>NW_027441479.1:305000-575812 GCF_964195595.1 Calonectris borealis | reverse complement strand
CCTTGTTGTTTTTTTTTTTTTCCACCAGACTTGCTGTATATTGCAGAAGCTGTTGACATCGTCTCTGGATAGGAGCAATGGTGAGAGTATTTAGCAGGGGTTGAGGTGAGCATCTTGTATGCATCTGTAGACGGAGTTCTAGCATTGTTCAAGAAAGTAGCAGGGACATATAAGGCATAGTACCTTTCAGCGTATGGAACGGCTCATGGCCTTTCCCGTTCGCCCACAGAGTATCATGTTGTCCCTAGAACGGATGCAGCTTGCGGCCAGCCCCTCGTAGATGATAAGCGTCAGGACTTTGCTTATTTCGTGGGGCTGTAGCAGAGGTGAGAGTGTGTGGGAAGGTGGAAGATAGGAGGTGCTCGCAGAAGCCTGGGCATAGCTGGGAAGAGCAGCTCCCGGGGAGCGGGCGACACAGGGGGTTCAGGGGTGCAAATCCAGGGCAGGAGCTGTCAGGAAGGAGCGGGGTTCCTTCCCTGACGGTTGAGGAGAAGAGAAGGGGTTTCTAAACTTTTGGGACCAGGGGACCTTTTGGTTGGGAAAGGGAGGTGTGTTCACGAGCCTTACTGAGGTGGGTTTTGCAGTTGGATTTGGGTGTCGATGAGGTCTGTTCTGTTTTAGTCTGTCCGCAGCTGACGGGAGATACACATGTATACGGAAGGGTTAAAAGATGGGCTTTTGGTCCGTGGCTGGACGCTGGGTGAGATATAGATAGCTAAGAAAATGGCAGTCAGCATAGAAAACAGACGGTTCGTGGTCTATTGTGTGAAAATGCTGAATACAGAAGGAGAAGGAAGGTTGAGAAAATGTTAGGGGAGGACGTGGAGGACGTGGAAGACGTGCCATAACGAGGAAATATAAAGTACAAGGTATAATTTTGCTTGCTTTGTTACCTTTTGCTGTTGGCTTGCGTATAGGTTAATACGTAAATGCTGGACTATGGTAATATGTCGCGTGAACAAGGCCTAGGAACCAATAGACGGGGTGGCTGTGGCTCGTGCAGCGCGCTCGATCGGCGAGCGCATGCGCCGTAGGCTCCCTACGTTGAGAGTTGCCAATTGAGGCGTGTTTCGGCACCCGCTGGCCACGTGTGTCGAAACCCGTTTCCTTGGCAAATGTATAAATACCGGGATTTTCCTGAAGAACAGTGGGCCGGTGTACAGCGAGGTCACCGTTGCCTCCGTGGGGACGCCCACGTAAAGCTGGCACCTACCGACTGCTGGGGCTGAGTTTGCAGCGCAAGACGATCCGAGAATGTAGGGATGGTTCGTCTTTCTGCTGGTCGTCGGGTTGGTAAGACACTGGCTTTGCAAAATACCCTTAGCGTAAGGCATGATTGTAGTGACTGAAGTGCTTGCTTTTCCCCTTGCTTATAGTCTGTGTAGCCTATGTGTGCTCCCCTGCTAAAGGAATCCTCGAAAGCCAGTCTAAAGGAACCCCAAAGTGACGGGAGACGCAGAGTAAATGGCCCGGGCCTGCGCATCACAAGATAGAGGGCTGAAGGTGAGAGAAGTCTCCTGTGGGAAAGCATGAGGTCTGTTAAGGTCCATGCAAATAGATGGTGCAGAACTCTGAGGTCTGTACCGGCTGCCTTTGGGGTGCTGCCGGGGGTTCTTGGGGTGGTCCCGTGGGTGTCTGGGTGCCCAGAGGATGGTCCTGAGGGTCTTGGGGTGCTTCTGGGGGTTCTTGTTGTGCTCTGGGGGGGTCTCTGGATGCCCACGGGGTGCTCGTGGGGGTCTTGGGGTGCTTGTGGGGGTTCTGGATGCTGTGGGAGTCCCTGTGTGCCCACGGGGTGCTCCTGGGGTTGTCGGGGTGGCCAGAGGATGCTTCTGGGCGTCTTGGGGTGCTTCTGGGCCTTCTTGCGGTGCTGCTGGGGGTCCCGGTGTGCCCACAGCACGCTCCTGGGTTTCTAGGTGCGGGGTTCTAGGTGCGGGGTTCTAGGTGCGGGGTTCTAGGTGCGGGGTTCTAGGTGCCGGTTCTGCTGCTCATGGTGTGCCACTTCCGCTGTTCGGAGCTTGGGTGACGCGCCTCGGGCCCAGCTTGTGATGCCGGGCCCCGGTGTTGTCCCCCGGGGCCCCGGTGTTGTCCCCCGGGGCCCCGGTGTTGTTCCCGGGGCCCCGGTTTTCTCTGCTTGCTCTGGTTTAGCTCCCCGGGGCCCCGGTTTTGTTCCCGGGGCCCCGGTTTTGTTCCCGGGGCCCCGGTTTTGTTCCCGGGGCCCCGGTTTTGTTCCCGGGGCCCCGGTTTTGTTCCCGGGGCCCCGGTTTTGTTCCCGGGGCCCCGGTTTTGTTCCCGCGGGCCCCGGTTTTGTTCCCGGGGCCCTGGTTTGCTCCCGGCGCCCTGGGTTTGCTCCCCGGGCTCTGGTTTTCTCCTGCTGGCTTTGGTTTTCTCCAACGGGCCCTGGTTTTGTGCCCGGGGCGCTGGTTTTGTGCCCGGGGCGCTGGTTTTGTGCCCCGGGCGCTGGTTTTGTGCCCCGGGCGCTGGTTTGGTTCCCGGGGCGCTGGTTTGGTTCCCGGGGCGCTGGTTTGGTTCCCGGGGCGCTGGTTTGGTCCCCGGGGCCCTGGTTTGGTCCCCGGGGCCCTGGTTTGGTCCCCGGGGCCCTGGTTTGGTCCCCGGGGCCCTGGTTTGGTCCCCGGGGCCCTGGTTTGGTCCCCGGGGCCCTGGTTTGGTCCCCGGGGCCCTGGTTTGGTCCCCGGGGCCCTGGTTTGGTCCCCGGGGCCCTGGTTTGGTCCCCGGGGCCCTGGTTTGGTCCCCGGGGCCCTGGTTTGGTCCCCGGGGCCCTGGTTTGGTCCCCGGGGCCCTGGTTTGGTCCCCGGGGCCCTGGTTTGGTCCCCGGGGCCCTGGTTTTCTCCCGCGGGCTCCGGCTTTGTTCCCGGGGCCCTGGTTTTCTCCCGCGGGCTCCGGCTTTGTTCCCGGGGCCCCGGCTTTGTTCCCGGGGCCCCGGCTTTGTTCCCGGGGCCCCGGCTTTGTTCCCGGGGCCCCGGCTTTGTTCCCGGGGCCCCGGCTTTGTTCCCGGGGCCCCGGCTTTGTTCCCGGGGCCCCGGCTTTGTTCCCGGGGCCCCGGCTTTGTTCCCGGGGCCCCGGCTTTGTTCCCGGGGCCCCGGCTTTGTTCCCGGGGCCCCGGCTTTGTTCCCGGGGCCCCGGCTTTGTTCCCGGGGCCCCGGCTTTGTTCCCGGGGCCCCGGCTTTGTTCCCGGGGCCCCGGCTTTGTTCCCGGGGCCCCGGCTTTGTTCCCGGGGCCCCGGCTTTGTTCCCGGGGCCCCGGCTTTGTTCCCGGGGCCCCGGCTTTGTTCCCGGGGCCCCGGCTTTGTTCCCGGGGCCCCGGCTTTGTTCCCGGGGCCCCGGCTTTGTTCCCGGGGCCCCGGCTTTGTTCCCGGGGCCCCGGCTTTGTTCCCGGGGCCCCGGCTTTGTTCCCGGGGCCCCGGCTTTGTTCCCGGGGCCCCGGCTTTGTTCCCGGGGCCCCGGCTTTGTTCCCGGGGCCCCGGCTTTGTTCCCGGGGCCCCGGCTTTGTTCCCGGGGCCCCGGCTTTGTTCCCGGGGCCCCGGCTTTGTTCCCGGGGCCCCGGCTTTGTTCCCGGGGCCCCGGCTTTGTTCCCGGGGCCCCGGCTTTGTTCCCGGGGCCCCGGCTTTGTTCCCGGGGCCCCGGCTTTGTTCCCGGGGCCCCGGCTTTGTTCCCGGGGCCCCGGCTTTGTTCCCGGGGCCCCGGTTTTCTACCGCGGGCCCCGGTTTTGTTCCCGGGGCCCCGGTTTTGTTCCCGGGGCCCCGGTTTTGTTCCCGGGGCCCCGGTTTTGTTCCCGGGGCCCTGGTTTTTTTCCCCGGGCCCTGGTTTTGTTCCCCGGGCCCTGGCTTTGTTCCCGGGGCCCTGGCTTTGTTCCCGGGGCCCTGGCTTTGTTCCCGGGGCCCTGGCTTTGTTCCCGGGGCCCTGGCTTTGTTCCCGGGGCCCTGGCTTTGTTCCCGGGGCCCTGGCTTTGTTCCCGGGGCCCTGGTTTTGTTCCCGGGGCCCTGGTTTTTTTCCGCGGGCTCTGGTTTTGTTCCCCGGGCCCTGGCTTTGTTCCCGGGGCCCTGGCTTTGTTCCCCGGGGCCCTGGCTTTGTTCCCCGGGGCCCTGGCTTTGTTCCCCGGGGCCCTGGCTTTGTTCCCCGGGGCCCTGGCTTTGTTCCCCGGGGCCCTGGCTTTGTTCCCCGGGGCCCTGGCTTTGTTCCCCGGGGCCCTGGCTTTGTTCCCCGGGGCCCTGGCTTTGTTCCCCGGGGCCCTGGCTTTGTTCCCCGGGGCCCTGGCTTTGTTCCCCGGGGCCCTGGCTTTGTTCCCCGGGGCCCTGGCTTTGTTCCCCGGGGCCCTGGCTTTGTTCCCCGGGGCCCTGGCTTTGTTCCCCGGGGCCCTGGCTTTGTTCCCCGGGGCCCTGGCTTTGTTCCCCGGGGCCCTGGCTTTGTTCCCCGGGGCCCTGGCTTTGTTCCCCGGGGCCCTGGCTTTGTTCCCCGGGGCCCTGGCTTTGTTCCCCGGGGCCCTGGCTTTGTTCCCCGGGGCCCTGGCTTTGTTCCCCGGGGCCCTGGCTTTGTTCCCCGGGGCCCTGGCTTTGTTCCCCGGGGCCCTGGCTTTGTTCCCCGGGGCCCTGGCTTTGTTCCCCGGGGCCCTGGCTTTGTTCCCCGGGGCCCTGGCTTTGTTCCCCGGGGCCCTGGCTTTGTTCCCCGGGGCCCTGGCTTTGTTCCCCGGGGCCCTGGCTTTGTTCCCCGGGGCCCTGGCTTTGTTCCCCGGGGCCCTGGCTTTGTTCCCCGGGGCCCTGGCTTTGTTCCCCGGGGCCCTGGCTTTGTTCCCCGGGGCCCTGGCTTTGTTCCCCGGGGCCCTGGCTTTGTTCCCCGGGGCCCTGGCTTTGTTCCCGGGGCCCTGGCTTTGTTCCCGGGGCCCTGGCTTTGTTCCCGGGGCCCTGGTTTTCTCCCGCGGGCTCCGGCTTTGTTCCCGGGGCCCTGGTTTTCTCCCGCGGGCTCCGGCTTTGTTCCCGGGGCCCCGGCTTTGTTCCCGGGGCCCCGGCTTTGTTCCCGGGGCCCCGGCTTTGTTCCCGGGGCCCCGGCTTTGTTCCCGGGGCCCCGGCTTTGTTCCCGGGGCCCCGGCTTTGTTCCCGGGGCCCCGGCTTTGTTCCCGGGGCCCCGGCTTTGTTCCCGGGGCCCCGGCTTTGTTCCCGGGGCCCCGGCTTTGTTCCCGGGGCCCCGGCTTTGTTCCCGGGGCCCCGGCTTTGTTCCCGGGGCCCCGGCTTTGTTCCCGGGGCCCCGGTTTTGTTCCCCGGGCTCTGGTTTTCTACCGCGGGCCCTGGCTTTGTTCCCGGCGCCCTGGCTTTGTTCCCGGCGCCCTGGCTTTGTTCCCCGGCGCCCTGGCTTTGTTCCCCGGCGCCCTGGCTTTGTTCCCCGGCGCCCTGGCTTTGTTCCCCGGGGCCCTGGCTTTGTTCCCCGGGGCCCTGGCTTTGTTCCCCGGGGCCCTGGCTTTGTTCCCCGGGGCCCTGGCTTTGTTCCCCGGGGCCCTGGCTTTGTTCCCCGGGGCCCTGGCTTTGTTCCCCGGGGCCCTGGCTTTGTTCCCCGGGCTCTGGTTTTCTCCCGCAGGCCGCAGTTTTGTTCCTGGGGCTCTGGTTTTATTCCCGGGGCTCTGGTTTTCTCCCACGGGCCCTGGTTTTGTCCTCCGGGCCGTGGTTTTCTCCCGCGGGCCTCGGTTTTTTTCCCGGGGCCCTGTTTTTTTTCCCCGGGCCCTGGTTTTCTCCCGCGGGCCTCGGTTTTGTTCCCGGGGCTCTGGTTTTGTTCCCGGGGCTCTGGTTTTGTTCCCCGGGCTCTGGTTTTGTTCCCCGGGCTCTGGTTTTGTTCCCCGGGCTCTGGTTTTGTTCCCCGGGCTCTGGTTTTGTTCCCCGGGCTCTGGTTTTCTACCGCGGGCTGCGGTTTTGTTCCCGGGGCTCTGGTTTTGTTCCCGGGGCGCTGGTTTTCTCCCACGGGCTCTGGTTTTGTTCCCGAGGCTCTGGTTTTGTTCTCGGGGCTCTGGGTTTGTTCCCCGGGCGCTGGTTTTCTCCCGCGGGCCTCGCTTTTGTTCCCGGGTTGCTAGTTTTGTTCCCGGGGCTCTGGTTTTGTTCCCCGGGCCCTGGTTTTCTCCCGCGGACCTCGGTTTTGTTCCCCGGGCTCTGGTTTTGTTCCCCGCGCTCTGGTTTTGTTCCCGGGGCTCTGGTTTTGTTCCCGGGGCTCTGGTTTTGTTCCCGGGGCTCTGGTTTTGTTCCCGGGGCTCTGGTTTTGTTCCCCGGGCATGGTTTTGTTCCCCGGGCTCTGGTTTTCTACCTCGGGCCGCGGTTTTGTTCCCGGGGCTCTGGTTTTCCCCCCGGGGCTCTGGTTTTCCCCCCGGGGCTCTGGTTTTCCCCCCGGGGCTCTGGTTTTCCCCCCGGGGCTCTGGTTTTCCCCCCGGGGCTCTGGTTTTCCCCCCGGGGCTCTGGTTTTCCCCCCGGGGCTCTGGTTTTCCCCCCGGGGCTCTGGTTTTCCCCCCGGGGCTCTGGTTTTCCCCCCGGGGCTCTGTTTTTTTTTCCCCGGGCTCTGGTTTTGTTTCCCCGGGCTCTGGTTGTGTTCCCCGGGCTCTGGTTGTGTTCCCCGGGCTCTGGTTTTGTTCCCCGGGCTCTGGTTTTGTTCCCCGGGCTCTGGTTTTGTTCCCTTGGTCTGGTTTTCTCCCGTGGGCCGCGGTTTTGTTCCCGGGGCTTTGGTATTGTTCCCGGCGCTTTGGTTTTGTTCCCGGGGCTCTGGTTTTGTTCTCCAGGCCCTGGTTTTCTCCCGCGGGGCTCTGGTTTTGTTCCCGGGGCTCTGGTTTTGTTCCCGGGGCTCTGGTTTTGTTCCCGGGGCTCTGGTTTTGTTCCCCGGGCTCTGGTTTTGTTCCCCGGGCTCTGGTTTTGTTCCCCGGGCTCTGGTTTTGTTCCCCGGGCTCTGGTTTTCTACCGCGGGCCGCGGTTTTGTTCCCGGGGCTCTGGTTTTGTTCCCGGGGCGCTGGTTTTCTCCCACGGGCTCTGGTTTTGTTCCCGAGGCTCTGGTTTTGTTCTCGGGGCTCTGGGTTTGTTCCCCGGGCGCTGGTTTTCTCCCGCGGGCCTCGCTTTTGTTCCCGGGTTGCTGGTTTTGTTCCCGGGGCTCTGGTTTTGTTCCCCGGGCCCTGGTTTTCTCCCGCGGACCTCGGTTTTGTTCCCCGGGCTCTGGTTTTGTTCCCCGGGCTCTGGTTTTGTTCCCCGGGCTCTGGTTTTGTTCCCCGGGCTCTGGTTTTGTTCCCCGGGCTCTGGTTTTGTTCCCCGGGCCCTGGTTTTCTCCCGTGTGCCGCGGTTTTGTTCCCGGGGCTTTGGTTTTGTTCCCGGGGCCCTGGTTTTGTTCCCCGGGCCCTGGTTTTCTCCCGCGGGCCTCGGTTTTGTTCCCCGGGCTCTGGTTTTGTTCCCCGGGCTCTGGTTTTTTTCCCCGGGCTCTGGTTTTTTTCCCCGGGCTCTGGTTTTCTCCCCGGAGCTCTGGTTTTCTCCCCGGGGCTCTGGTTTTCTCCTCGGGGCTCTGGTATTCTCCCCGGGGCTCTGGTTTTGTTCCCGGGGCTCTGGTTTTGTCCCCGGGGCTCTGGTTTTGTTTCCCGGGGCTCTGGTTTTGTTTCCCGGGGCTCTGGTTTTGTTTCCCCGGGCTCTGGTTTTGTTCCCCGGGCTCTGGTTTTGTTCCCCGGGCTCTGGTTTTGTTCCCCGGGGCTCTGGTTTTGTTCCCCGGGCTCTGGTTTTGTTCCCGGGGCTCTGGTTTTGTTCCCGGGGCTCTGGTTTTGTTCCCGGGGCTCTGGTTTTCTCCTGCGGGCCGTGGTTTTGTTCCCCGGGCCCTGGTTTTGTTCCCCGGGCCCTGGTTTTGTTCCCCGGGCTCTGGTTTTGTTCCCCGGGCTCTGGTTTTGTTCCCCGGGCTCTGGTTTTGTTCCCCGGGCTCTGGTTTTCTCCCGTGGGCCGCGGTTTTGTTCCTGGGGCTTTGGTTTTGTTCCTGGGGCTTTGGTTGTGTTCCCGGGGCTTTGGTTTTGTACCGCGGGCCGCGGTTTTGTTCCCGGGGCCCTGGTTTTGTTCCCCGGGCCCTGGTTTTCTCCCGCGGGCCTCGGTTTTGTTCCCGGGGCTGTAGTTTTGTTCTTGGCGCTCTGGTTTTGTTCCCGGGGCTCTGGTTTTGTTCCCGGGGCTCTGGGTTTGTTCCCGGGGCTCTGGGTTTGTTCCCGGGGCTCTGGGTTTGTTCCCGGGGCCCTGGTTTTCTCCCCGGGGCTCTGGTTTTCTCCCCGGGGCTCTGGTTTTCTCCCCGGGGCTCTGGTTTTCTCCCCGGGGCTCTGGTTTTGTTTCCCGGGGCTCTGGTTTTGTTTCCCGGGGCTCTGGTTTTGTTTCCCGGGGCTCTGGTTTTGTTTCCCGGGGCTCTGGTTTTGTTTCCCGGGGCTCTGGTTTTGTTCCCGGGGCTCTGGTTTTCTCCTGCGGGCTGCGGTTTTCTTCCCCGGGTTCTGGTTTTGTTCCCGGGGCTCTGGTTTTGTTCCCGGGGCTCTGGTTTTGTTCCCCGGGCTCTGGTTTTGTTCCCCGGGCTCTGGTTTTGTTCCCCGGGCTCTGGTTTTGTTCCCCGGGCTCTGGTTTTGTTCCCCGGGCTCTGGTTTTCTCCCGTGGGCTCTGGTTTTGTTCCCGGGGCTCTGGATTTCTCCCCGGGGCTCTGGATTTCTCCCCGGGGCTCTGGATTTCTCCCCGGGGCTCTGGTTTTCTCCCACGGGCTCTGGTTTTGTTCCCGGGGCTCTGGTTTTGTTCCCGGGGCTCTGGTTTTGTTCCCGGGGCTCTGGTTTTGTTCCCGGGGCTCTGGTTTTGTTCCCGGGGCTCTGGTTTTGTTCCCGGGGCTCTGGTTTTGTTCCCGGGGCTCTGGTTTTGTTCCCGGGGCTCTGGTTTTGTTCCCCGGGCTCTGGTTTTGTTCCCCGGGTTCTGGTTTTCTACCGCGGGACGCGGTTTTGTTCCCGGGGCTCTGGTTTTGTTCCCGGGGAGCTGGTTTTCTCCCACGGGCTCTGGTTTTGTTCCCGAGGCTCTGGTTTTGTTCCTGGGGCTCTGGGTTTGTTCCCCGGGCGCTGGTTTTCTCCCGCGGGCCTCGGTTTTGTTCCCGGGGCGCTGGTTTTGTTCCCCGGGCCCTGGTTTTCTCCCGCGGGCCTCGGTTTTGTTCCCCGGGCTCTGGTTTTGTTCCCCGGGCTCTGGTTTTCTCCCCGGGGCTCTGGTTTTCTCCCCGGGGCTCTGGTTTTCTCCCCGGGGCTCTGGTTTTCTCCCCGGGGCTCTGGTTTTGTTCCCGGGGCTCTGGTTTTGTTCCCGGGGCTCTGGTTTTGTTCCCGGGGCTCTGGTTTTGTTCCCGGGGCTCTGGTTTTGTTCCCGGGGCTCTGGTTTTGTTCCCCGGGGCTCTGGTTTTGTTCCCGGGGTCCTGGTTTTCTCCCGCGGGCCGCGGTTTTGTTCCCCGGGCTCTGGTTTTGTTCCCCGGGCTCTGGTTTTGTTCCCCGGGCTCTGGTTTTGTTCCCCGGGCTCTGGTTTTGTTCCCCGGGGCTCTGGTTTTGTTCCCGGGGTCCTGGTTTTCTCCAGCGGGCCTCGGTTTTGTTCCCGGGGCGCTGGTTTTGTTCCCCGGGCCCTGGTTTTGTTCCCCGGGCCCTGGTTTTGTTCCCCGGGCCCTGGTTTTGTTCCCCGGGCTCTGGTTTTGTTCCCCGGGCTCTGGTTTTGTTCCCCGGGCTCTGGTTTTGTTCCCCGGGCTCTGGTTTTGTTCCCCGGGCTCTGGTTTTGTTCCCCGGGCTCTGGTTTTGTTCCCCGGGCTCTGGTTTTCTCCCCGGGGCTCTGGTTTTGTTCCCCGGGGCTCTGGTTTTGTTCCCGGGGTCCTGGTTTCCTCCCGCGGGCTCTGGTTTTGTTCCCCGGGCTCTGGTTTTGTTCCCCGGGCTCTGGTTTTGTTCCCCGGGCTCTGGTTTTGTTCCCCGGGCTCTGGTTTTGTTCCCCGGGCTCTGGTTTTGTTCCCCGGGCTCTGGTTTTGTTCCCCGGGCTCTGGTTTTGTTCCCCGGGCTCTGGTTTTGTTCCCCGGGCTCTGGTTTTCTCCCGTGGACCCTGGTTTTGTTCCCGGGGCTTTGGTTTTGTTCCCGGGGCTTTGGTTTTGTTTCCCAGGCCCTGGTTTTCTCCCGCGGGGCTCTGGTTTTGTTCCCGGGGCTCTGGTTTTGTTCCCGGGGCTCTGGTTTTGTTCCCGGGGCTCTGGTTTTGTTCTCGGGGATCTGGTTTTGATCCCGGGGCTCTGGTTTTGTTCCCCGGGCTCTGGTTTTTTACTGCGGGCCGCGGTTTTGTTCCCGGGGCGCTGGTTTTGTTCCCGGGGCGCTGGTTTTGTTCCCGGGGCGCTGGTTTTGTTCCCGGGGCGCTGGTTTTGTTCCCGGGGCGCTGGTTTTGTTCCCCGGGCCCTGGTTTTCTCCCGCGGGCCTCGGTTTTGTTCCCCGGGCTCTGGTTTTGTTCCCCGGGCTCTGGTTTTGTTCCCGGGGCTCTGGTTTTCTCCCCGGGGCTCTGGTTTTCTCCCCGGGGCTCTGGTTTTCTCCCCGGGGCTCTGGTTTTCTCCCCGGGGCTCTGGTTTTGTTCCCGGGGCTCTGGTTTTGTTCCCGGGGCTCTGGTTTTGTTTCCCGGGGCTCTGGTTTTGTTTCCCGGGGCTCTGGTTTTGTTTCCCGGGGCTCTGGTTTTGTTTCCCGGGGCTCTGGTTTTGTTTCCCGGGGCTCTGGTTTTGTTCCCCGGGCTCTGGTTTTGTTCCCCGCGCTCTGGTTTTGTTCCCGGGGCTCTGGTTTTGTTCCCGGGGCTCTGGTTTTGTTCCCGGGGCTCTGGTTTTGTTCCCGGGGCTCTGGTTTTCTCCTGCGGGCCGTGCTTTTGTTCCCCGGGCCCTGGTTTTGTTCCCCAGGCCCTGGTTTTGTTCCCCGGGCTCTGGTTTTGTTCCCGGGGCCCTGGTTTTCTCCCGCGGGTCTCGGTTTTGTTCCCCGGGCTCTGGTTTTGTTCCCCGGGCTCTGGTTTTGTTCCCCGGGCTCTGGTTTTGTTCCCCGGGCTCTGGTTTTGTTCCCCGGGCTCTGGTTTTGTTCCCCGGGCTCTGGTTTTGTTCCCCGGGCTCTGGTTTTCTCCCGTGGGCCGCGGTTTTGTTCCTGGGGCTTTGGTTTTGTTCCTGAGGCTTTGGTTTTGTTCCCGGGGCTTTGGTTTTGTTCCCGGGGCCCTGGTTTTGTTCCCCGGGCCCTGGTTTTCTCCCGCGGGCCTCGGTTTTGTTCCCGGGGCTGTGGTTTTGTTCTTGGCGCTCTGGTTTTGTTCCCCGGGCTCTGGTTTTGTTCCCCGTGCTCTGGGTTTGTTCCCGGGGCTCTGGGTTTGTTCCCGGGGCTCTGGTTTTCTCCTGCGGGCTCTGGTTTTCTCCCCGGGGCTCTGGTTTTCTCCCCGGGGCTCTGGTTTTCTCCCCGGGGCTCTGGTTTTGTTCCCGGGGCTCTGGTTTTGTTCCCGGGGCTCTGGTTTTGTTCCCGGGGCTCTGCTTTTGTTCCCCGGGGCTCTGCTTTTGTTCCCCGGGCTCTGGTTTTGTTCCCCGGGCTCTGGTTTTGTTCCCCGGGCTCTGGTTTTGTTCCCCGGGCTCTGGTTTTGTTCCCCGGGCTCTGGTTTTGTTCCCCGGGCTCTGGTTTTGTTCCCCGGGCTCTGGTTTTGTTCCCCGGGCTCTGGTTTTGTTCCCGGGGTCCTGGTTTTCTCCAGCGGGCCTCGGTTTTGTTCCCGGGGCGCTGGTTTTGTTCCCGGGGCCCTGGTTTTCTCCCGCGGGCCTCGGTTTTGTTCCCCGGGCCGCGGTTTTGTTCCCCGGGCTCTGGTTTTGTTCCCCGGGCTCTGGTTTTGTTCCCCGGGCTCTGGTTTTGTTCCCCGGGCTCTGGTTTTGTTCCCCGGGGCTCTGGTTTTGTTCCCGGGGTCCTGGTTTTCTCCAGCGGGCCTCGGTTTTGTTCCCGGGGCGCTGGTTTTGTTCCCGGGGCCCTGGTTTTCTCCCGCGGGCCTCGGTTTTGTTCCCCGGGCTCTGGTTTTGTTCCCCGGGCTCTGGTTTTGTTCCCCGGGCTCTGGTTTTGTTCCCCGGGCTCTGGTTTTCTCCCCGGGGCTCTGGTTTTGTTCCCCGGGGCTCTGGTTTTGTTCCCGGGGTCCTGGTTTCCTCCCGCGGGCTCTGGTTTTGTTCCCCGGGCTCTGGTTTTGTTCCCCAGGCTCTGGTTTTGTTCCCCGGGCTCTGGTTTTGTTCCCCGGGCTCTGGTTTTGTTCCCCGGGCTCTGGTTTTGTTCCCCGGGCTCTGGTTTTGTTCCCCGGGCTCTGGTTTTGTTCCCCGGGCTCTGGTTTTGTTCCCCGGGCTCTGGTTTTGTTCCCCGGGCTCTGGTTTTGTTCCCCGGGCTCTGGTTTTGTTCCCCGGGCTCTGGTTTTCTCCCGTGGACCGTGGTTTTGTTCCCGGGGCTTTGGTTTTGTTTCCGGGGCCCTGGTTTTGTTCCCCAGGCCCTGGTTTTCTCCCGCGGGGCTCGGTTTTGTTCCCGGGGCTCTGGTTTTGTTCCCCGGGCTCTGGTTTTGTTCCCGGGGCTCTGGTTTTGTTCTCGGGGATCTGGTTTTGTTCCCGGGGCTCTGGTTTTGTTCTCGGGGATCTGGTTTTGATCCCGGGGCTCTGGTTTTGTTCCCCGGGCTCTGGTTTTTTACTGCGGGCCGCGGTTTTGTTCCCGGGGCTCTGGTTTTGTTCCCGGGGCGCTGGTTTTGTTCCCCGGGCCCTGGTTTTGTTCCCGGGGCCCTGGTTTTCTCCCGCGGGTCTCGGTTTTGTTCCCCGGGCTCTGGTTTTGTTCCCCGGGCTCTGGTTTTGTTCCCCGGGCTCTGGTTTTGTTCCCCGGGCTCTGGTTTTGTTCCCCGGGCTCTGGTTTTGTTCCCCGGGCTCTGGTTTTGTTCCCCGGGCTCTGGTTTTGTTCCCCGGGCTCTGGTTTTGTTCCCCGGGCTCTGGTTTTGTTCCCCGGGCTCTGGTTTTCTCCCGTGGGCCGCGGTTTTGTTCCTGGGGCTTTGGTTTTGTTCCTGAGGCTTTGGTTTTGTTCCCGGGGCTTTGGTTTTGTTCCCGGGGCCCTGGTTTTGTTCCCCGGGCCCTGGTTTTCTCCCGCGGGCCTCGGTTTTGTTCCCGGGGCTGTGGTTTTGTTCTTGGCGCTCTGGTTTTGTTCCCCGGGCTCTGGTTTTGTTCCCCGGGCTCTGGTTTTGTTCCCCGGGCTCTGGTTTTGTTCCCCGTGCTCTGGGTTTGTTCCCGGGGCTCTGGTTTTCTCCCCGGGGCTCTGGTTTTCTCCCCGGGGCTCTGGTTTTCTCCCCGGGGCTCTGGTTTTCTCCCCGGGGCTCTGGTTTTCTCCCCGGGGCTCTGGTTTTCTCCCCGGGGCTCTGGTTTTCTCCCCGGGGCTCTGGTTTTCTCCCCGGGGCTCTGGTTTTGTTCCCGGGGCTCTCGTTTTGTTCCCGGGGCTCTGGTTTTGTTCCCGGGGCTCTGGTTTTGTTCCCGGGGCTCTGGTTTTGTTCCCGGGGCTCTGGTTTTGTTCCCCGGGGCTCTGGTTTTGTTCCCCGGGGCTCTGGTTTTGTTCCCGGGGCTCTGGTTTTGTTCCCGGGGCTCTGGTTTTGTTCCCGGGGCTCTGGTTTTGTTCCCGGGGCTCTGGTTTTCTCCTGTGGGCCGCGGTTTTGTTCCCCGGGCCCTGGTTTTGTTCCCCGGGCCCTGGTTTTGTTCCCCGGGCCCTGGTTTTGTTCCCCGGGCCCTGGTTTTGTTCCCCGGGCCCTGGTTTTGTTCCCCGGGCCCTGGTTTTGTTCCCCGGGCTGTGGTTTTGTTCCCCGGGCTCTGGTTTTCTCCCGTGGGCCGCGGTTTTGTTCCCGGGGCTTTGGTTTTGTTCCCGGGGCTTTGGTTTTGTTCCTGGGGCCGTGGTTTCGTTCCCCGGGCCGTGGTTTTCTCCCGCAGGCCTCGGTTTTGTTCCCGGGGCTCTGGTTTTGTTCCCGGGGCTCTGGTTTTGTTCCCCGGGCTCTGGTTTTGTTCCCCGGGCTCTGGTTTTGTTCCCCGGGCTCTGGTTTTCTACCGCGGGACGCGGTTTTGTTCCCGGGGCTCTGGTTTTGTTCCCGGGGAGCTGGTTTTCTCCCACGGGCTCTGGTTTTGTTCCCGAGGCTCTGGTTTTGTTCCTGGGGCTCTGGGTTTGTTCCCCGGGCGCTGGTTTTCTCCCGCGGGCCTCGGTTTTGTTCCCGGGGCGCTGGTTTTGTTCCCCGGGCCCTGGTTTTCTCCCGCGGGCCTCGGTTTTGTTCCCCGGGCTCTGGTTTTGTTCCCCGGGCTCTGGTTTTGTTCCCCGGGCTCTGGTTTTGTTCCCCGGGCTCTGGTTTTGTTCCCCGGGCTCTGGTTTTCTCCCCGGGGCTCTGGTTTTCTCCCCGGGGCTCTGGTTTTTTTCCCGGGGCTGTGGTTTTGTTCCCGGGGCTGTGGTTTTGTTCCCGGGGCTCTGGTTTTGTTCCCGGGGCTCTGGTTTTGTTCCCGGGGCTCTGGTTTTGTTCCCCGGGGCTCTGGTTTTGTTCCCGGGGTCCTGGTTTTCTCCCGCGGGCCGCGGTTTTGTTCCCCGGGCTCTGGTTTTGTTCCCCGGGCTCTGGTTTTGTTCCCCGGGCTCTGGTTTTGTTCCCCGGGGCTCTGGTTTTGTTCCCGGGGTCCTGGTTTTCTCCAGCGGGCCTCGGTTTTGTTCCCGGGGCGCTGGTTTTGTTCCCGGGGCCCTGGTTTTCTCCCGCAGGCCTCGGTTTTGTTCCCCGGGCTCTGGTTTTGTTCCCCGGGCTCTGGTTTTGTTCCCCGGGCTCTGGTTTTGTTCCCCGGGCTCTGGTTTTGTTCCCCGGGCTCTGGTTTTCTCCCCGGGGCTCTGGTTTTGTTCCCCGGGGCTCTGGTTTTGTTCCCGGGGTCCTGGTTTCCTCCCGCGGGCTCTGGTTTTGTTCCCCGGGCTCTGGTTTTGTTCCCCGGGCTCTGGTTTTGTTCCCCGGGCTCTGGTTTTGTTCCCCGGGCTCTGGTTTTGTTCCCCGGGCTCTGGTTTTGTTCCCCGGGCTCTGGTTTTGTTCCCCGGGCTCTGGTTTTGTTCCCCGGGCTCTGGTTTTGTTCCCCGGGCTCTGGTTTTCTCCCGTGGACCGTGGTTTTGTTCCCGGGGCTTTGGTTTTGTTCCCGGGGCTTTGGTTTTGTTTCCGGGGCCCTGGTTTTGTTCCCCAGGCCCTGGTTTTCTCCCGCGGGGCTCGGTTTTGTTCCCGGGGCTCTGGTTTTGTTCTCGGGGATCTGGTTTTGATCCCGGGACCCTGGTTTTGTTCCCGGGACCCTGGTTTTCTCCCCGGGGCTCTGGTTTTCTCCCCGGGGCTCTGGTTTTGTTCCCGGGGCTCTGGTTTTGTTCCCGGGGCTCTGGTTTTGTTTCCCGGGGCTCTGGTTTTGTTTCCCGGGGCTCTGGTTTTGTTTCCCGCGGCTCTGGTTTTGTTTCCCGCGGCTCTGGTTTTGTTCCCCGGGCTCTGGTTTTGTTCCCCGGGCTCTGGTTTTGTTCCCCGCGCTCTGGTTTTGTTCCCCGCGCTCTGGTTTTGTTCCCCGCGCTCTGGTTTTGTTCCCGGGGCTCTGGTTTTCTCCTGCGGGCCGTGCTTTTGTTCCCCGGGCTCTGGTTTTGTTCCCCAGGCCCTGGTTTTGTTCCCCGGGCTCTGGTTTTGTTCCCGGGGCCCTGGTTTTCTCCCGCGGGTCTCGGTTTTGTTCCCCGGGCTCTGGTTTTGTTCCCCGGGCTCTGGTTTTGTTCCCCGGGCTCTGGTTTTGTTCCCCGGGCTCTGGTTTTGTTCCCCGGGCTCTGGTTTTGTTCCCCGGGCTCTGGTTTTGTTCCCCGGGCTCTGGTTTTCTCCCGTGGGCCGCGGTTTTGTTCCTGGGGCTTTGGTTTTGTTCCTGAGGCTTTGGTTTTGTTCCCGGGGCTTTGGTTTTGTTCCCGGGGCCCTGGTTTTGTTCCCCGGGCCCTGGTTTTCTCCCACGGGCCTCGGTTTTGTTCCCGGGGCTGTGGTTTTGTTCTTGGCGCTCTGGTTTTGTTCCCCGGGCTCTGGTGTTGTTCCCCGTGCTCTGGGTTTGTTCCCGGGGCTCTGGGTTTGTTCCCGGGGCTCTGGTTTTCTCCTGCGGGCTCTGGTTTTCTCCCCGGGGCTCTGGTTTTCTCCCCGGGGCTCTGGTTTTCTCCCCGGGGCTCTGGTTTTCTC
This sequence comes from Calonectris borealis, assembly GCF_964195595.1. Lineage (NCBI taxonomy): Eukaryota > Metazoa > Chordata > Aves > Procellariiformes > Procellariidae > Calonectris > Calonectris borealis. Next base: position 559,605 of record NW_027441479.1, on the reverse strand, counting down.
CCCGGGGCTCTGGTTTTGTTCCCGGGGCTCTGGTTTTGTTCCCGGGGCTCTGCTTTTGTTCCCCGGGGCTCTGGTTTTGTTCCCCGGGCTCTGGTTTTTTTCCCCGGGCTCTGGTTTTGTTCCCGGGGCTCTGGTTTTGTTCCCGGGGCTCTGGTTTTCTCCTGCGGGCCGCGGTTGTGTTCCCCGGGCTCTGGTTGTGTTCCCCGGGCCCTGGTTTTGTTCCCCGGGCCCTGGTTTTGTTCCCCGGGCCCTGGTTTTGTTCCCCGGGCTGTGGTTTTGTTCCCCGGGCTCTGGTTTTCTCCCGTGGGCCGCGGTTTTTTTCCCGGGGCTTTGGTTTTGTTCCCGGGGCTTTGGTTTTGTTCCTGGGTCCCTGGTTTCGTTCCCCGGGCCGTGGTTTTCTCCCGCAGGCCTCGGTTTTGTTCCCGGGGCTGTGGTTTTGTTCCCGGGGCTCTGGTTTTGTTCCCCGGGCTCTGGTTTTGTTCCCCTGGCTCTGGTTTTCTACCACGGACCGCGGTTTTGTTCCCGGGGCTCTGGTTTTGTTCCCGGGGCGCTGGTTTTCTCCCACAGGCTCTGGTTTTGTTCCCGAGGCTTTGGTTTTGTTCCCAGGGCTCTGGGTTTGTTCCCCGGGCCCTGGTTTTCTCCCGCGGACCTCGGTTTTGTTCCCCGGGCTCTGGTTTTGTTCCCCGGGCTCTGGTTTTGTTCCCCGGGCTCTGGTTTTGTTCCCCGGCTCTGGTTTTGTTCCCCGGGCCCTGGTTTTCTCCCGTGTGCCGCGGTTTTGTTCCCGGGGCTTTGGTTTTGTTCCCCGGGGCTCTGGTTTTGTTCCCGGGGCCCTGGTTTTCTCCCGCGGGCCTCGGTTTTGTTCCCCGGGCTCTGGTTTTGTTCCCGGGGCTCTGGTTTTGTTCCCCAGGCCCTGGTTTTCTCCCGCAGGCCTCGGTTTTGTTCCCGGGGCTCTGGTTTTGTTCCCGGGGCTCTGGTTTTGTTCCCCGGGGCTCTGGTTGTGTTCCCCGGGCTCTGGTTGTGTTCCCCGGGCTCTGGTTGTGTTCCCCGGGCTCTGGTTGTGTTCCCCGGGCTCTGGTTGTGTTCCCCGGGCTCTGGTTGTGTTCCCCGGGCTCTGGTTGTGTTCCCCGGGCTCTGGTTGTGTTCCCGGGGGTCTGGTTTTGTTCCCCGGGCTCTGGTTTTGTTCCCGGGGCTCTGGTTTTGTTCCCGGGGCTCTCGTTTTGTTCCCGGGGCTCTCGTTTTGTTCCCGGGGCTCTCGTTTTGTTCGCGGGGCTCTCGTTTTGTTCGCGGGGCTCTCGTTTTGTTCGCGGGGCTCTGGTTTTGTTCCCCGGGCTCAGGTTTTGTTCCCCGGGCTCAGGTTTTGTTCCCGGGCCTCTGGTTTTGTTCCCGGGGCTCTGGTTTTGTTCCCCGGGCATGGTTTTGTTCCCCGGGCTCTGGTTTTCTACCTCGGGCCGCGGTTTTGTTCCCGGGGCTCTTGTTTTGTTCCCGGGGCGCTGGTTTTCTCCCACGGGCTCTGGTTTTCCCCCCGGGGCTCTGGTTTTCCCCCCGGGGCTCTGGTTTTCCCCCCGGGGCTCTGGTTTTCCCCCCGGGGCTCTGGTTTTCCCCCCGGGGCTCTGGTTTTCCCCCCGGGGCTCTGGTTTTGTTTCCCCGGGCTCTGGTTTTGTTCCCCGGTCTCTGGTTGTGTTCCCCGGGCTCTGGTTGTGTTCCCCGGGCTCTGGTTGTGTTCCCCGGGCTCTGGTTGTGTTCCCCGGGCTCTGGTTGTGTTCCCCGGGCTCTGGTTTTGTTCCCCGGGCTCTGGTTTTGTTCCCTTGGTCTGGTTTTGTTCCCGGGGCTTTGGTATTGTTCCCGGGGCTTTGGTATTGTTCCCGGCGCTTTGGTTTTGTTCCCGGGGCCCTGGTTTTGTTCCCCAGGCCCTGGTTTTCTCCCGCGGGGCTCTGGTTTTGTTCCCGGGGCTCTGGTTTTGTTCCCGGGGCTCTGGTTTTGTTCCCGGGGCTCTGGTTTTGTTCCCGGGGCTCTGGTTTTGTTCCCGGGGCTCTGGTTTTGTTCCCCGGGCTCTGGTTTTGTTCCCCGGGCTCTGGTTTTGTTCCCCGGGCTCTGGTTTTGTTCCCCGGGCTCTGGTTTTGTTCCCCGGGCTCTGGTTTTGTTCCCCGGGCTCTGGTTTTCTACCGCGGGCCGCGGTTTTGTTCCCGGGGCTCTGGTTTTGTTCCCGGGGCGCTGGTTTTCTCCCACGGGCTCTGGTTTTGTTCCCGAGGCTCTGGTTTTGTTCTCGGGGCTCTGGGTTTGTTCCCCGGGCTCTGGTTGTGTTCCCCGGGCTCTGGTTGTGTTCCCCGGGCTCTGGTTGTGTTCCCCGGGCTCTGGTTGTGTTCCCCGGGCTCTGGTTGTGTTCCCGGGGCTCTGGTTTTGTTCCCCGGGCCCTGGTTTTCTCCCGCGGGCTCTGGTTTTGTTCCCGGGGGTCTGGTTTTGTTCCCGGGGCTCTCGTTTTGTTCCCGGGGCTCTCGTTTTGTTCCCGGGGCTCTGGTTTTGTTCCCGGGGCTCTGGTTTTGTTCCCCGGGCATGGTTTTGTTCCCCGGGCTCTGGTTTTCTACCTCGGGCCGCGGTTTTGTTCCCGGGGCTCTTGTTTTGTTCCCGGGGCGCTGGTTTTCTCCCACGGGCTCTGGTTTTGTCCCCGGGGCTCTGGTTTTGTCCCCGGGGCTCTGGTTTTGTCCCCGGGGCTCTGGTTTTGTCCCCGGGGCTCTGGTTTTGTCCCCGGGGCTCTGGTTTTGTCCCCGGGGCTCTGGTTTTGTTTCCCCGGGCTCTGGTTGTGTTCCCCGGGCTCTGGTTGTGTTCCCCGGGCTCTGGTTTTGTTCCCCGGGCTCTGGTTTTGTTCCCCGGGCTCTGGTTTTGTTCCCCGGGCTGTGGTTTTGTTCCCTTGGTCTGGTTTTCTCCCGTGGGCCGCGGTTTTGTTCCCGGGGCTTTGGTATTGTTCCCGGCGCTTTGGTTTTGTTCCCGGGGCCCTGGTTTTGTTCCCCAGGCCCTGGTTTTCTCCCGCGGGGCTCTGGTTTTGTTCCCGGGGCTCTGGTTTTGTTCCCGGGGCTCTGGTTTTGTTCCCGGGGCTCTGGTTTTGTTCCCCGGGCTCTGGTTTTGTTCCCCGGGCTCTGGTTTTGTTCCTCGGGCTCTGGTTTTCTACCGCGGGCCGCGGTTTTGTTCCCGGGGCTCTGGTTTTGTTCCCGGGGCGCTGGTTTTCTCCCACGGGCTCTGGTTTTGTTCCCGAGGCTCTGGTTTTGTTCTCGGGGCTCTGGGTTTGTTCCCCGGGCGCTGGTTTTCTCCCGCGGGCCTCGCTTTTGTTCCCGGGTTGCTGGTTTTGTTCCCGGGGCTCTGGTTTTGTTCCCCGGGCCCTGGTTTTCTCCCGCGGACCTCGGTTTTGTTCCCCGGGCTCTGGTTTTGTTCCCCGGGCTCTGGTTTTGTTCCCCGGGCTCTGGTTTTGTTCCCCGGGCCCTGGTTTTGTTCCCCGGGCCCTGGTTTTCTCCCGCGGGGCTCGGTTTTGTTCCCGGGGCTCTGGTTTTGTTCCCCGGGCTCTGGTTTTGTTCCCCGGGCTCTGGTTTTCTACCGCGGGCCGCGGTTTTGTTCCCGGGGCTCTGGTTTTGTTCCCGGGGCGCTGGTTTTGTTCCCCGGGCATGGTTTTCTTCCCCGGGCTCTGGTTTTGTTCCCGGGGCTCTGGGTTTGTTCCCCGGGCGCTGGTTTTCTCCCGCGGGCCTCGGTTTTTTTCCCCGGGCTCTGGTTTTTTTCCCCGGGCTCTGGTTTTTTTCCCCGGGCTCTGGTTTTCTCCCCGGAGCTCTGGTTTTCTCCCCGGGGCTCTGGTTCTCTCCTCGGGGCTCTGGTTTTCTCCCCGGGGCTCTAGTTTTCTCCCCGGGGCTCTGGTTTTGTTCCCCGGGGCTCTGGTTTTGTTCCCCGGGCTCTGGTTTTGTTCCCCGGGCTCTGGTTTTGTTCCCCGGGCTCTGGTTTTGTTCCCCGGGCTCTGGTTTTGTTCCCCGGGCTCTGGTTTTGTTCCCCGGGCTCTGGTTTTGTTTCCCGGGGCTCTGGTTTTGTTTCCCGGGGCTCTGGTTTTGTTTCCCGGGGCTCTGGTTTTGTTTCCCGGGGCTCTGGTTTTGTTCCCCGGGCTCTGGTTTTGTTCCCGGGGCTCTGGTTTTCTTCCCGGGGCTCTGGTTTTCTCCTGCGGGCCGTGGTTTTGTTCCCCAGGCTCTGGTTTTGTTCCCCGGGGCTCTGGTTTTGTTCCCCGGGCTCTGGTTTTGTTCCCCGGGCTCTGGTTTTGTTCCCCGGGCTCTGGTTTTGTTCCCCGGGCTCTGGTTTTGTTCCACGGGCTCTGGTTTTGTTTCCCGGGGCTCTGGTTTTGTTTCCCGGGGCTCTGGTTTTGTTTCCCGGGGCTCTGGTTTTGTTCCCGGGGCTCTGGTTTTTATTCCCGGGGCTCTGGTTTTGTTCCCGGGGCTCTGGTTTTCTCCTGCGGGCCGCGGTTTTGTTCCCCGGGCTCTGGTTTTGTTCCCCGGGGCTCTGGTTTTGTTCCCGGGGCCCTGGTTTTCTCCCGCGGGCCTCGGTTTTGTTCCCCGGGCTCTGGTTTTGTTCCTGGGGCTCTGGTTTTGTTCCCGGGGCTCTGGTTTTGTTCCCCAGGCCCTGGTTTTCTCCCGCAGGCATCAGTTTTGTTCCCGGGGCTCTGGTTGTGTTCCCCGGGGCTCTGGTTGTGTTCCCCGGGGCTCTGGTTGTGTTCCCCGGGGCTCTGGTTGTGTTCCCCGGGGCTCTGGTTGTGTTCCCCGGGCTCTGGTTGTGTTCCCCGGGCTCTGGTTGTGTTCCCCGGGCTCTAGTTGTGTTCCCCGGGCTCTGGTTGTGTTCCCGGGGCTCTGGTTTTGTTCCCCGGGCCCTGGTTTTCTCCCGCGGGCTCTGGTTTTGTTCCCGGGGCTCTGGTTTTGTTCCCGGGGCTCTGGTTTTGTTCCCGGGGCTCTGGTTTTGTTCCCGGGGCTCTGGTTTTGTTCCCGGGGCTCTGGTTTTGTTCCCGGGGCTCTGGTTTTGTTCCCGGAGCTCTGGTTTTGTTCCCGGGGCTCTGGTTTTGTTCCCCGGGCATGGTTTTGTTCCCCGGGCTCTGGTTTTCTACCTCGGGCCGCGGTTTTGTTCCCGGGGCTCTTGTTTTGTTCCCGGGGCGCTGGTTTTCTCCCACGGGCTCTGGTTTTGTTCCCGGGGCTCTGGTTTTGTTCCCGGGGCTCTGGTTTTGTCCCCGGGGCTCTGGTTTTGTCCCCGGGGCTCTGGTTTTGTCCCCGGGGCTCTGGTTTTGTTTCCCCGGGCTCTGGTTGTGTTCCCCGGTCTCTGGTTGTGTTCCCCGGGCTCTGGTTGTGTTCCCCGGGCTCTGGTTTTGTTCCCGGGGCTCTGGTTTTGTTCCCTTGGTCTGGTTTTCTCCCGTGGGCCGCGGTTTTGTTCCCGGGGCTTTGGTATTGTTCCCGGCGCTTTGGTTTTGTTCCCGGGGCCCTGGTTTTGTTCCCCAGGCCCTGGTTTTCTCCCGCGGGGCTCTGGTTTTGTTCCCGGGGCTCTGGTTTTGTTCCCGGGGCTCTGGTTTTGTTCCCGGGGCTCTGGTTTTGTTCCCGGGGCTCTGGTTTTGTTCCCGGGGCTCTGGTTTTGTTCCCGGGGCTCTGGTTTTGTTCCCCGGGCTCTGGTTTTGTTCCCCGGGCTCTGGTTTTGTTCCCCGGGCTCTGGTTTTCTACCGCGGGCCGCGGTTTTGTTCCCGGGGCTCTGGTTTTGTTCCCGGGGCGCTGGTTTTCTCCCACGGGCTCTGATTTTGTTCCCGAGGCTCTGGTTTTGTTCCCCGGGCTCTGGTTTTGTTCCCCGGGCTCTGGTTTTGTTCCCCGGGCTCTGGTTTTGTTCCCGGGGCTCTGGTTTTCTTCCCCGGGCTCTGGTTTTCTTCCCCGGGCTCTGGTTTTCTTCCCCGGGCTCTGGTTTTCTTCCCCGGGCCCTGGCTTTGTTCCCCGGGCCCTGGCTTTGTTCCCCGGGCCCTGGCTTTGTTCCCCGGGCCCTGGCTTTGTTCCCCGGGCCCTGGCTTTGTTCCCCGGGCCCTGGTTTTGTTCCCCGGGCCCTGGTTTTTTTCCCCGCGGCTCTGGCTTTGTTCCCGGGCCCTGGTTTTCCCCCACGGGCCTCGGTTTTGTTCCCCGGCCTCTGGTTTTGTTCCCCGGCCTCTGGTTTTGTTCCCCGGCCTCTGGTTTTGTTCCCCGGCCTCTGGTTTTGTTCCCCGGCCTCTGGTTTTGTTCCCCGGCCTCTGGTTTTGTTCCCCGGCCTCTGGTTTTGTTCCCCGGCCTCTGGTTTTGTTCCCCGGCCTCTGGTTTTGTTCCCCGGCCTCTGGTTTTGTTCCCCGGCCTCTGGTTTTGTTCCCCGGGCTCTGGTTTTGTTCCCCGGGCTCTGGTTTTGTTCCCCGGGCTCTGGTTTTGTTCCCCGGGCTCTGGTTTTGTTCCCCGGGCTCTGGTTTTGTTCCCCGGGCTCTGGTTTTGTTCCCAGGCCCTGGTTTTATCCCGCGGGCCTCGATTTTGTTCCCGGGGCTCTGTTTTTCTTCCCGGGGCTCTGTTTTTCTTCCCCGGGCTCTGGTTTTGTTCCCCGGGCTCTGGTTTTCTATCGCGGGCCGCGCTTTTGTTCCCCGGGCTCTGGTTTTGTTCCCGGGGCTCTGGTTTTCTCCTGCGGGCCCTGGCTTTGTTCCCCGGGCCCTGGTTTTGTTCCCCGGGCCCTGGTTTTGTTCCCCGGGCTCTGGTTTTTTTCCCCGGGGCTCTGGTTTTGTTCCCGGGGCCCTGGATTTCTCCCACGGGCCTCGGTTTTATTCTCCGGGCTCTGGTTTTGTTCCCCGGGCTCTGGGTTTGTTTCCCGGGGCTCTGGTTTTGTTCCCCGGCCTCTGGTTTTATTCCCCGGGCTCTGGTTTTGTTCCCCGGGCTCTGGTTTTGTTCCCCGGGCTCTGGTTTTGTTCCCCGGGCTCTGGTTTTGTTCCCGGGGCTCTGGTTTTCTCCTGCGGGCCCTGGTTTTGTTCCCCGGGCCCTGGTTTTGTTCCCCGGGCCCTGGTTTTGTTCCCCGGGCCCTGGTTTTGTTCCCCGGGCCCTGGTTTTGCTCCCCGGGCTCTGGTTTTTTTCCCCGGGGCTCTGGTTTTGTTCCCGGGGCCCTGGATTTCTCCCGCGGGCCTCAGTTTTGTTCCCGGGGCTCTGGTTTTGTTCCCGGGGCTCTGGTTTTGTTCCCGGGGCTCTGGTTTTGTTCCCCGGGCTCTGGTTTTTTTTCCCAGGGCCCTGGTTTTGTTCCCAGGGCCCTGGTTTTGTCCCGCGGGCTCTGGTTTTGTCCCCGGGGCTCTGGTTTTGTCCCCGGGGCTCTGGTATTGTTCCCGGGGCTCTGGTATTGTTCCCGGGGCTCTGGTTTTGCTCCCCGGGCTCTGGTTTTGCTCCCCGGGCTCTGGTTTTGCTCCCCGGGCTCTGGTTTTGCTCCCCGGGCTCTGGTTTTGTTCCCGGGGCTCTGGTTTTGTTCCCGGGGCTGTGGTTTTGTTTCCCGGGGCTCTGGTTTTGTTCCCGGGGCTGTGGTTTTGTTCTTGGCGCTCTGGTTTTGTTCCCCGGGCTCTGGTTTTGTTCCCCGGGCTCTGGTTTTGTTCCCCGGGCTCTGGTTTTGTTCCCCGGGCTCTGGTTTTGTTCCCGGGGCTCAATTTTTCTCCTGCGGGCCCTGGTTTTTTTCCCCGGGCCCTGTTTTTTTTCCCCGGGCCCTGGTTTTTTTCCCCGGGCCCTGGTTTTTTTCCCCGGGGCTCTGGTTTTTTTCCCCGGGCCTCGGTTTTGTTCCCCGGTCTCTGGTTTTGTTCCCGGGGCTCTGGTTTTGTTCCCCGGGCTCTGGTTTTGTTCCCGGGGCTCTGGTTTTGTTCCCCGGGCTCTGGTTTTGTTCCCCGGGCTCTGGTTTTGTTCCCCGGGCTCTGGTTTTGTTCCCCGGGCTCTGGTTTTGTTCCCCGGGCTCTGGTTTTGTTCCCCGGGCTCTGGTTTTGTTCCCCGGGCTCTGGTTTTGTTCCCCGGGCTCTGGTTTTGTTCCCCGGGCTCTGGTTTTGTTCCCCGGGCTCTGGTTTTGTTCCCCGGGCTCTGGTTTTGCTCCCCGAGCTCTGGTTTTGTTCCCCGGGCTCTGGTTTTGTTTCCCGCGCTCTGGCTTTGTTCCCCGGGCTCTGGTTTTCTTCCCCGGGCTCTGGTTTTGTTCCCGGGGCTCAATTTTTCTCCTGCGGGCCCTGGCTTTGTTCCCCGGGCCCTGGTTTTGTTCCCCGGGTCTGGTTTTTTTCCCCGGGGCTCTGGTTTTGTTCCCGGGGCCCTGGTTTTCCCCCACGGGACTCGGTTTTGATCGCCGAGCTCTGGTTTTGTTCCCCGGGCTCTGGTTTTGTTCCCCGGGCTCTGGTTTTGTTTCCTGGGCTCTGGTTTTGTTCCCCGGGCTCTGGTTTTGTTCCCCGGGCTTTGGTTTTGTTCCCCGGCCTCTGGTTTTGTTCCCCGGCCTCTGGTTTTGTTCCCCGGGCTCTGGTTTTGTTCCCCGGGCTCTGGTTTTGTTCCCCGGGCTCTCGTTTTGTTCCCCGGGCTCTGGTTTTGTTCCCCAGGCTCTGGTTTTGCTCCCCGGGCTCTGGTTTTGTTCCCAGGCCCTGGTTTTCTCCCGCGGGCCTCGGTTTTGTTCCCGGGGCTCTGGTTTTGTTCCCGGGGCTCTGGTTTTCTTCCCGGGGCTCTGGTTTTCTTCCCGGGGCTCTGGTTTTGTTCCCCGGGCTCTGGTTTTCTACCGCGGGCCGCACTTTTGTTCCCGGGGCTCTGGTTTTGTTCCCTGGGCTCTGGTTTTCTCCCACGGGCTCTGGTTTTGTTCCCGAGGCTCTGGTTTTTTTCCCGGGGCTCTGGGTTTGTTCACCGGGTGCTGGTTTTCTCCCGCGGGCCTCGGTTTTGTTCCCGGGGCGCTGGTTTTGTTCCCTGGGCCCTGGTTTTGTTCCCCGGGCTCTGGTTTTGTTCCCCGGGGCTCTAGTTTTGTTCCCGGGGCTCTGGTTTTCTCCCGCGGGCCTCGGTTTTGTTCCCCGGGCTCTGGTTTTGTTCCCCGGGCTCTGGTTTTGTTCCCGGGGCTGTGGTTTTGTTCTTGGCGCTCTGGTTTTGTTCCCCGGGCTCTGGTTTTGTTCCCCGGGCTCTGGTTTTCTCCCCGGGGCTCTGGTTTTCTCCCCGGGGCTCTGGTTTTCTCCCCGGGGCTCTGGTTTTGTTCCCGGGGCTCTGGTTTTGTTCCCGGGGCTCTGGTTTTGTTCCCGGGGCTCTGGTTTTGTTCCCGGGGTTCTGGTTTTGTTCCCGGAGCTCTGGTTTTGTTCCCGGGGCTCTGGTTTTGTTCCCCGGGCTCTGGTTTTGTTCCCCGGGCTCTGGTTTTGTTTCCTGGGCCCTGGTTTTCTCCCGCGGGCTCTGGTTTTGTTCCCCGGGCTCTGGTTTTGTTCCCCGGGCTCTGGTTTTGTCCCCGGGGCTCTGGTATTGTTCCCGGGGCTCTGGTATTGTTCCCGGGGCTCTGGTTTTGTTCCCCGGGCTCTGGTTTTCTACCGCGGGCCGCGCTTTTGTTCCCGGGGCTCTGGTTTTGTTCCCTGGGCCCTGGTTTTCTCCCACGGGCTCTGGTTTTGTTCCCGAGGCTCTGGTTTTGTTCCCGGGGCTCTGGTTTTCTCCCGCGGGCCTCGGTTTTGTTCCCGGGGCTCTGGTTTTGTTCCCCAGGCTCTGGTTTTGTTCCCCGGGCTCTGGTTTTGTTCCCTGGGCCCTGGTTTTCTCCCACGGGCTCTGGTTTTGTTCCCCGGGGCTCTGGTTTTGTTCCCGGGGCTCTGGTTTTCTCCCGCGGGCCTCGGTTTTGTTCCCGGGGCTCTGGTTTTGTTGCCCGGGCTCTGGTTTTGTTCCCCGGGCTCTGGGTTTGTTCCCGGGGCTCTGGGTTTGTTCCCGGGGCTCTGGGTTTGTACCCGGGGCTCTGGTTTTCTCCCCGGGGCTCTGGTTTTCTCCCCGGGGCTCTGGTTTTGTTCCCGGGGCTCTGGTTTTGTTCCCGGGGCTCTGGTTTTGTTTCCCGGGGCTCTGGTTTTGTTCTTGGCGCTCTGGTTTTGTTCCCGGGGCTCTGGTTTTGTTCCCGGGGCTCTGGTTTTCTCCCCGGGGCTCTGGTTTTCTCCCCGGGGCTCTGGTTTTCTCCCCGGGGCTCTGGTTTTCTCCCCGGGGCTCTGGTTTTCTCCCCGGGGCTCTGGTTTTCTCCCCGGGGCTCTGGTTTTCTCCCCGGGGCTCTGGTATTGTTCCCGGGGCTCTGGTATTGTTCCCGGGGCTCTGGTATTGTTCCCGGGGCTCTGGTATTGTTCCCGGGGCTCTGGTATTGTTCCCGGGGCTCTGGTATTGTTCCCGGGGCTCTGGTTTTGTTTCTCGGGGCTCTGGTTTTGTTCCCCGGGCTCTGGTTTTGTTCCCCGGGCTCTGGTTTTGTTCCCGGGGCTCTGGGTTTGTTCCCGGGGCTCTGGGTTTGTTCCCGGGGCTCTGGGTTTGTTCCCGGGGCTCTGGGTTTGTTCCCGGGGCTCTGGGTTTGTTCCCGGGGCTCTGGGTTTGTTCCCCGGGCTCTGGTTTTCTCCCCGGGGCTCTGGTTTTCTCCCCGGGGCTCTGGTTTTCTCCCCGGGGCTCTGGTTTTGTTCCCGGGGCTCTGGTTTTGTTCCCGGGGCTCTGGTTTTGTTCCCGGGGCTCTGGTTTTGTTCCCGGGGCTCTGGTTTTGTTCCCGGGGCTCTGGTTTTGTTCCCGGGGCTCTGGTTTTGTTCCCGGGGCTCTGGTTTTGTTCCCGGGGCTCTGGTTTTCTCCTGCGGGCCGCGGTTTTGTTCCCCGGGCCCTGGATTTGTTCCCCGGGCCTTGGTTTTTTTCCCCGGGCTCTTGTTTTGTTCCCTGGGCCCTGGTTTTGTTCCCCGGGTTCTGGTTTTGTTCCCCGGGTTCTGGTTTTGTTCCCCGGGTTCTGGTTTTGTTCCCCGGGGCTCTGGTTTTGTTCCCCGGGCTCTGGTTTTCTCCCGCGGGCCTCGGTTTTCTTGCCCGGGCTCTGGTTTTGTTCCCCGGGCTCTGGTTTTGTTCCCGGGGCTGTGGTTTTGTTCTTGGCGCTCTGGTTTTGTTCCCCGGGCTCTGGTTTTGTTCCCCGGCTCTGGTTTTGTTCCCCGGGCTCTGGTTTTGTTCCCCGGGCTCTGGTTTTGTTCCCGGGGCTAAATTTTTCTCCTGCGGGCCCTGGTTTTGTTCCCCGGGCCCTGGTTTTCTCCCGCGGGCCTCAGTTTTGTTCCCGGGGCTCTGGTTTTGTTCCCGGGGCTCTGGTTTTGTTCCCGGGGCTCTGGTTTTGTTCCCTGGGCCCTGGTTTTCTCACGCGGGCTCTGGTTTTGTCCCCGGGGCTCTGGTTTTGTCCCCGGGGCTCTGGTATTGTTCCCCGGGCTCTGGTTTTGTTCTTGGCGCTCTGGTTTTGTTCCCCGGGCTCTGGTTTTGTTCCCCGGGCTCTGGTTTTGCTCCCCGGGCTCTGGTTTTGCTCCCCGGGCTCTGGTTTTGCTCCCCGGGCTCTGGTTTTGCTCCCCGGGCTCTGGTTTTGTTCCCCGGGCTCTGGTTTTGTTCCCCGGGCTCTGGTTTTGTTCCCCGGGCTCTGGTTTTGTTCCCGGGGCTCTGGTTTTGTTCCCGGGGCTCTGGTTTTCTTCTGCGGGCCCTGGTTTTGTTCCCGGGGCCCTGGTTTTGTTCCCGGGGCCCTGGTTTTGTTCCCCGGGCCCTGGTTTTGTTCCCCGGGCTCTGGTTTTGTTCCCCGGGGCTCTGGTTTTGTTCCCGGGGCCCTGGTTTTCTCCCGCGGGCCTCGGTTTTGTTCCCCGGGCTCTGGTTTTGTTCCCCGGGCTCTGGTTTTGTTCCCCGGGCTCTGGTTTTGTTCCCCGGGCTCTGGTTTTGTTCCCGGGCTCTGGTTTTCTCCCGCGGGCCTCGGTTTTGTTCCCGGGGCTCTGGTTTTGTTCCCCGGGCTCTGGTTTTCTTCCCCGGGCTCTGGTTTTGTTCCCGGGGCTCTGGTTTTGTTCCCGGGGCTCTGGTTTTGTTCCCGGGGCTCTGGTTTTGTTCCCGGGGATCTGGTTTTGTTCCCGGGGCCCTGGTTTTGTTCCCCGGGCCCTGGTTTTGTTCCCCGGGCTCTGGTTTTGTTCCCCGGGGCTCTGGTTTTGTTCCCGGGGCCCTGGTTTTCTCCCGCGGGCCTCGGTTTTGTTCCCCGGGCTCTGGTTTTGTTCCCCGGGCTCTGGTTTTGTTCCCCGGGCTCTGGTTTTGTTCCCCGGGCTCTGGTTTTGTTCCCGGGCTCTGGTTTTCTCCCGCGGGCCTCGGTTTTGTTCCCGGGGCTCTGGTTTTGTTCCCCGGGCTCTGGTTTTCTTCCCCGGGCTCTGGTTTTGTTCCCGGGGCTCTGGTTTTGTTCCCGGGGCTCTGGTTTTGTTCCCGGGGCTCTGGTTTTGTTCCCGGGGATCTGGTTTTGTTCCCGGGGCTCTGGTTTTGTTCCCGGGGCTCTGGTTTTCTCCCCGGGGCTCTGGTTTTCTCCCCGGGGCTCTGGTTTTGTTCCCGGGGCTCTGGTTTTGTTCCCGGGGCTCTGGTTTTGTTCCCGGGGCTCTGGTTTTGTTCCCGGGGCTCTGGTTTTGTTCCCGGGGCTCTGGTTTTGTTCCCGGGGCTGTGGTTTTGTTTCCCGGGGCTCTGGTTTTGTTCCCGAGGCTCTGGTTTTGTTCTTGGCGCTCTGGTTTTGTTCCCCGGGCTCTGGTTTTGTTCCCCGGGCTCTGGTTTTGTTCCCCGGGCTCTGGTTTTGTTCCCGGGGCTCAATTTTTCTCCTGCGGGCCCTGTTTTTTTTCCCCGGGCCCTGTTTTTTTTCCCCGGGCCCTGGTTTTGTTCCCCGGGCCCTGGTTTTTTTCCCCGGGGCTCTGGTTTTTTTCCCCGGGGCTCTGGTTTTGTTCCCGGGGCCCTGGTTTTCTCCCGCGGGCCTCGGTTTTGTTCCCCGGCCTCTGGTTTTGTTCTTGGCGCTCTGGTTTTGTTCCCCGGGCTCTGGTTTTGCTCCCCGGGCTCTGGTTTTGCTCCCCGGGCTCTGGTTTTGCTCCCCGGGCTCTGGTTTTGCTCCCCGGGCTCTGGTTTTGTTCCCCGGGCTCTGGTTTTGTTCCCCGGGCTCTGGTTTTGTTCCCCGGGCTCTGGTTTTGTTCCCCGGGCTCTGGTTTTGTTCCCCGGGCTCTGGTTTTGTTCCCCGGGCTCTGGTTTTGTTCCCGGGGCTCTGGTTTTCTCCTGCGGGCCCTGGCTTTGTTCCCCGGGCCCTGGTTTTGTTCCCCGGGTCTGGTTTTTTTCCCCGGGGCTCTGGTTTTGTTCCCGGGGCCCTGGTTTTCCCCCACGGGCCTCGGTTTTGATCGCCGGGCTCTGGTTTTGTTCCCCGGGGCTCTGGTTTTGTTCCCGGGGCTCTGGTTTTGTTCCCCGGGCTTAGGTTTTGTTCCCCGGCCTCTGGTTTTGTTCCCCGGGCTCTGGTTTTGTTCCCCGGGCTCTGGTTTTGTTCCCCGGGCTCTGGTTTTGTTCCCCGGGCTCTGGTTTTGTTCCCAGGCCCTGGTTTTCTCCTGCGGGCCTCGGTTTTGTTCCCGGGGCTCTGGTTTTGTTCCCGAGGCTCTGGTTTTGTTCCCGGGGCTCTGGTTTTGTTCCCCGGGGTCTGGTTTTCTACCGCGGGCCGCGCTTTTGTTCCCGGGGCTCTGGTTTTGTTCCCTGGGCCCTGGTTTTCTCCCACGGGCTCTGGTTTTGTTCCCGAGGCTCTGGTTTTGTTCCCGGGGCTCTGGGTTTGTTCACCGGGTGCTGGTTTTCTCCCGCGGGCCTCGGTTTTGTTCCCGGGGCGCTGGTTTTGTTCCCGGGGCGCTGGTTTTGTTCCCGGGGCGCTGGTTTTGTTCCCGGGGCGCTGGTATTTTTCCCCGGGCCCTGGTTTTCTCCCTCGGGCCTAAGTTTTGTTCCCCGGGCTCTGGTTTTGTTCCCCGGGCTCTGGTTTTGTTCCCTGGGCTCTGGTTTTGTTCCCCGGGCTCTGGTTTTGTTCCCCGGGCTCTGGTTTTCTCCCCGGGGCTCTGGTTTTCTCCCCGGGGCTCTGGTTTTCTCCCCGGGGCTCTGGTTTTCTCCCCGGGGCTCTGGTTTTCTCCCCGGGGCTCTGGTATTGTTCCCGGGGCTCTGGTATTGTTCCCGGGGCTCTGGTATTGTTCCCGGGGCTCTGGTATTGTTCCCGGGGCTCTGGTTTTGTTCCCGGGGCTCTGGTTTTGTTCCCCGGGCTCTGGTTTTGTTCCCCGGGCTCTGGTTTTGTTCCCCGGGCTCTGGTTTTGTTCCCCGGGCTCTGGTTTTGTTCCCCGGGCTCTGGGTTTGTTCCCGGGGCTCTGGGTTTGTTCCCGGGGCTCTGGGTTTGTTCCCGGGGCTCTGGGTTTGTTCCCCGGGCTCTGGCTTTCTCCCCGGGGCTCTGGCTTTCTCCCCGGGGCTCTGGCTTTCTCCCCGGGGCTCTGGTTTTGTTCCCGGGGCTCTGGTTTTGTTCCCGGGGTTCTGGTTTTGTTCCCGGGGCTCTGGTTTTGTTCCCGGGGCTCTGGTTTTGTTCCCGGGGCTCTGGTTTTGTTCCCGGGGCTCTGGTTTTGTTCCCGGGGCTCTGGTTTTCTCCTGCGGGCCGCGGTTTTGTTCCCCGGGCCCTGGATTTATTCCCCGGGCCTTGGTTTTGTTCCCCGGGCCCTGGTTTTGTTCCCCGGGCCCTGGTTTTGTTCCCTGGGCCCTGGTTTTGTTCCCCGGGCTCTGGTTTTGTTCCCCGGGGCTCTGGTTTTGTTCCCCGGGCTCTGGTTTTCTCCCGCGGGCCTCGGTTTTGTTGCCCGGGCTCTGGTTTTGTTCCACGGGCTATGGTTTTGTTCCCGGGGCTGTGGTTTTGTTCTTGGCGCTCTGGTTTTGTTCCCCGGGCTCTGGTTTTGTTCCCCGGGCTCTGGTTTTGTTCCCCGGGCTCTGGTTTTGTTCCCCGGGCTCTGGTTTTGTTCCCCGGCTCTGGTTTTGTTCCCCGGGTCTCTGGTTTTGTTCCCCGGGCTCTGGTTTTGTTCCCGGGGCTAAATTTTTCTCCTGCGGGCCCTGGTTTTGTTCCCCGGGGCCTGGTTTTCTCCCGCGGGCCTCAGTTTTGTTCCCGGGGCTCTGGTTTTGTTCCCGGGGCTCTGGTTTTGTTCCCGGGGCTCTGGTTTTGTCTCCGGGGCTCTGGTTTTGTCCCCGGGGCTCTGGTTTTGTCCCCGGGGCTCTGGTTTTGTTCCCCGGGCTCTGGTTTTGTTCCCCGGGCTCTGGTTTTGTTCCCCGGGCTCTGGTTTTGTTCCCGGGGCTCTGGTTTTGTTCCCGGGGCTCTGGTTTTCTCCTGCGGGCCGCGGTTTTGTTCCCCGGGCCCTGGATTTGTTCCCCGGGCCCTGGTTTTGTTCCCCGGGTCTGGTTTTTTCCCCCGGGGCTCTGGTTTTGTTCCCGGGGCCCTGGTTTTCCCCCACGGGCCTCGGTTTTGATCGCCGGGCTCTGGTTTTGTTCCCCGGGGCTCTGGTTTTGTTCCCCGGGCTCTGGTTTTGTTCCCGGGGCTTTGGTTTTGTTCCCCTGCCTCTGGTTTTGTTCCTCGGGCTCTGGTTTTGTTCCCCGGGCTCTGGTTTTGTTCCCCGGGCTCTGGTTTTGTTCCCCGGGCTCTGGTTTTGTTCCCCGGGCTCTGGTTTTGTTCCCCGGCCCTGGTTTTCTCCTGCGGGCCTCGGTTTTGTTCCCGAGGCTCTGGTTTTCTTCCCGGGGCTCTGGTTTTGTTCCCCGGGGTCTGGTTTTCTACCGCGGGCCGCGCTTTTGTTCCCGGGGCTCTGGTTTTGTTCCCTGGGCCCTGGTTTTCTCCCACGGGCTCTGGTTTTGTTCTCGAGGCTCTGGTTTTGTTCCCGGGGCTCTGGGTTTGTTCACCGGGTGCTGGTTTTCTCCCGCGGGCCTCGGTTTTGTTCCCGGGGCGCTGGTTTTGTTCCCGGGGCGCTGGTTTTGTTCCCGGGGCGCTGGTATTTTTCCCCGGGCCCTGGTTTTCTCCCTCGGGCCTAAGTTTTGTTCCCCGGGCTCTGGTTTTGTTCCCCGGGCTCTGGTTTTGTTCCCCGGGCTCTGGTTTTGTTCCCCGGGCTCTGGTTTTCTCCCCGGGGCTCTGGTTTTCTCCCCGGGGCTCTGGTTTTCTCCCCGGGGCTCTGGTTTTCTCCCCGGGGCTCTGGTTTTCTCCCCGGGGCTCTGGTATTGTTCCCGGGGCTCTGGTATTGTTCCCGGGGCTCTGGTATTGTTCCCGGGGCTCTGGTATTGTTCCCGGGGCTCTGGTTTTGTTTCCCGGGGCTCTGGTTTTGTTCCCCGGGCTCTGGGTTTGTTCCCGGGGCTCTGGGTTTGTTCCCGGGGCTCTGGGTTTGTTCCCGGGGCTCTGGGTTTGTTCCCGGGGCTCTGGGTTTGTTCCCCGGGCTCTGGTTTTCTCCCCGGGGCTCTGGCTTTCTCCCCGGGGCTCTGGCTTTCTCCCCGGGGCTCTGGCTTTCTCCCCGGGGCTCTGGTTTTGTTCCCGGGGCTCTGGTTTTGTTCCCGGGGCTCTGGTTTTGTTCCCGGGCCTCTGGTTTTGTTCCCGGGCCTCTGGTTTTGTTCCCGGGCCTCTGGTTTTGTTCCCGGGCCTCTGGTTTTGTTCCCGGGGCTCTGGTTTTGTTCCCGGGGCTCTGGTTTTGTTCCCGGGGCTCTGGTTTTGTTCCCGGGGCTCTGGTTTTGTTCCCGGGGCTCTGGTTTTCTCCTGCGGGCCGCGGTTTTGTTCCCCGGGCCCTGGTTTTGTTCCCCGGGCCCTGGTTTTGTTCCCCGGGCCCTGGTTTTGTTCCCGGGGCCCTGGTTTTGTTCCCGGGGCCCTGGTTTTGTTCCCGGGGCTCTGGTTTTGTTCCCCGGGGCTCTGGTTTTGTTCCCCGGGCTCTGGTTTTCTCCCGCGGGCTCTGGTTTTGTTCCCCGGGCTCTGGTTTTGTTCCCCGGGCTCTGGTTTTGTTCCCGGGGCTGTGGTTTTGTTCTTGGCGCTCTGGTTTTGTTCCCCGGGCTCTGGTTTTGTTCCCCGGCTCTGGTTTTGTTCCCGGGGCTCTGGTTTTGTTCCCGGGGCTCTGGTTTTCTCCCCGGGGCTCTGGTTTTCTCCCCGGGGCTCTGGTTTTCTCCCCGGGGCTCTGGTTTTCTCCCCGGGGCTCTGGTTTTCTCCCCGGGGCTCTGGTTTTCTCCCCGGGGCTCTGGTTTTCTCCCCGGGGCTCTGGTTTTCTCCCCGGGGCTCTGGTTTTCTCCCCGGGGCTCTGGTTTTCTCCCCGGGGCTCTGGTTTTCTCCCCGGGGCTCTGGTATTGTTCCCGGGGCTCTGGTATTGTTCCCGGGGCTCTGGTTTTGTTCCCCGGGGCTCTGGTTTTGTTCCCCGGGCTCTGGTTTTGTTCCCCGGGCTCTGGTTTTGTTCCCCGGGCTCTGGTTTTGTTCCCGGGGCTCTGGTTTTCTCCTGCGGGCCCTGGCTTTGTTCCCCGGGCCCTGGTTTTGTTCCCCGGGTCTGGTTTTTTTCCCCGGGGCTCTGGTTTTGTTCCCGGGGCCCTGGTTTTCCCCCACGGGCTTCGGTTTTGATCGCCGGGCTCTGGTTTTGTTCCCCGGGGTTCTGGTTTTGTTCCCGGGGCTCTGGTTTTGTTCCCCGGGCTTTGGTTTTGTTCCCCGGCCTCTGGTTTTGTTCCTCGGGCTCTGGTTTTGTTCCCCGGGCTCTGGTTTTGTTCCCCGGGCTCTGGTTTTGTTCCCCGGGCTCTGGTTTTGTTCCCCGGGCTCTGGTTTTGTTCCCCGGGCTCTGGTTTTGTTCCCCGGGCTCTGGTTTTGTTCCCAGGCCCTGGTTTTCTCCTGCGGGCCTCGGTTTTCTTCCCGGGGCTCTGGTTTTCTTCCCGGGGCTCTGGTTTTCTTCCCGGGGCTCTGGTTTTGTTCCCCGGGGTCTGGTTTTCTACCGCGGGCCGCGCTTTTGTTCCCGGGGCTCTGGTTTTGTTCCCTGGGCCCTGGTTTTCTCCCACGGGCTCTGGTTGTGTTCCCGAGGCTCTGGTTTTGTTCCCGGGGCTCTGGGTTTGTTCACCGGGTGCTGGTTTTCTCCCGCGGGCCTCGGTTTTGTTCCCGGGGCGCTGGTTTTGTTCCCGGGGCGCTGGTATTTTTCCCCGGGCCCTGGTTTTCTCCCTCGGGCCTAAGTTTTGTTCCCCGGGCTCTGGTTTTGTTCCCCAGGCTCTGGTTTTGTTCCCCGGTCTCTGGTTTTGTTCCCCGGGCTCTGGTTTTGTTCCCGGGGCTCTGGTTTTCTCCCCGGGGCTCTGGTTTTCTCCCCGGGGCTCTGGTTTTCTCCCCGGGGCTCTGGTTTTCTCCCCGGGGCTCTGGTATTGTTCCCGGGGCTCTGGTATTGTTCCCGGGGCTCTGGTATTGTTCCCGGGGCTCTGGTTTTGTTTCCCGGGGCTCTGGTTTTGTTTCCCGGGGCTCTGGTTTTGTTCCCGGGGCTCTGGTTTTGTTCCCGGGGCTCTGGTTTTGTTCCCCAGGCTCTGGTTTTGTTCCCCAGGCTCTGGTTTTGTTCCCGGGGCTCTGGGTTTGTTCCCGGGGCTCTGGGTTTGTTCCCGGGGCTCTGGTTTTGTTCCCCGGGCTCTGGCTTTCTCCCCGGGGCTCTGGCTTTCTCCCCGGGGCTCTGGCTTTCTCCCCGGGCCTCTGGTTTTGTTCCCGGGCCTCTGGTTTTGTTCCCGGGCCTCTGGTTTTGTTCCCGGGCCTCTGGTTTTGTTCCCGGGGCTCTGGTTTTGTTCCCGGGGCTCTGGTTTTGTTCCCGGGCCTCTGGTTTTGTTCCCGGGGCTCTGGTTTTGTTCCCGGGGCTCTGGTTTTGTTCCCGGGGCTCTGGTTTTGTTCCCGGGGCTCTGGTTTTGTTCCCGGGGCTCTGGTTTTCTCCTGCGGGCCGCGGTTTTGTTCCCCGGGCCCTGGTTTTGTTCCCCGGGCCCTGGTTTTGTTCCCCGGGCCCTGGTTTTGTTCCCCGGGCCCTGGTTTTGTTCCCCGGGGCTCTGGTTTTGTTCCCCGGGCTCTGGTTTTCTCCCGCGGGCCTCGGTTTTGTTCCCCGGGCTCTGGTTTTGTTCCCCGGGCTCTGGTTTTGTTCCCGGGGCTGTGGTTTTGTTCTTGGCGCTCTGGTTTTGTTCCCCGGGCTCTGGTTTTGTTCCCCGGGCTCTGGTTTTGTTCCCCGGGCTCTGGTTTTGTTCCCCGGGCTCTGGTTTTGTTCCCCGGGCTCTGGTTTTCTCCCCGGGGCTCTGGTTTTCTCCCCGGGGCTCTGGTATTGTTCCCGGGGCTCTGGTATTGTTCCCGGGGCTCTGGTATTGTTCCCGGGGCTCTGGTATTGTTCCCGGGGCTCTGGTATTGTTCCCGGGGCTCTGGTATTGTTCCCGGGGCTCTGGTATTGTTCCCGGGGCTCTGGTATTGTTCCCGGGGCTCTGGTATTGTTCCCGGGGCTCTGGTTTTGTTTCTCGGTGCTCTGGTTTTGTTCCCCGGGCTCTGGTTTTGTTCCCCGGGCTCTGGTTTTGTTCCCGGGGCTCTGGTTTTGTTCCCGGGGCTGTGGGTTTGTTCCCGGGGCTGTGGGTTTGTTCCCGGGGCTCTGGTTTTCTCCCCGGGGCTCTGGTTTTCTCCCCGGGGCTCTGGTTTTCTCCCCGGGGCTCTGGTTTTCTCCCCGGGGCTCTGGTTTTGTTCCCGGGGCTCTGGTTTTGTTCCCGGGGCTCTGGTTTTGTTCCCGGGGCTCTGGTTTTGTTCCCGGGGCTCTGGTTTTGTTCCCGGGGCTCTGGTTTTGTTCCCGGGGCTCTGGTTTTGTTCCCGGGGCTCTGGTTTTCTCTTGCGGGCCGCAGTTTTGTTCCCCGGGCCCTGGATTTGTTCCCCGGGCCTTGGTTTTGTTCCCTGGGCCCTGGTTTTGTTCCCTGGGCCCTGGTTTTGTTCCCCGGGCTCTGGTTTTGTTCCTCGGGCTCTGGTTTTGTTCCTCGGGCTCTGGTTTTGTTCCCCGGGCTCTGGTTTTGTTCCCCGGGCTCTGGTTTTGTTCCCCGGGCTCTGGTTTTGTTCCCCGGGCTCTGGTTTTGTTCCCCGGGCTCTGGTTTTGTTCCCCGGGCTCTGGTTTTGTTCCCAGGCCCTGGTTTTCTCCTGCGGGCCTCGGTTTTCTTCCCGGGGCTCTGGTTTTCTTCCCGGGGCTCTGGTTTTCTTCCCGGGGCTCTGGTTTTGTTCCCCGGGGTCTGGTTTTCTACCGCGGGCCGCGCTTTTGTTCCCGGGGCTCTGGTTTTGTTCCCTGGGCCCTGGTTTTCTCCCACGGGCTCTGGTTGTGTTCCCGAGGCTCTGGTTTTGTTCCCGGGGCTCTGGGTTTGTTCACCGGGTGCTGGTTTTCTCCCGCGGGCCTCGGTTTTGTTCCCGGGGCGCTGGTTTTGTTCCCGGGGCGCTGGTATTTTTCCCCGGGCCCTGGTTTTCTCCCTCGGGCCTAAGTTTTGTTCCCCGGGCTCTGGTTTTGTTCCCCAGGCTCTGGTTTTGTTCCCCGGTCTCTGGTTTTGTTCCCCGGGCTCTGGTTTTGTTCCCGGGGCTCTGGTTTTCTCCCCGGGGCTCTGGTTTTCTCCCCGGGGCTCTGGTTTTCTCCCCGGGGCTCTGGTTTTCTCCCCGGGGCTCTGGTATTGTTCCCGGGGCTCTGGTATTGTTCCCGGGGCTCTGGTATTGTTCCCGGGGCTCTGGTTTTGTTTCCCGGGGCTCTGGTTTTGTTTCCCGGGGCTCTGGTTTTGTTCCCGGGGCTCTGGTTTTGTTCCCGGGGCTCTGGTTTTGTTCCCCGGGCTCTGGTTTTGTTCCCGGGGCTCTGGGTTTGTTCCCGGGGCTCTGGGTTTGTTCCCGGGGCTCTGGTTTTGTTCCCCGGGCTCTGGCTTTCTCCCCGGGGCTCTGGCTTTCTCCCCGGGGCTCTGGCTTTCTCCCCGGGCCTCTGGTTTTGTTCCCGGGCCTCTGGTTTTGTTCCCGGGCCTCTGGTTTTGTTCCCGGGCCTCTGGTTTTGTTCCCGGGGCTCTGGTTTTGTTCCCGGGCCTCTGGTTTTGTTCCCGGGCCTCTGGTTTTGTTCCCGGGCCTCTGGTTTTGTTCCCGGGCCTCTGGTTTTGTTCCCGGGCCTCTGGTTTTGTTCCCGGGGCTCTGGTTTTGTTCCCGGGGCTCTGGTTTTGTTCCCGGGGCTCTGGTTTTCTCCTGCGGGCCGCGGTTTTGTTCCCCGGGCCCTGGTTTTGTTCCCCGGGCCCTGGTTTTGTTCCCCGGGCCCTGGTTTTGTTCCCCGGGCCCTGGTTTTGTTCCCCGGGGCTCTGGTTTTGTTCCCCGGGCTCTGGTTTTCTCCCGCGGGCCTCGGTTTTGTTCCCCGGGCTCTGGTTTTGTTCCCCGGGCTCTGGTTTTGTTCCCGGGGCTGTGGTTTTGTTCTTGGCGCTCTGGTTTTGTTCCCCGGGCTCTGGTTTTGTTCCCCGGGCTCTGGTTTTGTTCCCCGGGCTCTGGTTTTGTTCCCCGGGCTCTGGTTTTGTTCCCCGGGCTCTGGTTTTCTCCCCGGGGCTCTGGTTTTCTCCCCGGGGCTCTGGTATTGTTCCCGGGGCTCTGGTATTGTTCCCGGGGCTCTGGTATTGTTCCCGGGGCTCTGGTATTGTTCCCGGGGCTCTGGTATTGTTCCCGGGGCTCTGGTATTGTTCCCGGGGCTCTGGTATTGTTCCCGGGGCTCTGGTATTGTTCCCGGGGCTCTGGTTTTGTTTCTCGGTGCTCTGGTTTTGTTCCCCGGGCTCTGGTTTTGTTCCCCGGGCTCTGGTTTTGTTCCCGGGGCTCTGGTTTTGTTCCCGGGGCTGTGGGTTTGTTCCCGGGGCTGTGGGTTTGTTCCCGGGGCTCTGGTTTTCTCCCCGGGGCTCTGGTTTTCTCCCCGGGGCTCTGGTTTTCTCCCCGGGGCTCTGGTTTTGTTCCCGGGGCTCTGGTTTTGTTCCCGGGGCTCTGGTTTTGTTCCCGGGGCTCTGGTTTTGTTCCCGGGGCTCTGGTTTTGTTCCCGGGGCTCTGGTTTTGTTCCCGGGGCTCTGGTTTTGTTCCCGGGGCTCTGGTTTTGTTCCCGGGGCTCTGGTTTTCTCTTGCGGGCCGCAGTTTTGTTCCCCGGGCCCTGGATTTGTTCCCCGGGCCTTGGTTTTGTTCCCTGGGCCCTGGTTTTGTTCCCTGGGCCCTGGTTTTGTTCCCCGGGCTCTGGTTTTGTTCCCCGGGGCTCTGGTTTTGTTCCCCGGGCTCTGGTTTTCTCCCGCGGGCCTCGGTTTTGTTCCCCGGGCTCTGGTTTTGTTCCCCGGGCTCTGGTTTTGTTCCCCGGGCTCTGGTTTTGTTCCCGGGGCTGTGGTTTTGTTCCCCGGGCTCTGGTTTTGTTCCCCGGGCTCTGGTTTTGTTCCCCGGGCTCTGGTTTTGTTCCCCGGGCTCTGGTTTTGTTCCCCGGGCTCTGGTTTTGTTCCCGGGGCTCTGGTTTTGTTCCCCGGGCTCTGGTTTTGTTCCCCGGGCTCTGGTTTTGTTCCCGGGCCTCTGGTTTTGTTCCCGGGCCTCTGGTTTTGTTCCCGGGGCTCTGGTTTTGTTCCCGGGGCTCTGGTTTTGTTCCCGGGCCTCTGGTTTTGTTCCCGGGGCTCTAGTTTTGTTCCCGGGGCTCTGGTTTTGTTCCCGGGGCTCTGGTTTTGTTCCCGGGGCTCTGGTTTTCTCCTGCGGGCCGCGGTTTTGTTCCCCGGGCCCTGGATTTGTTCCCCGGGCCCTGGTTTTGTTCCCGGGGCCCTGGTTTTGTTCCCGGGGCCCTGGTTTTGTTCCCGGGGCTCTGGTTTTGTTCCCCGGGGCTCTGGTTTTGTTCCCTGGGCCCTGGTTTTCTCCCACGGGCTCTGGTTGTGTTCCCGAAGGCTCTGGTTTTGTTCCCGGGGCTCTGGGTTTGTTCACCGGGTGCTGGTTTTCTCCCGCGGGCCTCGGTTTTGTTCCCGGGGCGCTGGTTTTGTTCCCGGGGCGCTGGTTTTGTTCCCGGGGCGCTGGTATTTTTCCCCGGGCCCTGGTTTTCTCCCTCGGGCCTAAGTTTTGTTCCCCGGGCTCTGGTTTTGTTCCCCAGGCTCTGGTTTTGTTCCCCGGTCTCTGGTTTTGTTCCCCGGGCTCTGGTTTTCTCCCCGGGGCTCTGGTTTTCTCCCCGGGGCTCTGGTTTTCTCCCCGGGGCTCTGGTTTTCTCCCCGGGGCTCTGGTATTGTTCCCGGGGCTCTGGTATTGTTCCCGGGGCTCTGGTATTGTTCCCGGGGCTCTGGTATTGTTCCCGGGGCTCTGGTATTGTTCCCGGGGCTCTGGTATTGTTCCCGGGGCTCTGGTATTGTTCCCGGGGCTCTGGTTTTGTTTCCCGGGGCTCTGGTTTTGTTCCCCGGGCTCTGGTTTTGTTCCCCGGGATCTGGGTTTGTTCCCGGGGCTCTGGGTTTGTTCCCGGGGCTCTGGGTTTGTTCCCGGGGCTCTGGTTTTGTTCCCCGGGCTCTGGTTTTCTCCCCGGGGCTCTGGTTTTCTCCCCGGGGCTCTGGTTTTCTCCCCGGGGCTCTGGTTTTCTCCCCGGGGCTCTGGTTTTCTTCCCGGGGCTCTGGTTTTGTTCCCGGGGCTCTGGTTTTGTTCCCGGGGCTCTGGTTTTGTTCCCGGGGCTGTGGTTTTGTTTCCCGGGGCTCTGGTTTTGTTCCCGGGGCTGTGGTTTTGTTCTTGGTGCTCTGGTTTTGTTCCCCGGGCTCTGGTATTGTTCCCCGGCTCTGGTTTTGTTCCCCGGGCCCTGTTTTTTTTCCCCGGGCCCTGGTTTTGTTCCCCGGGCCCTGGTTTTGTTCCCCGGTCTCTGGTTTTTTTCCCCGGGGCTCTGGTTTTGTTCCCCGGGCTCTGGTTTAGTTCCCCGGGCTCTGGTTTTGTTCCCCGGGCTCTGGTTTTGTTCCCCGGCCTCTGGTTTTCTTCCCGGGGCTCTGGTTTTGTTCCCCGGGCTCTGGTTTTGTTCCCCGGTCTCTGGTTTTGTTCCCCGAGCTCTGGTTTTGTTCCCCGGGCTCTGGTTTTCTTCCCCGGGCTCTGGTTTTCTTCCCCGGCCTCTGGTTTTCTTCCCCGGGCTCTGGTTTTGTTCCCGGGGCTCTGGTTTTCTCCTGCGGGCCCTGGCTTTGTTCCCCGGGCCCTGGCTTTGTTCCCCGGGCCCTGGTTTTGTTCCCCGGGCCCTGGTTTTGTTCCCCGGGTCTGGTTTTTTTCCCCGGGGCTCTGGTTTTGTTCCCGGGCCCCTGGTTTTCCCCCACGGGCCTCGGTTTTGATCGCCGGGCTCTGGTTTTGTTCCCCGGGCTCTGGTTTTGTTCCCCGGGCTCTGGTTTTGTTCCCCGGGCTCTGGTTTTGTTCCCCGGGCTTTGGTTTTGTTCCCCGGGCTCTGGTTTTGTTCCCCGGGCTCTGGTTTTGTTCCCCGGGCTCTGGGTTTGTTCCCCAGGCTCTGGGTTTGTTCCCCGGGGTCTGGTTTTTTTCCCAGGCCCTGGTTTTCTCCCGCGGGCCTCGGTTTTCTTCCCGGGGCTCTGGTTTTCTTCCCGGGGCTCTGGTTTTCTTCCCGGGGCTCTGGTTTTCTTCCCGGGGCTCTGGTTTTGTTCCCCGGGCTCTGGTTTTCTACCGCGGGCCGCGCTTTTGTTCCCGGGGCTCTGGTTTTGTTCCCTGGGCCCTGGTTTTCTCCCACGGGCTCTGGTTTTGTTCCCGAGGCTCTGGTTTTGTTCCCGGGGCTCTGGTTTTCTCCCGCGGGCCTCGGTTTTGTTCCCGGGGCTCTGGTTTTGTTCCCCGGGCTCTGGTTTTGTTCCCCGGGCTCTGGTTTTGTTCCCTGGGCCCTGGTTTTCTCCCACGGGCTCTGGTTTTGTTCCCCGGGGCTCTGGTTTTGTTCCCGGGGCCCTGGTTTTCTGCCGCGGGCCTCGGTTTTGTTCCCCGGGCTCTGGTTTTGTTCCGCGGGCTCTGGTTTTGTTCCCCGGGCTCTGGTTTTGTTCCCCGGCCTCTGATTTTGTTCCCGGGGCTCTGGTTTTGTTCCCCGGGCTCTGGTTTTGTTCCCGGGCTCTGGTTTTCTCCCGCGGGCCTCGGTTTTGTTCCCGGGGCTCTGGTTTTGTTGCCCGGGCTCTGGTTTTGTTCCCCGGGCTCTGGTTTTCTCCCCGGGGCTCTGGTTTTCTCCCCGGGGCTCTGGTTTTCTCCCCGGGGCTCTGGTTTTGTTCCCGGGGCTCTGGTTTTGTTCCCGGGGCTCTGGTTTTGTTCCCGGGGCTCTGGTTTTGTTCCCGGGGCTCTGGTTTTGTTCCCGGGGCTCTGGTTTTGTTCCCGGGGCTCTGGTTTTGTTCCCGGGGCTCTGGTTTTGTTCCCGGAGCTGTGGTTTTGTTTCCCGGGGCTCTGGTTTTGTTCCCGGGGCTGTGGTTTTGTTCTTGGCGCTCTGGTTTTGTTCCCCGGGCTCTGGTTTTGTTCCCCAGGCTCTGGTTTTGTTCCCCGGGCTCTGGTTTTGTTCCCCGGGCTCTGGTTTTGTTCCCGGGGCTCAATTTTTCTCCTGCGGGCCCTGGTTTTTTTCCCCGGGGCTCTGGTTTTGTTCCCGGGGCCCTGGTTTTCTCCCGCGGGCCTCGGTTTTGTTCCCCGGGCTCTGGTTTTGTTCCCCGGCCTCTGGTTTTGTTCCCCGGCCTCTGGTTTTGTTCCCCGGCCTCTGGTTTTGTTCCCCGGCCTCTGGTTTTGTTCCCCGGCCTCTGGTTTTGTTCCCCGGCCTCTGGTTTTGTTCCCCGGGCTCTGGTTTTGTTCCCCGGGCTCTGGTTTTGTTCCCTGGGCTCTGGTTTTGTTCCCTGGGTTCTGGTTTTCTTCCCCGGGCTCTGGTTTTGTTCCCGGAGCTCTGGTTTTCTCCTGCGGGCCCTGGCTTTGTTCCCCGGGCCCTGGTTTTGTTCTCCGGGCCCTGGTTTTGTTCCCCGGGTCTGTTTTTTTTCCCCGGGGCTCTGGTTTTGTTCCCGGGGCCCTGGTTTTCCCCCACGGGCCTCGGTTTTGATCGGCGGGCTCTGGTTTTGTTCCTCGGGCTCTGGTTTTGTTCCCCAGGCTCTGGTTTTGTTCCCGGGGCTCTGGTTTTGTTCCCGGGGCTCTGGTTTTGTTCCCGGGGCTCTGGGTTTGTTCACCGGGTGCTGGTTTTCTCCCGCGGGCCTCGGTTTTGTTCCCGGGGCGCTGCTTTTGTTCCCGGGGCGCTGGTTTTGTTCCCGGGGCGCTGGTTTTTTTCCTTGGGCCCTGGTTTTCTCCCGCGGGCCTCAGTTTTGTTTCCCGGGCTCTGGTTTTGTTTCCCGGGCTCTGGTTTTGTTTCCCGGGCTCTGGTTTTGTTCCCGGGGCTCTGGTTTTGTTCCCGGGGCTCTGGTTTTCTCCCCGGGGCTCTGGTTTTCTCCCCGGGGCTCTGGTTTTCTCCCCGGGGCTCTGGTTTTCTCCCCGGGGCTCTGGTTTTCTGCCCGGGGCTCTGGTTTTCTCCCCGGGGCTCTGGTTTTGTTCCCGGGGCTCTGGTTTTGTTTCCCGGGGCTCTGGTTTTGTTTCCCGGGCTCTGGTTTTGTTCCCCGGGCTCTGGTTTTGTTCCCCGGGCTCTGGTTTTGTTCCCGGGGCTCTGGTTTTGTTCCCCGGGGCTCTGGTTTTCTCCCCGGGGCTCTGGTTTTCTCCCCGGGGCTCTGGTTTTCTCCCCGGGGCTCTGGTTTTCTCCCCGGGGCTCTGGTTTTCTCCCCGGGGCTCTGGTTTTCTCCCCGGGACTCTGGATTTGTTTCCTGGGGCTCTGGTTTTGTTCCCGGGGCTCTGGTTTTGTTCCCGGGGCTCTGGTTTTCTCCTGCGGGCCGCGGTTTTGTTCCCCGGGCCCTGGATTTGTTCCCCGGGCCTTGGTTTTGTTCCCCGGGCTCTGGTTTTGTTCCCTGGGCCCTGGTTTTGTTCCCCGGGGCTCTGGTTTTGTTCCCCGGGGCTCTGGTTTTGTTCCCCGGGCTCTGGTTTTCTCCCGCGGGCCTCAGTTTTGTTCCCCGGGCTCTGGTTTTGTTCCCCGGGCTCTGGTTTTGTTCCCCGGGCTCTGGTTTTCTCCCGTGGGCCGCGGTTTTGTTCCCGGGGCTCTGGTTTTGTTCCCGGGGCTCTGGTTTTGTTCCCGGGGCTCTGGTTTTGCTCCACGGGCTCTGGTTTTGCTCCACGGGCTCTGGTTTTGCTCCCCGGGCTCTGGTTTTGTTCCCAGGACTCTGGTTTTGTTCCCCGGGCTCTGGTTTTGTTCCCGGGGCTCTGGTTTTCTCCTGCGGGCCCTGGCTTTGTTCCCCGGGCCCTGGCTTTGTTCCCCGGGCCCTGGCTTTGTTCCCCGGGCCCTGGCTTTGTTCCCCGGGCCCTGGCTTTGTTCCCCGGGCCCTGGCTTTGTTCCCCGGGCCCTGGTTTTGTTCTCCGGGCCCTGGTTTTGTTCCCCGGGTCTGGTTTTTTTCCCCGGGGCTCTGGTTTTGTTCCCGGGCCCCTGGTTTTCCCCCACGGGCCTCGGTTTTGTTCCCCGGGCTCTGGTTTTGTTCCCCGGGCTCTGGTTTTGTTCCCCGGGCTCTGGTTTTGTTCCCCGGGCTCTGGTTTTGTTCCCCGGGCTCTGGTTTTGTTCCCCGGGCTCTGGTTTTGTTCCCGGGCTCTGGTTTTGTTCCCGGGGCTCTGGTTTTGTTCCCGGGGCTCTGGTTTTGTTCCCGGGGCTCTGGTTTTGTTCCCGGAGCTGTGGTTTTGTTTCCCGGGGCTCTGGTTTTGTTCCCGGGGCTGTGGTTTTGTTCTTGGCGCTCTGGTTTTGTTCCCCGGGCTCTGGTTTTGTTCCCCAGGCTCTGGTTTTGTTCCCCGGGCTCTGGTTTTGTTCCCCGGGCTCTGGTTTTGTTCCCGGGGCTCAATTTTTCTCC
Source organism: Calonectris borealis (assembly GCF_964195595.1). Classification (NCBI taxonomy): domain Eukaryota; kingdom Metazoa; phylum Chordata; class Aves; order Procellariiformes; family Procellariidae; genus Calonectris; species Calonectris borealis. The sequence goes on along the minus strand of NW_027441479.1, from coordinate 531,736 downwards.
TGCGGGCCCTGGTTTTTTTCCCCGGGGCTCTGGTTTTGTTCCCGGGGCCCTGGTTTTCTCCCGCGGGCCTCGGTTTTGTTCCCCGGGCTCTGGTTTTGTTCCCCGGCCTCTGGTTTTGTTCCCCGGCCTCTGGTTTTGTTCCCCGGCCTCTGGTTTTGTTCCCCGGCCTCTGGTTTTGTTCCCCGGCCTCTGGTTTTGTTCCCCGGCCTCTGGTTTTGTTCCCCGGGCTCTGGTTTTGTTCCCCGGGCTCTGGTTTTGTTCCCTGGGCTCTGGTTTTGTTCCCTGGGTTCTGGTTTTCTTCCCCGGGCTCTGGTTTTGTTCCCGGAGCTCTGGTTTTCTCCTGCGGGCCCTGGCTTTGTTCCCCGGGCCCTGGTTTTGTTCTCCGGGCCCTGGTTTTGTTCCCCGGGTCTGTTTTTTTTCCCCGGGGCTCTGGTTTTGTTCCCGGGGCCCTGGTTTTCCCCCACGGGCCTCGGTTTTGATCGGCGGGCTCTGGTTTTGTTCCTCGGGCTCTGGTTTTGTTCCCCAGGCTCTGGTTTTGTTCCCGGGGCTCTGGTTTTGTTCCCGGGGCTCTGGTTTTGTTCCCGGGGCTCTGGGTTTGTTCACCGGGTGCTGGTTTTCTCCCGCGGGCCTCGGTTTTGTTCCCGGGGCGCTGCTTTTGTTCCCGGGGCGCTGGTTTTGTTCCCGGGGCGCTGGTTTTTTTCCTTGGGCCCTGGTTTTCTCCCGCGGGCCTCAGTTTTGTTTCCCGGGCTCTGGTTTTGTTTCCCGGGCTCTGGTTTTGTTTCCCGGGCTCTGGTTTTGTTTCCCGGGCTCTGGTTTTGTTCCCGGGGCTCTGGTTTTCTCCCCGGGGCTCTGGTTTTCTCCCCGGGGCTCTGGTTTTCTCCCCGGGGCTCTGGTTTTCTCCCCGGGGCTCTGGTTTTCTGCCCGGGGCTCTGGTTTTCTCCCCGGGGCTCTGGTTTTGTTCCCGGGGCTCTGGTTTTGTTTCCCGGGGCTCTGGTTTTGTTTCCCGGGCTCTGGTTTTGTTCCCCGGGCTCTGGTTTTGTTCCCCGGGCTCTGGTTTTGTTCCCGGGGCTCTGGTTTTGTTCCCCGGGGCTCTGGTTTTCTCCCCGGGGCTCTGGTTTTCTCCCCGGGGCTCTGGTTTTCTCCCCGGGGCTCTGGTTTTCTCCCCGGGGCTCTGGTTTTCTCCCCGGGGCTCTGGTTTTCTCCCCGGGACTCTGGATTTGTTTCCTGGGGCTCTGGTTTTGTTCCCGGGGCTCTGGTTTTGTTCCCGCGGCTCTGGTTTTCTCCTGCGGGCCGCGGTTTTGTTCCCCGGGCCCTGGATTTGTTCCCCGGGCCTTGGTTTTGTTCCCCGGGCTCTGGTTTTGTTCCCCGGGGCTCTGGTTTTGTTCCCCGGGGCTCTGGTTTTGTTCCCCGGGGCTCTGGTTTTGTTCCCCGGGCTCTGGTTTTCTCCCGCGGGCCTCAGTTTTGTTCCCCGGGCTCTGGTTTTGTTCCCCGGGCTCTGGTTTTGTTCCCCGGGCTCTGGTTTTCTCCCGTGGGCCGCGGTTTTGTTCCCGGGGCTCTGGTTTTGTTCCCGGGGCTCTGGTTTTGTTCCCGGGGCTCTGGTTTTGCTCCACGGGCTCTGGTTTTGCTCCACGGGCTCTGGTTTTGCTCCACGGGCTCTGGTTTTGCTCCCCGGGCTCTGGTTTTGTTCCCAGGACTCTGGTTTTGTTCCCCGGGCTCTGGTTTTGTTCCCGGGGCTCTGGTTTTCTCCTGCGGGCCCTGGCTTTGTTCCCCGGGCCCTGGCTTTGTTCCCCGGGCCCTGGCTTTGTTCCCCGGGCCCTGGCTTTGTTCCCCGGGCCCTGGCTTTGTTCCCCGGGCCCTGGCTTTGTTCCCCGGGCCCTGGTTTTGTTCTCCGGGCCCTGGTTTTGTTCCCCGGGTCTGGTTTTTTTCCCCGGGGCTCTGGTTTTGTTCCCGGGCCCCTGGTTTTCCCCCACGGGCCTCGGTTTTGTTCCCCGGGCTCTGGTTTTGTTCCCCGGGCTCTGGTTTTGTTCCCCGGGCTCTGGTTTTGTTCCCCGGGCTCTGGTTTTGTTCCCCGGGCTCTGGTTTTGTTCCCCGGGCTCTGGTTTTGTTCCCCGGGCTCTGGTTTTGTTTCCCCGGGCTCTGGTTTTGTTCCCCGGGCTCTGGTTTTGTTCCCCGGGCTCTGGTTTTGTTCCCCGGGCTCTGGTTTTGTTCCCGGGCTCTGGTTTTGTTCCCGGGGCTCTGGTTTTGTTCCCGGGGCTCTGGTTTTGTTCCCGGGGCTCTGGTTTTGTTCCCGGGGCTCTGGTTTTGTTCCCGGGGCTCTGGTTTTGTTCCCGGGGCTCTGGTTTTGTTCCCGGGGCTCTGGTTTTCTTCCCGGGGCCCTGGTTTTCTGCCGCGGGCCTCGGTTTTGTTCCCCGGGCTCTGGTTTTGTTCCGCGGGCTCTGGTTTTGTTCCCCGGGCTCTGGTTTTGTTCCCCGGCCTCTGATTTTGTTCCCGGGGCTCTGGTTTTGTTCCCCGGGCTCTGGTTTTGTTCCCGGGCTCTGGTTTTCTCCCGCGGGCCTCGGTTTTGTTCCCGGGGCTCTGGTTTTGTTGCCCGGGGTCTGGTTTTGTTCCCCGGGCTCTGGTTTTGTTCCCGGGGCTCTGGTTTTCTCCCCGGGGCTCTGGTTTTCTCCCGCGGGCCTCGGTTTTGTTCCCGGGGCTCTGGTTTTGTTCCCCGGGCTCTGGTTTTGTTCCCCGGGCTCTGGTTTTGTTTCCCGGGCTCTGGTTTTGTTTCCCGGGCTCTGGTTTTGTTTCCCGGGCTCTGGTTTTGTTTCCCGGGCTCTGGTTTTGTTTCCCGGGCTCTGGTTTTGTTTCCCGGGCTCTGGTTTTGTTTCCCGGGCTCTGGTTTTGTTTCCCGGGCTCTGGTTTTGTTCCCGGGGCTCTGGTTTTCTCCCCGGGGCTCTGGTTTTCTCCCCGGGGCTCTGGTTTTCTCCCCGGGGCTCTGGTTTTCTCCCCGGGGCTCTGGTTTTCTCCCCGGGGCTCTGGTTTTCTCCCCGGGGCTCTGGTTTTCTCCCCGGGGCTCTGGTTTTCTCCCCGGGGCTCTGGTTTTCTCCCCGGGGCTCTGGTTTTCTCCCCGGGGCTCTGGTTTTGTTCCCGGGGCTCTGGTTTTGTTTCCCGGGGCTCTGGTTTTGTTTCCCGGGCTCTGGTTTTGTTCCCCGGGCTCTGGTTTTGTTCCCCGGGCTCTGGTTTTGTTCCCGGGGCTCTGGTTTTGTTCCCCGGGCTCTGGTTTTCTCCCCGGGGCTCTGGTTTTCTCCCCGGGGCTCTGGTTTTCTCCCCGGGGCTCTGGTTTTATTCCCGGGACTCTGGATTTGTTTCCTGGGGCTCTGGTTTTGTTCCCGGGGCTCTGGTTTTGTTCCCGGGGCTCTGGTTTTCTCCTGCGGGCCGCGGTTTTGTTCCCCGGGCCCTGGATTTGTTCCCCGGGCCTTGGTTTTGTTCCCCGGGCTCTGGTTTTGTTCCCTGGGCCCTGGTTTTGTTCCCCGGGCTCTGGTTTTGTTCCCCGGGGCTCTGGTTTTGTTCCCCGGGCTCTGGTTTTCTCCCGCGGGCCTGAGTTTTGTTCCCCGGGCTCTGGTTTTGTTCCCCGGGCTCTGGTTTTGTTCCCCGGGCTCTGGTTTTGTTCCCCGGGCTCTGGTTTTGTTCCCCGGGCTCTGGTTTTCTCCCGTGGGCCGCGGTTTTGTTCCCGGGGCTCTGGTTTTTTCCCCGGGGCTCTGGTTTTGTTCCCGGGGCTCTGGTTTTGCTCCACGGGCTCTGGTTTTGCTCCACGGGCTCTGGTTTTGCTCCCCGGGCTCTGGTTTTGTTCCCCGGGCTCTGGTTTTGTTCCCCGGGCTCTGGTTTTGTTCCCGGGGCTCTGGTTTTCTCCTGCGGGCCCTGGCTTTGTTCCCCGGGCCCTGGCTTTGTTCCCCGGGCCCTGGCTTTGTTCCCCGGGCCCTGGTTTTGTTCTCCGGGCCCTGGTTTTGTTCCCCGGGTCTGGTTTTTTTCCCCGGGGCTCTGGTTTTGTTCCCGGGCCCCTGGTTTTCCCCCACGGGCCTCGGTTTTGATCGCCGGGCTCTGGTTTTGTTCCCCGGGCTCTGGTTTTGTTCCCCGGGCTCTGGTTTTGTTCCCCGGGCTCTGGTTTTGTTCCCCGGGCTCTGGTTTTGTTCCCCGAGCTCTGGTTTTGTTTCCCCGGGCTCTGGTTTTGTTCCCCGGGCTCTGGTTTTGTTCCCCGGGCTCTGGTTTTGTTCCCCGGGCTCTGGTTTTGTTCCCCGGGCTCTGGTTTTGTTCCCCGGGCTCTGGTTTTGTTCCCCGGGCTCTGGTTTTGTTCCCCGGGCTCTGGTTTTGTTCCCCGGGCTCTGGTTTTGTTCCCGGGCTCTGGTTTTGTTCCCGGGGCTCTGGTTTTGTTCCCGGGGCTCTGGTTTTGTTCCCGGGGCTCTGGTTTTGTTCCCGGGGCTCTGGTTTTCTTCCCGGGGCTCTGGTTTTCTCCTGCGGGCTGCGGTTTTGTTCCCCGGGCCCTGGTTTTGTTCCCCGGGCCCTGGTTTTGTTCCCCGGGCCCTGGTTTTGTTCCCCGGGCTCTGGTTTTGTTTCCCGGGCTCTGGTTTTGTTCCCCGGGCTCTGGTTTTCTCCCGTGGGCCGCTGTTTTGTTCCCGGGGCTTTGGTTTTGTTCCCGGGGCTTTGGTTTTGTTCCCGGGGCTTTGGTTTTGTTCCCGGGGCTTTGGTTTTGTTCCCGGGGCTCTGGGTTTGTTCCCCGGGCGCTGGTTTTCTCCCGCGGGCCTCGGTTTTGTTCCCGGGGCGCTGGTTTTGTTCCCCGGGCCCTGGTTTTCTCCCGCGGGCCTCCGTTTTGTTCCCCGGGCTCTGGTTTTGTTCCCCGGGCTCTGGTTTTGTTCCCGGGGCTCTGGTTTTGTTCCCGGGGCTCTGGTTTTCTCCCCGGGGCTCTGGTTTTCTCCCCGGGGCTCTGGTTTTCTCCCCGGGGCTCTGGTTTTCTCCCCAGGGCTCTGGTTTTCTCCCCGGGGCTCTGGTTTTGTTCCCCGGGGCTCTGGTTTTGTTCCCCGGGGCTCTGGTTTTGTTCCCCGGGGCTCTGGTTTTGTTCCCCGGGGCTCTGGTTTTGTTCCCTGGGCCCTGGTTTTGTTCCCCGGGGCTCTGGTTTTGTTCCCGGGGCCCTGGTTTTCTCCCGCGGGCCTTAGTTTTGTTCCTGGGGCCCTGGTTTTGTTTCCCGGGCTCTGGTTTTGTTCCCCGGGCTCTGGTTTTCTCCCGTGGGCCGCTGTTTTGTTCCCGGGGCTTTGGTTTTGTTCCCGGGGCTTTGGTTTTGTTCCTGGGGCTTTGGTTTTGTTCCCGGGGCCCTGGTTTTGTTCCCCGGGCCCTGGTTTTCTCCCGTGGGCCTCGGTTTTGTTCCCGGGGCTGTGGTTTTGTTCTTGGCGCTCTGGTTTTGTTCCCCGGGCTCTGGTTTTGTTCCCCGGGCCCTGGTTTTCTCCCGCGGGCTCTGGTTTTGTTCCCGGGGCTCTGGTTTTGTTCCCGGGGCTCTGGTTTTGTTCCCGGGGCTCTGGTTTTGTTCCCGGGGCTCTGGTTTTGTTCCCGGGGCTCTGGTTTTGTTCCCGGGGCTCTGGTTTTGTTCCCCGGGCTCTGGTTTTCTACCGTGGGCCGCGGATTTGTTCCCGGGGCTCTGGTTTTGTTCCCGGGGCGCTGGTTTTCTCCCACGGGCTCTGGTTGTGTTCCCGAGGCTCTGGTTTTGTTCCCGGGGCTCTGGGTTTGTTCACCGGGCGCTGGTTTTCTCCCGCGGGCCTCGGTTTTGTTCCCGGGGCGCTGGTTTTGTTCCCGGGGCGCTGGTTTTGTTCCCGGGGCGCTGGTTTTTTTCCCCGGGCCCTGGTTTTCTCCCGCGGGCCTCGGTTTTGTTCCCCGGGCCCTGGTTTTGTTCCCCGGGCCCTGGTTTTGTTCCCCGGGCCCTGGTTTTGTTCCCCGGGCCCTGGTTTTGTTCCCCGGGGCTCTGGTTTTCTCCCCGGGGCGCTGGTTTTCTCCCCGGGGCTCTGGTTTTCTCCCCGGGGCTCTGGTTTTCTCCCCGGGGCTCTGGTTTTCTCCCCGGGGCTTTGGTTTTGTTCCCGGGGCTCTGGTTTTGTTTCCCGGGGCTCTGGTTTTGTTCCCCGGGCTCTGGTTTTGTTCCCGGGGCTCTGGTTTTGTTCCCGGGGCTCTGGTTTTCTCCTGCGGGCCGCGGTTTTGTTCCCCGGGCCCTGGTTTTGTTCCCCGGGCCCTGGTTTTGTTCCCCGGGCCCTGGTTTTGTTCCCCGGGCTCTGGTTTTGTACCCCGGGCCCTGGTTTTGTTCCCCGGGCTCTGGTTTTGTTCCCCGGGCTCTGGTTTTGTTCCCCGGGCTCTGGTTTTGTTCCCCGGGCTCTGGTTTTGTTCCCCGGGGCTCTGGTTTTGTTCCGGGGGCCCTGGTTTTCTCCCGCGGGCCTCAGTTTTGTTCCCGGGGCTTTGGTTTTGTTCCCGGGGCTTTGGTTTTTTTCCCCGGGCTCTGGTTTTGTTCCCCAGGCCCTGGTTTTCTCCCGCGGGCCTCGGTTTTGTTCCCGGGGCTCTGGTTTTGTTCCCGGGGCTCTGGTTTTGTTCCCGGGGCTCTGGTTTTGTTCCCCGGGCTCTGGTTTTGTTCCCCGGGCTCTGGTTTTGTTCCCGGGGCGCTGGTTTTCTCCCACAGCTCTGGTTTTGTTCTCGAGGCTCTGGTTTTGTTCCCGGGGCTCTGGGTTTGTTCCCCGGGCGCTGGTTTTCTCCCGCGGGCCTCGGTTTTGTTCCCGGGGCGCTGGTTTTGTCCCCGGGGTGCTGGTTTTGTTCCCCAGGCCCTGGTTTTCTCCCACTTGCTCTGGTTTTGTTCCCCGGGCTCTGGTTTTGTTCCCCGGGCTCTGGTTTTGTTCCCCGGGCTCTGGTTTTGTTCCCCGGGCTCTGGTTTTGTTCCCCGGGCTCTGGTTTTGTTCCCCGGGCTCTGGTTTTGTTCCCGCGGCTCTGGTTTTCTCCCCAGGGCTCTGGTTTTGTTCCCCGGGCTCTGGTTTTGTTCCCCGGGCTCTGGTTTTGTTCCCCGGGCTCTGGTTTTGTTCCGGGGGCTCTGGTTTTGTTCCCGGGGCTCTGGTTTTCTCCTGTGGGCCGCGGTTTTGTTCCCCGGGCCCTGGTTTTATTCCTCGGGCTCTGGTTTTGTTCCCCGGGCCCTGGTTTTGTTCCCCGGGCTCTGGTTTTTTTTCCCCGCGGCTCTGGTTTTGTTCCCGGGGCCCTGGTTTTCTCCCGCGGGCCTCAGTTTTGTTCCCCGGGCTCTGGTTTTGTTCCCCGGGCTCTGGTTTTGTTCCCGGGGCTCTGGTTTTGTTCCCCGGGCCCTGGTTTTCTCCCGTGGGCCGCGGTTTTGTTCGTGGGGCTTTGGTTTTGTTCGTGGGGCTTTGATTTTGTTCGTGGGGCTTTGGTTTTGTTCGTGGGGCCCTGGTTTTGTTCCCCGGGCCCTGGTTTTCTCCCGCGGGCCTCGGTTTTGTTCCCGGGGCTGTGGTTTTGTTCCCCGGGCTCTGGTTTTTTTCCCCGGGCTCTGGTTTTTTTCCCCGGGCTCTGGTTTTTTTCCCCGGGCTCTGGTTTTGTTCCTCGGGCCCTGGTTTTCTCCCGCGGGCTCTGGTTTTGTTCCCGGGGCTCTGGTTTTGTTCCCGGGGCTCTGGTTTTGTTCCCGGGGCTCTGGTTTTGTTCCCGGGGCTCTGGTTTTCTCCCCGGGGCTCTGGTTTTCCACCTCGGGCCGCGGATTTGTTCCCGGGGCTCTGGTTTTGTTCCCGGGGCGCTGGTTTTCTCCCACGGGCTCTGGTTTTGTTCCCGAGGCTCTGGTTTTGTTCCCGGGGCTCTGGGTTTGTTCCCTGGGCACTGGTTTTCTCCCGCGGGCCTCGGTTTTGTTCCCGGGGCGCTGGTTTTGTCCCCGGGGCGCTGGTTTTGTTCCCCAGGCCCTGGTTTTCTCCCACTTGCTCTGGTTTTGTTCCCCGGGCTCTGGTTTTGTTCCCCGGGCTCTGGTTTTGTTCCCCGGGCTCTGGTTTTGTTCCCGGGCTCTGGTTTTGTTCCCGGGGCTCTGGTTTTGTTCCCGGGGCTCTGGTTTTGTTCCCGGGGCTCTGGTTTTGTTCCCGGGGCTCTGGTTTTGTTCCCGGGGCTCTGGTTTTGTTCCCGGGGCCCTGGTTTTCTGCCGCGGGCCTCGGTTTTGTTCCCCGGGCTCTGGTTTTGTTCCGCGGGCTCTGGTTTTGTTCCCCGGGCTCTGGTTTTGTTCCCCGGCCTCTGATTTTGTTCCCGGGGCTCTGGTTTTGTTCCCCGGGCTCTGGTTTTGTTCCCGGGCTCTGGTTTTCTCCCGCGGGCCTCGGTTTTGTTCCCGGGGCTCTGGTTTTGTTGCCCGGGGTCTGGTTTTGTTCCCCGGGCTCTGGTTTTGTTCCCGGGGCTCTGGTTTTCTCCCCGGGGCTCTGGTTTTCTCCCCGGGGCTCTGGTTTTCTCCCGCGGGCCTCGGTTTTGTTCCCGGGGCTCTGGTTTTGTTCCCCGGGCTCTGGTTTTGTTTCCCGGGCTCTGGTTTTGTTTCCCGGGCTCTGGTTTTGTTTCCCGGGCTCTGGTTTTGTTTCCCGGGCTCTGGTTTTGTTTCCCGGGCTCTGGTTTTGTTTCCCGGGCTCTGGTTTTGTTTCCCGGGCTCTGGTTTTGTTCCCGGGGCTCTGGTTTTCTCCCCGGGGCTCTGGTTTTCTCCCCGGGGCTCTGGTTTTCTCCCCGGGGCTCTGGTTTTCTCCCCGGGGCTCTGGTTTTCTCCCCGGGGCTCTGGTTTTCTCCCCGGGGCTCTGGTTTTCTCCCCGGGGCTCTGGTTTTCTCCCCGGGGCTCTGGTTTTCTCCCCGGGGCTCTGGTTTTGTTCCCGGGGCTCTGGTTTTGTTTCCCGGGGCTCTGGTTTTGTTTCCCGGGCTCTGGTTTTGTTCCCCGGGCTCTGGTTTTGTTCCCCGGGCTCTGGTTTTCTCCCCGGGGCTCTGGTTTTCTCCCCGGGGCTCTGGTTTTCTCCCCGGGGCTCTGGTTTTCTCCCCGGGGCTCTGGTTTTCTCCCCGGGGCTCTGGTTTTCTCCCCGGGGCTCTGGTTTTCTCCCCGGGGCTCTGGTTTTATTCCCGGGACTCTGGATTTGTTTCCTGGGGCTCTGGTTTTGTTCCCGGGGCTCTGGTTTTGTTCCCGGGGCTCTGGTTTTCTCCTGCGGGCCGCGGTTTTGTTCCCCGGGCCCTGGATTTGTTCCCCGGGCCTTGGTTTTGTTCCCCGGGCCTTGGTTTTGTTCCCCGGGCTCTGGTTTTGTTCCCTGGGCCCTGGTTTTGTTCCCCGGGCTCTGGTTTTGTTCCCCGGGGCTCTGGTTTTGTTCCCCGGGCTCTGGTTTTGTTCCCCGGGCTCTGGTTTTCTCCCGCGGGCCTGAGTTTTGTTCCCCGGGCTCTGGTTTTGTTCCCCGGGCTCTGGTTTTGTTCCCCGGGCTCTGGTTTTGTTCCCCGGGCTCTGGTTTTGTTCCCCGGGCTCTGGTTTTCTCCCGTGGGCCGCGGTTTTGTTCCCGGGGCTCTGGTTTTTTCCCCGGGGCTCTGGTTTTGTTCCCGGGGCTCTGGTTTTGTTTCCCGGGCTCTGGTTTTGCTCCCCGGGCTCTGGTTTTGCTCCCCGGGCTCTGGTTTTGTTCCCCGGGCTCTGGTTTTGTTCCCCGGGCTCTGGTTTTGTTCCCGGGGCTCTGGTTTTCTCCTGCGGGCCCTGGCTTTGTTCCCCGGGCCCTGGCTTTGTTCCCCGGGCCCTGGCTTTGTTCCCCGGGCCCTGGTTTTGTTCTCCGGGCCCTGGTTTTGTTCCCCGGGTCTGGTTTTTTTCCCCGGGGCTCTGGTTTTGTTCCCGGGCCCCTGGTTTTCCCCCACGGGCCTCGGTTTTGATCGCCGGGCTCTGGTTTTGTTCCCCGGGCTCTGGTTTTGTTCCCCGGGCTCTGGTTTTGTTCCCCGGGCTCTGGTTTTGTTCCCCGAGCTCTGGTTTTGTTTCCCCGAGCTCTGGTTTTGTTTCCCCGGGCTCTGGTTTTGTTCCCCGGGCTCTGGTTTTGTTCCCCGGGCTCTGGTTTTGTTCCCCGGGCTCTGGTTTTGTTCCCCGGGCTCTGGTTTTGTTCCCCGGGCTCTGGTTTTGTTCCCCGGGCTCTGGTTTTGTTCCCCGGGCTCTGGTTTTGTTCCCGGGCTCTGGTTTTGTTCCCGGGGCTCTGGTTTTGTTCCCGGGGCTCTGGTTTTCTTCCCGGGGCTCTGGTTTTCTTCCCGGGGCTCTGGTTTTCTCCTGCGGGCTGCGGTTTTGTTCCCCGGGCCCTGGTTTTGTTCCCCGGGCCCTGGTTTTGTTCCCCGGGCCCTGGTTTTGTTCCCCGGGCTCTGGTTTTGTTTCCCGGGCTCTGGTTTTGTTCCCCGGGCTCTGGTTTTCTCCCGTGGGCCGCTGTTTTGTTCCCGGGGCTTTGGTTTTGTTCCCGGGGCTTTGGTTTTGTTCCCGGGGCTTTGGTTTTGTTCCCGGGGCTTTGGTTTTGTTCCCGGGGCTCTGGGTTTGTTCCCCGGGCGCTGGTTTTCTCCCGCGGGCCTCGGTTTTGTTCCCGGGGCGCTGGTTTTGTTCCCCGGGCCCTGGTTTTCTCCCGCGGGCCTCAGTTTTGTTCCCCGGGCTCTGGTTTTGTTCCCCGGGCTCTGGTTTTGTTCCCGGGGCTCTGGTTTTCTCCCCGGGGCTCTGGTTTTCTCCCCGGGGCTCTGGTTTTCTCCCCGGGGCTCTGGTTTTCTCCCCGGGGCTCTGGTTTTCTCCCCAGGGCTCTGGTTTTCTCCCCGGGGCTCTGGTTTTGTTCCCCGGGGCTCTGGTTTTGTTCCCCGGGGCTCTGGTTTTGTTCCCCGGGGCTCTGGTTTTGTTCCCCGGGGCTCTGGTTTTGTTCCCCGGGCCCTGGTTTTGTTCCCCGGGGCTCTGGTTTTGTTCCCGGGGCCCTGGTTTTCTCCCGCGGGCCTTAGTTTTGTTCCTGGGGCCCTGGTTTTGTTTCCCGGGCTCTGGTTTTGTTCCCCGGGCTCTGGTTTTCTCCCGTGGGCCGCTGTTTTGTTCCCGGGGCTTTGGTTTTGTTCCCGGGGCTTTGGTTTTGTTCCCGGGGCTTTGGTTTTGTTCCCGGGGCCCTGGTTTTGTTCCCCGGGCCCTGGTTTTCTCCCGTGGGCCTCGGTTTTGTTCCCGGGGCTGTGGTTTTGTTCTTGGCGCTCTGGTTTTGTTCCCCGGGCTCTGGTTTTGTTCCCCGGGCCCTGGTTTTCTCCCGCGGGCTCTGGTTTTGTTCCCGGGGCTCTGGTTTTGTTCCCGGGGCTCTGGTTTTGTTCCCGGGGCTCTGGTTTTGTTCCCGGGGCTCTGGTTTTGTTCCCGGGGCTCTGGTTTTGTTCCCGGGGCTCTGGTTTTGTTCCCCGGGCTCTGGTTTTCTACCGTGGGCCGCGGATTTGTTCCCGGGGCTCTGGTTTTGTTCCCGGGGCGCTGGTTTTCTCCCACGGGCTCTGGTTGTGTTCCCGAGGCTCTGGTTTTGTTCCCGGGGCTCTGGGTTTGTTCACCGGGCGCTGGTTTTCTCCCGCGGGCCTCGGTTTTGTTCCCGGGGCGCTGGTTTTGTTCCCGGGGCGCTGGTTTTGTTCCCGGGGCGCTGGTTTTTTTCCCCGGGCCCTGGTTTTCTCCCGCGGGCCTCGGTTTTGTTCCCCGGGCCCTGGTTTTGTTCCCCGGGCCCTGGTTTTGTTCCCCGGGCCCTGGTTTTGTTCCCCGGGGCTCTGGTTTTCTCCCCGGGGCGCTGGTTTTCTCCCCGGGGCTCTGGTTTTCTCCCCGGGGCTCTGGTTTTCTCCCCGGGGCTCTGGTTTTCTCCCCGGGGCTTTGGTTTTGTTCCCGGGGCTCTGGTTTTGTTTCCCGGGGCTCTGGTTTTGTTCCCCGGGCTCTGGTTTTGTTCCCGGGGCTCTGGTTTTGTTCCCGGGGCTCTGGTTTTCTCCTGCGGGCCGCGGTTTTGTTCCCCGGGCCCTGGTTTTGTTCCCCGGGCCCTGGTTTTGTTCCCCGGGCCCTGGTTTTGTTCCCCGGGCTCTGGTTTTGTACCCCGGGCCCTGGTTTTGTTCCCCGGGCTCTGGTTTTGTTCCCCGGGCTCTGGTTTTGTTCCCCGGGCTCTGGTTTTGTTCCCCGGGGTCTGGTTTTGTTCCGGGGGCCCTGGTTTTCTCCCGCGGGCCTCAGTTTTGTTCCCGGGGCTTTGGTTTTGTTCCCGGGGCTTTGGTTTTTTTCCCCGGGCTCTGGTTTTGTTCCCCAGGCCCTGGTTTTCTCCCGCGGGCCTCGGTTTTGTTCCCGGGGCTCTGGTTTTGTTCCCGGGGCTCTGGTTTTGTTCCCGGGGCTCTGGTTTTGTTCCCCGGGCTCTGGTTTTGTTCCCCGGGCTCTGGTTTTGTTCCCGGGGCGCTGGTTTTCTCCCACAGCTCTGGTTTTGTTCTCGAGGCTCTGGTTTTGTTCCCGGGGCTCTGGGTTTGTTCCCCGGGCGCTGGTTTTCTCCCGCGGGCCTCGGTTTTGTTCCCGGGGCGCTGGTTTTGTCCCCGGGGTGCTGGTTTTGTTCCCCAGGCCCTGGTTTTCTCCCACTTGCTCTGGTTTTGTTCCCCGGGCTCTGGTTTTGTTCCCCGGGCTCTGGTTTTGTTCCCCGGGCTCTGGTTTTGTTCCCCGGGCTCTGGTTTTGTTCCCCGGGCTCTGGTTTTGTTCCCCGGGCTCTGGTTTTGTTCCCGCGGCTCTGGTTTTCTCCCCAGGGCTCTGGTTTTGTTCCCCGGGCTCTGGTTTTGTTCCCCGGGCTCTGGTTTTGTTCCCCGGGCTCTGGTTTTGTTCCCCGGGCTCTGGTTTTGTTCCGGGGGCTCTGGTTTTGTTCCCGGGGCTCTGGTTTTCTCCTGTGGGCCGCGGTTTTGTTCCCCGGGCCCTGGTTTTATTCCTCGGGCTCTGGTTTTGTTCCCCGGGCCCTGGTTTTGTTCCCCGGGCTCTGGTTTTTTTTCCCCGCGGCTCTGGTTTTGTTCCCGGGGCCCTGGTTTTCTCCCGCGGGCCTCAGTTTTGTTCCCCGGGCTCTGGTTTTGTTCCCCGGGCTCTGGTTTTGTTCCCGGGGCTCTGGTTTTGTTCCCCGGGCCCTGGTTTTCTCCCGTGGGCCGCGGTTTTGTTCGTGGGGCTTTGGTTTTGTTCGTGGGGCTTTGGTTTTGTTCGTGGGGCTTTGGTTTTGTTCGTGGGGCCCTGGTTTTGTTCCCCGGGCCCTGGTTTTCTCCCGCGGGCCTCGGTTTTGTTCCCGGGGCTGTGGTTTTGTTCCCCGGGCTCTGGTTTTTTTCCCCGGGCTCTGGTTTTTTTCCCCGGGCTCTGGTTTTTTTCCCCGGGCTCTGGTTTTGTTCCTCGGGCCCTGGTTTTCTCCCGCGGGCTCTGGTTTTGTTCCCGGGGCTCTGGTTTTGTTCCCGGGGCTCTGGTTTTGTTCCCGGGGCTCTGGTTTTGTTCCCGGGGCTCTGGTTTTCTCCCCGGGGCTCTGGTTTTCCACCTCGGGCCGCGGATTTGTTCCCGGGGCTCTGGTTTTGTTCCCGGGGCGCTGGTTTTCTCCCACGGGCTCTGGTTTTGTTCCCGAGGCTCTGGTTTTGTTCCCGGGGCTCTGGGTTTGTTCCCTGGGCACTGGTTTTCTCCCGCGGGCCTCGGTTTTGTTCCCGGGGCGCTGGTTTTGTCCCCGGGGCGCTGGTTTTGTTCCCCAGGCCCTGGTTTTCTCCCACTTGCTCTGGTTTTGTTCCCCGGGCTCTGGTTTTGTTCCCCGGGCTCTGGTTTTGTTCCCCGGGCTCTGGTTTTGTTCCCCGGGCTCTGGTTTTGTTCCCCGGGCTCTGGTTTTGTTCCCCGGGCTCTGGTTTTGTTCCCCGGGCTGTGGTTTTGTTCCCCGGGCTCTGGTTTTCTCCCGTGGGCCGCGGCTTTGTTCCCCGGGCGCTGGTTTTCTCCCACGGGCTCTGGTTTTGTTCCCGAGGCTCTGGTTTTGTTCCCGGGGCTCTGGGTTTGTTCCCTGGGCACTGGTTTTCTCCCGCGGGCCTCGGTTTTGTTCCCGGGGCGCTGGTTTTGTCCCCGGGGCGCTGGTTTTGTTCCCCAGGCCCTGGTTTTCTCCCACTTGCTCTGGTTTTGTTCCCCGGGCTCTGGTTTTGTTCCCCGGGCTCTGGTTTTGTTCCCCGGGCTCTGGTTTTGTTCCCCGGGCTCTGGTTTTGTTCCCCGGGCTCTGGTTTTGTTCCCCGGGCTCTGGTTTTGTTCCCCGGGCTGTGGTTTTGTTCCCCGGGCTCTGGTTTTCTCCCGTGGGCCGCGGCTTTGTTCCCCGGGCTCTGGTTTTGTTCCCCGGGCTCTGGTTTTGTTCCCCGGGCTCTGATTTTCTCCCGTGGGCCGCGGTTTTGTTCCCGGGGCTCTGGGTTTGTTCCCGGGGCTTTGATTTTGTTCCGGGGGCCCTGGTTTTGTTCCCGGGGCCCTGGTTTTGTTCCCGGGGTTCTGATTTTTTTCCCGGGGCTCTGGTTTTGTTCCCGGGGCTGTGGTTTTGTTCTTGGCGCTCTGGTTTTGTTCCCCGGGCTCTGGTTTTGTTCCCCGGGCTCTGGTTTTTTTCCCGGGGCGCTGGTTTTCTCCCCGGGGCTCTGGTTTTCTCCCCGGGGCTCTGGTTTTCTCCCCGGGGCTCTGGTTTTTTCCCCGGGGCTCTGGTTTTCTCCCCGGGGCTCTGGTTTTCTCCCCGGGGCTTTGGTTTTGTTCCCGGGGCTGTGGTTTTGTTCCCAGGGCTCTGGTTTTGTTTCCCGGGGCTCTGGTTTTGTTCCCCGGGCTCTGGTTTTGTTCCCCGGGCTCTGGTTTTGTTCCCCGGGCTCTGGTTTTGTTCCCCGGGCTCTGGTTTTGTTCCCCGGGCTCTGGTTTTGTTCCCGGGGCTCTGGTTTTGTTCCCCGGGCCCTGGTTTATCTCCCGCGGGCCCTGGTTTTGTTCCTCGGGCCCTGGTTTTGTTCCTCGGGCCCTGGTTTTATTCCTCGGGCCCTGGTTTTGTTCCCCGGGCCCTGGTTTTGTTCCCCGGGCTCTGGTTTTGTTCCCCGCGGCTCTGGTTTTGTTCCCGGGGCCCTGGTTTTCTCCCGCGGGCCTCAGTTTTGTTCCCCGGGCTCTGGTTTTGTTCCCCGGGCTCTGGTTTTGTTCCCCGGGCTCTGGTTTTGTTCCCCGGGCTCTGGTTTTCTCCCGTGGGCTGCGGTTTTGTTCCCGGGGCTTTGGTTTTGTTCGTGGGGCTTTGGTTTTGTTCGTGGGGCTTTGGTTTTGTTCCCGGGGCCCTGGTTTTGTTCCCCGGGCCCTGGTTTTCTCTCGCGGGCCTCGGTTTTGTTCCCGGGGCTGTGGTTTTTTTCCCCGGGCTCTGGTTTTTTTCCCCGGGCTCTGGTTTTTTTCCCCGGGCTCTGGTTTTGTTCCCCGGGCCCTGGTTTTCTCCCGCGGGCTCTGGTTTTGTTTCCCGGGGCTCTGGTTTTGTTCACGGGGCTCTGGTTTTGTTCCCGGGGCTCTGGTTTTGTTCCCGGGGCTCTGGTTTTGTTCCCGGGGCTCTAGTTTTCTCCCCAGGTCTCTGGTTTTCTTCCCCGGGCCCTGGTTTTCCACCTCGGGCCGCGGATTTGTTCCCGGGGCTCTGGTTTTGTTCCTGGGGCGCTGGTTTTCTCCCACGGGCTCTGGTTTTGTTCCCGGGGCTCTGGTTTTGTTCCCCGGGCTCTGGTTTTGTTCCCGGGGCTCTGGTTTTCTCCCGTGGGCCGCGGTTTTGTTCCCGGGGCTTTGGTTTTGTTCCCGGGGCTTTGGGTTTGTTCCCGGGGCTTTGGTTTTGTTCCCGGGGCTTTGGTTTTGTTCTCGGGGCTCTGGTTTTGTTCCCGGGGCTCTGGTTTTGTTCCCGAGGCTCTGGTTTTGTTCCCGGGGCTCTGGTTTTTTTCTTGGCGCTCTGGTTTTGTTCCCCGGGCTCTGGTTTTGTTCCCCGGGCTCTGGTTTTGTTCCCGGGGCTCTGGTTTTCTCCCCGGGCCTCTGGTTTTCCCCCCGGGGCTCTGGTTTTGTTCCCGGGGCTCTGGTTTTGTTCCCGGGGCTCTGGTTTTGTTCCCGGGGCTCTGGTTTTGTTCCCGGGGCTCTGGTTTTGTTCCCGGGGCTCTGGTTTTGTTCCCGGGGCTCTGGTTTTGTTCCCGGGGCTCTGGTTTTGTTCCCGGGGCTCTGGTTTTGTTCCCGGGGCTCTGGTTTTGTTCCCGGGGCTCTGGTTTTGTTCCCGGGGCTCTGGTTTTGTTCCCGGGGCTCTGGTTTTCTCCTGCGGGCCGCGGTTTTGTTCCCCGGGCCCTGGTTTTTTTCCCCGGGCCCTGGTTTTTTTCCCCGGGGCTCTGGTTTTTTTCCCCGGGGCTCTGGTTTTGTTCCCGGGGCCCTGGTTTTGTTCCCCGGGCTCTGGTTCTGTTCCCTGGGCTCTGGTTTTGTTCCCCGGGCTCTGGTTTTGTTCCTCGGGCTCTGGTTTTGTTCCCCGGGCGCTGGTTTTCTCCCGTGGGCCGCGGTTTTGTTCCCGGGGCCCTGGTTTTGTTCCCGGGGCCCTGGTTTTGTTCCCGGGGCCCTGGTTTTGTTCCCGGGGCCCTGGTTTTGTTCCCGGGGCCCTGGTTTTGTTCCCGGGGCTCTGGTTTTGTTCTTGGTACTCTGGTTTTGTTCCCCGGGCTCTGGTTTTGTTCCCCGGGCTCTGGTTTTGTTCCCCGGGCTCTGGTTTTGTTCCCCAGGCTCTGGTTTTCTCCCGTGGGCCGCGGTTTTGTTCCCGGGGCTTTGCTTTTGTTCCCGGGGCTTTGGTTTTGTTCCCGGGGCCCTGGTTTTGTTCCCCAGGCCCTGGTATTCTCCCGCGGGCCTCGGTTTTGTTCCCGGAGCTCTGGTTTTGTTCCCGGGGCTCTGGTTTTGTTCCCGGGGCTCTGGTTTTCTACCGCGGGCCGCGCTTTTGTTCCCGGGGCTCTGGTTTTGTTACCGGGGCGCTGGTTTTCTCCCACGGGCTCTGGTTTTGTTCCCGGGGCTCTGGGTTTGTTCCCCGGGCGCTGGTTTTGTTCCCCGGGCTCTGGGTTTGTTCCCCGGGCTCTGGGTTTGTTCCCCGGGCTCTGGGTTTGTTCCCCGGGCTCTGGGTTTGTTCCCCGGGCTCTGGTTTTGTTCCCCGGGCTCTGGTTTTGTTCCCCGGGCTCTGGTTTTGTTCCCCGGGCTCTGGGTTTGTTCCCCGGGCTCTGGGTTTGTTCCCGGGGCTCTGGTTTTCTCCCCGGGGCTCTGGTTTTCTCCCCGGGGCTCTGGTTTTCTCCCCGGGGCTCTGGTTTTCTCCCCGGGGCTCTGGTTTTGTTCCCGGGGCTCTGGTTTTGTTCCCGGGGCTCTGGTTTTGTTCCCGGGGCTCTGGTTTTGTTCCCGGGGCTCTGGTTTTGTTCCCGGGGCTCTGGTTTTGTTCCCCGGGCTCTGGTTTTGTTCCCCGGGCTCTGGTTTTGTTCCCGGGGCTCTGGTTTTGTTCCCGGGGCTCTGGTTTTGTTCCCGGGGCTCTGTTTTTTTCCTGCGGGCCCTGGTTTTGTTCCCCGGGCCCTGGTTTTGTTCCCCGGGCTCTGGTTTTTTTCCCGGGGCTCTGGTTTTTTTCCCGGGGCCCTTGTTTTTTTCCCGGGGCTCTGGTTTTGTTCCCGGGGCTCTGGTTTTGTTCCCGGGGCTCTGGATTTCTCCTGGAGGCCGCGTTTTTGTTCCCCGGGCCCTGGTTTTGTTCCGCGGGCCCTGGTTTTTTTCCCCGGGGCTCTGGTTTTTTTCCCCGGGGCTCTGGTTTTGTTCCCGGGGCCCTGGTTTTGTTCATCGGTCCTCGGTTTTGTTCCCCGGGCTCTGGTTTTGTTCCCCGGGCTCTGGTTTTGTTCCCCGGGCTCTGGTTTTCTCCCGTGGGCCCTGGTTTTGTTCCCGGGGCCCTGGTTTTGTTCCCGGGGCCCTGGTTTTGTTCCCGGGGCTCTGGTTTTGTTCCCGGGGCTCTGGTTTTGTTCCCGGGGCCCTGGTTTTGTTCCCTGGGCTCTGGTTTTGTTCCCCGGGCTCTGGTTTTGTTCCCCGGGCTCTGGTTTTGTTCCCCGGGCTCTGGTTTTGTTCCCCGGGCTGTGGTTTTGTTCCCCGGGGCTCTGGTTTTGTTCCCGGGGCCCTGGTTTTCTCCCGCGGGCCTCGGTTTTGTTCCCCGGGCTCTGGTTTTGTTCCCCGGGCTCTGGTTTTGTTCCCCGGGCTCTGTTTTTTTTCCCGGGGCTCTGGTTTTGTTCCCCGGGCTCTGGTTTTGTTCCCCGGGCTCTGGTTTTGTTCCCCGGGCTCTGGTTTTGTTCCCCGGGCTCTGGTTTTGTTCCCCGGGCTCTGCTTTTGTTTCCCGGGCTCTGGTTTTATCCTGTGGGCCGCGGTTTTGTTCCCGGGGCTTTGGTTTTGTTCCCGGGGCTTTGGTTTTGTTCCCGGGGCCCTGGTTTTGTTCCCTAGGCCCTGGTATTCTCCCGCGGGCCTCGGTTTTTTTCCCCGGGCTCTGGTTTTTTTCCCCGGGCTCTGGTTTTCTACCGCGGGCCGCGCTTTTGTTCCCGGGGCTCTGGTTTTGTTACCGGGGCGCTGGTTTTCTCCCACGGGCTATGGTTTTGTTCCCCGGGCTCTGGTTTTGTTCCCCGGGCTCTGGTTTTGTTCCCCGGGCTCTGCTTTTGTTTCCCGGGCTCTGGTTTTCTCCTGTGGGCCGCGGTTTTGTTCCCGGGGCTTTGGTTTTGTTCCCGGGGCTTTGGTTTTGTTCCCGGGGCCCTGGTTTTGTTCCCCGGGCCCTGAATTTCTCCTGCGGGCCTCGGTTTTGTTCCCGGGGCTGTGGTTTTGTTCCCCGGGCTCTGGTTTTTTTCCCCGGGCTCTGGTTTTTTTCCCCGGGCTCTGGTTTTGTTCCCCAGGCCCTGGTTTTCTCCCGCGGGCCTCGGTTTTGTTCCCGGGGCTCTGGTTTTGTTCCCGGGGCTCTGGTTTTGTTCCCGGGGCTCTGGTTTTGTTCCCGGGGCTCTGGTTTTGTTCCCCGGGCTCTGGTTTTGTTCCCCGGGCTCTGGTTTTGTTCCCCGGGCTCTGGTTTTGTTCCCGGGGCGCTGGTTTTCTCCCACGGGCTCTGGTTGTGTTCTCGAGGCTCTGGTTTTGTTCCCGGGGCTCTGGGTTTGTTTCCCGGGCGCTGGTTTTCTCCCGCGGGCCTCGGTTTTGTTCCCGGGGCGCTGGTTTTGTCCCCGGGGTGCTGGTTTTGTTCCCCAGGCCCTGGTTTTCTCCCACTTGCTCTGGTTTTTTTGCCTGGTCCCTGGTTTTGTTCCCCGGGCTCTGGTTTTGTTCCCCGGGCTCTGGTTTTGTTCCCCGGGCTCTGGTTTTGTTCCCGCGGCTCTGGTTTTCTCCCCGGGGCTCTGGTTTTCTCCCCAGGGCTCTGGTTTTGTTCCCGGGGCGCTGGTTTTGTTCCCGGGGCTGTGGTTTTGTTCTTGGCGCTCTGGTTTTGTTCCCCGGGCTCTGGTTTTGTTCCCCGGGCTCTGGTTTTGTTCCCGGGGCTCTGGTTTTGTTCCCCGGGCTCTGGTTTTGTTCCCCGGGCTCTGCTTTTGTTTCCTGGGCTCTGGTTTTCTCCTGTGGGCCGCGGTTTTGTTCCCGGGGCTTTGGTTTTGTTCCCGGGGCTTTGGTTTTGTTCCCGGGGCCCTGGTTTTGTTCCCCAGGCCCTGGTATTCTCCCGCGGGCCTCGGTTTTTTTCCCCGGGCTCTGGTTTTTTTCCCCGGGCTCTGGTTTTCTACCGCGGGCCGCGCTTTTGTTCCCGGGGCTCTGGTTTTGTTACCGGGGCGCTGGTTTTCTCCCACGGGCTATGGTTTTGTTCCCCGGGCTCTGGTTTTGTTCCCCGGGCTCTGGTTTTGTTCCCCGGGCTCTGCTTTTGTTTCCCGGGCTCTGGTTTTCTCCTGCGGGCCGCGGTTTTGTTCCCCGGGCCCTGGTTTTATTCCTCGGGCCCTGGTTTTGTTCCCCGGGCCCTGGTTTTGTTCCCCGGGCTCTGGTTTTTTTTCCCCGCGGCTCTGGTTTTGTTCCCGGGGCCCTGGTTTTCTCCCGCGGGCCTCAGTTTTGTTCCCCGGGCTCTGGTTTTGTTCCCGGGGCTCTGGTTTTGTTCCCCGGGCTCTGGTTTTCTCCCGTGGGCCGCGGTTTTGTTCGTGGGGCTTTGGTTTTGTTCGTGGGGTTTTGGTTTTGTTCGTGGGGCTTTGGTTTTGTTCCCGGGGTTCTGGTTTTGTTCCCTGGGCCCTGGTTTTCTCCCGCGGGCCTCGGTTTTGTTCCCGGGGCTGTGGTTTTGTTCCCCGGGCTCTGGTATTTTCCCCGGGCTCTGGTTTTTTTCCCCGGGCTCTGGTTTTTTTCCCCGGGCTCTGGTTTTGTTCCCCGGGCCCTGGTTTTCTCCCGCGGGCTCTGGTTTTGTTCCCGGGGCTCTGGTTTTGTTCCCGGGGCTCTGGTTTTGTTCCCGGGGTTCTGGTTTTCTCCCCGGGGCTCTGGTTTTCCACCTCGGGCCGCGGATTTGTTCCCGGGGCTCTGGTTTTGTTCCCGGGGCGCTGGTTTTCTCCCACGCCTCTGGTTTTGTTCCCGAGGCTCTGGTTTTGTTCCCGGGGCTCTGGGTTTGTTCCCTGGGCACTGGTTTTCTCCCGCGGGCCTCGGTTTTGTTCCCGGGGCGCTGGTTTTGTCCCCGGGGCGCTGGTTTTGTTCCCCAGGCCCTGGTTTTCTCCCACTTGCTCTGGTTTTGTTCCCCGGGCTCTGGTTTTGTTCCCCGGGCTCTGGTTTTGTTCCCCGGGCTCTGGTTTTGTTCCCCGGGCTCTGGTTTTGTTCCCCGGGCTCTGGTTTTGTTCCCCGGGCTCTGGTTTTGTTCCCCGGGCTCTGGTTTTGTTCCCCGGGCTCTGGTTTTGTTCCCCGGGCTCTGGTTTTCTCCCGTGGGCCGCGGCTTTGTTCCCGGGGCTCTGGTTTTGTTCCCGAGGCTCTGGTTTTGTTCCCCGGGCTCTGGTTTTGCTCCCCGGGCTCTGATTTTCTCCCGTGGGCCGCGGTTTTGTTCCCGGGGCTCTGGGTTTGTTCCCGGGGCTTTGATTTTGTTCCCGGGGCCCTGGTTTTGTTCCCGGGGCCCTGGTTTTGTTCCCGGGGCTCTGGTTTTGTTCCCGGGGCTCTGGTTTTGTTCCCGGGGCTGTGGTTTTGTTCTTGGCGCTCTGGTTTTGTTCCCCGGGCTCTGGTTTTGTTCCCCGGGCTCTGGTTTTCTCCCCGGGGCGCTGGTTTTCTCCCCGGGGCTCTGGTTTTCTCCCCGGG
Organism: Calonectris borealis; assembly: GCF_964195595.1. Lineage (NCBI taxonomy): Eukaryota > Metazoa > Chordata > Aves > Procellariiformes > Procellariidae > Calonectris > Calonectris borealis. The sequence continues at coordinate 510,474 of NW_027441479.1, read as the reverse complement.
GCTCTGGTTTTCTCCCCTGGTCTCTGGTTTTCTCCCCGGGGCTCTGGTTTTCTCCCCGGGGCTGTGGTTTTGTTCCCGGGGCTGTGGTTTTGTTCCCGGGGCTCTGGTTTTGTTCCCGGGGCTCTGGTTTTGTTCCCCGGGCTCTGGTTTTGTTCCCCGGGCTCTGGTTTTGTTCCCGGGGCTCTGGTTTTGTTCCCGGGGCTCTGGTTTTGTTCCCCGGGCCCTGGTTTATCTCCCGCGGGCTCTGGTTTTGTTCCTCGGGCCCCGGTTTTATTCCTCGGGCCCTGGTTTTATTCCTCGGGCCCTGGTTTTGTTCCCCGGGCCCTGGTTTTGTTCCCCGGGCTCTGGTTTTGTTCCCCGCGGCTCTGGTTTTGTTCCCGGGGCCCTGGTTTTCTCCCGCGGGCCTCAGTTTTGTTCCCCGGGCTCTGGTTTTGTTCCCCGGGCTCTGGTTTTTTTCCCCGGGCTCTGGTTTTGTTCCTCGGGCCCTGGTTTTCTCCCGCGGGCTCTGGTTTTGTTCCCGGGGCTCTGGTTTTGTTCCCGGGGCTCTGGTTTTGTTCCCGGGGCTCTGGTTTTGTTCCCGGGGCTCTGGTTTTCTCCCCGGGGCTCTGGTTTTCCACCTCGGGCCGCGGATTTGTTCCCGGGGCTCTGGTTTTGTTCCCGGGGCGCTGGTTTTCTCCCACGGGCTCTGGTTTTGTTCCCGAGGCTCTGGTTTTGTTCCCGGGGCTCTGGGTTTGTTCCCTGGGCACTGGTTTTCTCCCGCGGGCCTCGGTTTTGTTCCCGGGGCGCTGGTTTTGTCCCCGGGGCGCTGGTTTTGTTCCCCAGGCCCTGGTTTTCTCCCACTTGCTCTGGTTTTGTTCCCCGGGCTCTGGTTTTGTTCCCCGGGCTCTGGTTTTGTTCCCCGGGCTCTGGTTTTGTTCCCCGGGCTCTGGTTTTGTTCCCCGGGCTCTGGTTTTGTTCCCCGGGCTCTGGTTTTGTTCCCCGGGCTGTGGTTTTGTTCCCCGGGCTCTGGTTTTCTCCCGTGGGCCGCGGCTTTGTTCCCCGGGCTCTGGTTTTGTTCCCCGGGCTCTGGTTTTGTTCCCCGGGCTCTGATTTTCTCCCGTGGGCCGCGGTTTTGTTCCCGGGGCTCTGGGTTTGTTCCCGGGGCTTTGATTTTGTTCCGGGGGCCCTGGTTTTGTTCCCGGGGCCCTGGTTTTGTTCCCGGGGTTCTGATTTTTTTCCCGGGGCTCTGGTTTTGTTCCCGGGGCTGTGGTTTTGTTCTTGGCGCTCTGGTTTTGTTCCCCGGGCTCTGGTTTTGTTCCCCGGGCTCTGGTTTTCTCCCCGGGGCTCTGGTTTTCTCCCCGGGGCTCTGGTTTTCTCCCCGGGGCTCTGGTTTTCTCCCCGGGGCTCTGGTTTTCTCCCCGGGGCTCTGGTTTTCTCCCCGGGGCTCTGGTTTTCTCCCCGGGGCTTTGGTTTTGTTCCCGGGGCTGTGGTTTTGTTCCCAGGGCTCTGGTTTTGTTTCCCCGGGCTCTGGTTTTGTTCCCCGGGCTCTGGTTTTGTTCCCCGGGCTCTGGTTTTGTTCCCCGGGCTCTGGTTTTGTTCCCCGGGCTCTGGTTTTGTTCCCGGGGCTCTGGTTTTGTTCCCCGGGCCCTGGTTTATCTCCCGCGGGCCCTGGTTTTGTTCCTCGGGCCCTGGTTTTGTTCCTCGGGCCCTGGTTTTATTCCTCGGGCCCTGGTTTTGTTCCCCGGGCCCTGGTTTTGTTCCCCGGGCTCTGGTTTTGTTCCCCGCGGCTCTGGTTTTGTTCCCGGGGCCCTGGTTTTCTCCCGCGGGCCTCAGTTTTGTTCCCCGGGCTCTGGTTTTGTTCCCCGGGCTCTGGTTTTGTTCCCCGGGCTCTGGTTTTGTTCCCCGGGCTCTGGTTTTGTTCCCCGGGCTCTGGTTTTGTTCCCCGGGCTCTGGTTTTGTTCCCCGGGCTCTGGTTTTCTCCCGTGGGCTGCGGTTTTGTTCCCGGGGCTTTGGTTTTGTTCGTGGGGCTTTGGTTTTGTTCGTGGGGCTTTGGTTTTGTTCCCGGGGCCCTGGTTTTGTTCCCCGGGCCCTGGTTTTCTCTCGCGGGCCTCGGTTTTGTTCCCGGGGCTGTGGTTTTTTTCCCCGGGCTCTGGTTTTTTTCCCCGGGCTCTGGTTTTTTTCCCCGGGCTCTGGTTTTGTTCCCCGGGCCCTGGTTTTCTCCCGCGGGCTCTGGTTTTGTTTCCCGGGGCTCTGGTTTTGTTCACGGGGCTCTGGTTTTGTTCCCGGGGCTCTGGTTTTGTTCCCGGGGCTCTGGTTTTGTTCCCGGGGCTCTGGTTTTGTTCCCGGGGCTCTAGTTTTCTCCCCAGGTCTCTGGTTTTCTTCCCCGGGCCCTGGTTTTCCACCTCGGGCCGCGGATTTGTTCCCGGGGCTCTGGTTTTGTTCCTGGGGCGCTGGTTTTCTCCCACGGGCTCTGGTTTTGTTCCCGGGGCTCTGGTTTTGTTCCCCGGGCTCTGGTTTTGTTCCCGGGGCTCTGGTTTTCTCCCGTGGGCCGCGGTTTTGTTCCCGGGGCTTTGGTTTTGTTCCCGGGGCTTTGGTTTTGTTCCCGGGGCTTTGGTTTTGTTCCCGGGGCTTTGGTTTTGTTCTCGGGGCTCTGGTTTTGTTCCCGGGGCTCTGGTTTTGTTCCCGAGGCTCTGGTTTTGTTCCCGGGGCTCTGGTTTTTTTCTTGGCGCTCTGGTTTTGTTCCCCGGGCTCTGGTTTTGTTCCCCGGGCTCTGGTTTTGTTCCCGGGGCTCTGGTTTTCTCCCCGGGCCTCTGGTTTTCCCCCCGGGGCTCTGGTTTTCTCCCCGGGTCTCTGATTTTCTCCCCGGGGCTCTGGTTTTGTTCCCGGGGCTCTGGTTTTGTTCCCGGGGCTCTGGTTTTGTTCCCGGGGCTCTGGTTTTGTTCCCGGGGCTCTGGTTTTGTTCCCGGGGCTCTGGTTTTGTTCCCGGGGCTCTGGTTTTGTTCCCGGGGCTCTGGTTTTGTTCCCGGGGCTCTGGTTTTGTTCCCGGGGCTCTGGTTTTCTCCTGCGGGCCGCGGTTTTGTTCCCCGGGCCCTGGTTTTTTTCCCCGGGCCCTGGTTTTTTTCCCCGGGGCTCTGGTTTTTTTCCCCGGGGCTCTGGTTTTGTTCCCGGGGCCCTGGTTTTGTTCCCCGGGCTCTGGTTCTGTTCCCTGGGCTCTGGTTCTGTTCCCTGGGCTCTGGTTTTGTTCCCCGGGCTCTGGTTTTGTTCCCCGGGCGCTGGTTTTCTCCCGTGGGCCGCGGTTTTGTTCCCGGGGCTTTGGTTTTGTTCCCGGGGCCCTGGTTTTGTTCCCGGGGCCCTGGTTTTGTTCCCGGGGCCCTGGTTTTGTTCCCGGGGCTCTGGTTTTGTTCTTGGTACTCTGGTTTTGTTCCCCGGGCTCTGGTTTTGTTCCCCGGGCTCTGGTTTTGTTCCCCGGGCTCTGGTTTTGTTCCCCAGGCTCTGGTTTTCTCCCGTGGGCCGCGGTTTTGTTCCCGGGGCTTTGGTTTTGTTCCCGGGGCTTTGGTTTTGTTCCCGGGGCCCTGGTTTTGTTCCCCAGGCCCTGGTATTCTCCCGCGGGCCTCGGTTTTGTTCCCGGAGCTCTGGTTTTGTTCCCGGGGCTCTGGTTTTGTTCCCGGGGCTCTGGTTTTCTACCGCGGGCCGCGCTTTTGTTCCCGGGGCTCTGGTGTTGTTACCGGGGCGCTGGTTTTCTCCCACGGGCTCTGGTTTTGTTCCCGGGGCTCTGGGTTTGTTCCCCGGGCGCTGGTTTTGTTCCCCGGCCTCTGGGTTTTTTCCCCGGCCTCTGGGTTTTTTCCCCGGGCTCTGGGTTTGTTCCCCGGGCTCTGGGTTTGTTCCCCGGGCTCTGGGTTTGTTCCCCGGGCTCTGGTTTTGTTCCCCGGGCTCTGGTTTTGTTCCCCGGGCTCTGGTTTTGTTCCCCGGGCTCTGGGTTTGTTCCCCGGGCTCTGGGTTTGTTCCCGGGGCTCTGGTTTTCTCCCCGGGGCTCTGGTTTTCTCCCCGGGGCTCTGGTTTTCTCCCCGGGGCTCTGGTTTTCTCCCCGGGGCTCTGGTTTTGTTCCCGGGGCTCTGGTTTTGTTCCCGGGGCTCTGGTTTTGTTCCCGGGGCTCTGGTTTTGTTCCCGGGGCTCTGGTTTTGTTCCCCGGGCTCTGGTTTTGTTCCCCGGGCTCTGGTTTTGTTCCCCGGGCTCTGGTTTTGTTCCCGGGGCTCTGGTTTTGTTCCCGGGGCTCTGTTTTTTTCCTGCGGGCCCTGGTTTTGTTCCCCGGGCCCTGGTTTTGTTCCCCGGGCTCTGGTTTTTTTCCCGGGGCTCTGGTTTTTTTCCCGGGGCCCTTGTTTTTTTCCCGGGGCTCTGGTTTTGTTCCCGGGGCTCTGGTTTTGTTCCCGGGGCTCTGGATTTCTCCTGGAGGCTGCGTTTTTGTTCCCCGGGCCCTGGTTTTGTTCCGCGGGCCCTGGTTTTTTTCCCCGGGGCTCTGGTTTTTTTCCCCGGGGCTCTGGTTTTGTTCCCGGGGCCCTGGTTTTGTTCATCGGTCCTCGGTTTTGTTCCCCGGGCTCTGGTTTTGTTCCCCGGGCTCTGGTTTTGTTCCCCGGGCTCTGGTTTTCTCCCGTGGGCCCTGGTTTTGTTCCCGGGGCTTTGGTTTTGTTCCCGGGGCCCTGGTTTTGTTCCCGGGGCTCTGGTTTTGTTCCCGGGGCTCTGGTTTTGTTCCCGGGGCCCTGGTTTTGTTCCCTGGGCTCTGGTTTTGTTCCCCGGGCTCTGGTTTTGTTCCCCGGGCTCTGGTTTTGTTCCCCGGGCTCTGGTTTTGTTCCCCGGGCTGTGGTTTTGTTCCCCGGGGCTCTGGTTTTGTTCCCGGGGCCCTGGTTTTCTCCCGCGGGCCTCGGTTTTGTTCCCCGGGCTCTGGTTTTGTTCCCCGGGCTCTGGTTTTGTTCCCCGGGCTCTGGTTTTGTTCCCCGGGCTCTGTTTTTTTTCCCGGGGCTCTGGTTTTGTTCCCCGGGCTCTGGTTTTGTTCCCCGGGCTCTGGTTTTGTTCCCCGGGCTCTGGTTTTGTTCCCCGGGCTCTGGTTTTGTTCCCCGGGCTCTGCTTTTGTTTCCCGGGCTCTGGTTTTATCCTGTGGGCCGCGGTTTTGTTCCCGGGGCTTTGGTTTTGTTCCCGGGGCTTTGGTTTTGTTCCCGGGGCCCTGGTTTTGTTCCCTAGGCCCTGGTATTCTCCCGCGGGCCTCGGTTTTGTTCCCCGGGCTCTGGTTTTTTTCCCCGGGCTCTGGTTTTCTACCGCGGGCCGCGCTTTTGTTCCCGGGGCTCTGGTTTTGTTACCGGGGCGCTGGTTTTCTCCCACGGGCTATGGTTTTGTTCCCGGGGCTCTGGTTTTGTTCCCCGGGCTCTGGTTTTGTTCCCCGGGCTCTGCTTTTGTTTCCCGGGCTCTGGTTTTCTCCTGTGGGCCGCGGTTTTGTTCCCGGGGCTTTGGTTTTGTTCCCGGGGCTTTGGTTTTGTTCCCGGGGCCCTGGTTTTGTTCCCCGGGCCCTGAATTTCTCCTGCGGGCCTCGGTTTTGTTCCCGGGGCTGTGGTTTTGTTCCCCGGGCTCTGGTTTTTTTCCCCGGGCTCTGGTTTTTTTCCCCGGGCTCTGGTTTTGTTCCCCAGGCCCTGGTTTTCTCCCGCGGGCCTCGGTTTTGTTCCCGGGGCTCTGGTTTTGTTCCCGGGGCTCTGGTTTTGTTCCCGGGGCTCTGGTTTTGTTCCCGGGGCTCTGGTTTTGTTCCCGGGGCTCTGGTTTTGTTCCCCGGGCTCTGGTTTTGTTCCCCGGGCTCTGGTTTTGTTCCCCGGGCTCTGGTTTTGTTCCCGGGGCGCTGGTTTTCTCCCACGGGCTCTGGTTGTGTTCTCGAGGCTCTGGTTTTGTTCCCGGGGCTCTGGGTTTGTTTCCCGGGCGCTGGTTTTCTCCCGCGGGCCTCGGTTTTGTTCCCGGGGCGCTGGTTTTGTCCCCGGGGTGCTGGTTTTGTTCCCCAGGCCCTGGTTTTCTCCCACTTGCTCTGGTTTTTTTGCCTGGTCCCTGGTTTTGTTCCCCGGGCTCTGGTTTTGTTCCCCGGGCTCTGGTTTTGTTCCCCGGGCTCTGGTTTTGTTCCCGCGGCTCTGGTTTTCTCCCCGGGGCTCTGGTTTTCTCCCCAGGGCTCTGGTTTTGTTCCCGGGGCGCTGGTTTTGTTCCCGGGGCTGTGGTTTTGTTCTTGGCGCTCTGGTTTTGTTCCCCGGGCTCTGGTTTTGTTCCCCGGGCTCTGGTTTTGTTCCCGGGGCTCTGGTTTTGTTCCCCGGGCTCTGGTTTTGTTCCCCGGGCTCTGGTTTTGTTCCCCGGGCTCTGCTTTTGTTCCCCGGGCTCTGCTTTTGTTTCCTGGGCTCTGGTTTTCTCCTGTGGGCCGCGGTTTTGTTCCCGGGGCTTTGGTTTTGTTCCCGGGGCTTTGGTTTTGTTCCCGGGGCCCTGGTTTTGTTCCCCAGGCCCTGGTATTCTCCCGCGGGCCTCGGTTTTTTTCCCCGGGCTCTGGTTTTTTTCCCCGGGCTCTGGTTTTCTACCGCGGGCCGCGCTTTTGTTCCCGGGGCTCTGGTTTTGTTACCGGGGCGCTGGTTTTCTCCCACGGGCTATGGTTTTGTTCCCGGGGCTCTGGTTTTGTTCCCCGGGCTCTGGTTTTGTTCCCCGGGCTCTGCTTTTGTTTCCCGGGCTCTGGTTTTCTCCTGCGGGCCGCGGTTTTGTTCCCCGGGCCCTGGTTTTATTCCTCGGGCCCTGGTTTTGTTCCCCGGGCCCTGGTTTTGTTCCCCGGGCTCTGGTTTTTTTTCCCCGCGGCTCTGGTTTTGTTCCCGGGGCCCTGGTTTTCTCCCGCGGGCCTCAGTTTTGTTCCCCGGGCTCTGGTTTTGTTCCCGGGGCTCTGGTTTTGTTCCCCGGGCTCTGGTTTTCTCCCGTGGGCCGCGGTTTTGTTCGTGGGGCTTTGGTTTTGTTCGTGGGGTTTTGGTTTTGTTCGTGGGGCTTTGGTTTTGTTCCCGGGGTTCTGGTTTTGTTCCCCGGGCCCTGGTTTTCTCCCGCGGGCCTCGGTTTTGTTCCCGGGGCTGTGGTTTTGTTCCCCGGGCTCTGGTATTTTCCCCGGGCTCTGGTTTTTTTCCCCGGGCTCTGGTTTTTTTCCCCGGGCTCTGGTTTTGTTCCCCGGGCCCTGGTTTTCTCCCGCGGGCTCTGGTTTTGTTCCCGGGGCTCTGGTTTTGTTCCCGGGGCTCTGGTTTTGTTCCTGGGGTTCTGGTTTTCTCCCCGGGGCTCTGGTTTTCCACCTCGGGCCGCGGATTTGTTCCCGGGGCTCTGGTTTTGTTCCCGGGGCGCTGGTTTTCTCCCACGCCTCTGGTTTTGTTCCCGAGGCTCTGGTTTTGTTCCCGGGGCTCTGGGTTTGTTCCCTGGGCACTGGTTTTCTCCCGCGGGCCTCGGTTTTGTTCCCGGGGCGCTGGTTTTGTCCCCGGGGCGCTGGTTTTGTTCCCCAGGCCCTGGTTTTCTCCCACTTGCTCTGGTTTTGTTCCCCGGGCTCTGGTTTTGTTCCCCGGGCTCTGGTTTTGTTCCCCGGGCTCTGGTTTTGTTCCCCGGGCTCTGGTTTTGTTCCCCGGGCTCTGGTTTTGTTCCCCGGGCTCTGGTTTTGTTCCCCGGGCTCTGGTTTTCTCCCGTGGGCCGCGGCTTTGTTCCCGGGGCTCTGGTTTTGTTCCCGAGGCTCTGGTTTTGTTCCCCGGGCTCTGGTTTTGCTCCCCGGGCTCTGATTTTCTCCCGTGGGCCGCGGTTTTGTTCCCGGGGCTCTGGGTTTGTTCCCGGGGCTTTGATTTTGTTCCCGGGGCCCTGGTTTTGTTCCCGGGGCCCTGGTTTTGTTCCCGGGGCTCTGGTTTTGTTCCCGGGGCTCTGGTTTTGTTCCCGGGGCTGTGGTTTTGTTCTTGGCGCTCTGGTTTTGTTCCCCGGGCTCTGGTTTTGTTCCCCGGGCTCTGGTTTTCTCCCCGGGGCGCTGGTTTTCTCCCCGGGGCTCTGGTTTTCTCCCCGGGGCTCTGGTTTTCTCCCCTGGTCTCTGGTTTTCTACCCGGGGCTCTGGTTTTCTCCCCGGGGCTGTGGTTTTGTTCCCGGGGCTGTGGTTTTGTTCCCGGGGCTCTGGTTTTGTTCCCGGGGCTCTGGTTTTGTTCCCCGGGCTCTGGTTTTGTTCCCCGGGCTCTGGTTTTGTTCCCGGGGCTCTGGTTTTGTTCCCGGGGCTCTGGTTTTGTTCCCCGGGCCCTGGTTTATCTCCCGCGGGCTCTGGTTTTGTTCCTCGGGCCCCGGTTTTATTCCTCGGGCCCTGGTTTTATTCCTCGGGCCCTGGTTTTGTTCCCCGGGCCCTGGTTTTGTTCCCCGGGCTCTGGTTTTGTTCCCCGCGGCTCTGGTTTTGTTCCCGGGGCCCTGGTTTTCTCCCGCGGGCCTCAGTTTTGTTCCCCGGGCTCTGGTTTTGTTCCCCGGGCTCTGGTTTTTTTCCCCGGGCTCTGGTTTTGTTCCCCGGGCTCTGGTTTTGTTCCCCGGGCTCTGGTTTTGTTCCCCGGGCTCTGGTTTTGTTCCCCGGGCTCTGGTTTTCTCCCGTGGGCTGCGGTTTTGTTCCCGGGGCTTTGGTTTTGTTCGTGGGGCTTTGGTTTTGTTCGTGGGGCTTTGGTTTTGTTCGTGGGGCTTTGGTTTTGTTCCCGGGGCCCTGGTTTTGTTCCCCGGGCCCTGGTTTTCTCCCGCGGGCCTCGGTTTTGTTCCCGGGGCTGTGGTTTTGTTCCCCGGGCTCTGGTTTTGTTCCCCGGGCTCTGGTTTTGTTCCCCGGGCTCTGGTTTTGTTCCCCGGGCTCTGGTTTTGTTCCCCGGGCTCTGGTTTTGTTCCCCGGGCTCTGGTTTTGTTCCCCGGGCTCTGGTTTTGTTCCCCGGGCTCTGGTTTTCTCCCGTGGGCCGCGGCTTTGTTCCCGGGGCTCTGGTTTTGTTCCCGAGGCTCTGGTTTTGTTCCCCGGGCTCTGGTTTTGCTCCCCGGGCTCTGATTTTCTCCCGTGGGCCGCGGTTTTGTTCCCGGGGCTCTGGGTTTTTTCCCGGGGCTTTGATTTTGTTCCCGGGGCTCTGGTTTTGTTCCCGGGGCTCTGGTTTTGTTCCCGGGGCTCTGGTTTTGTTCCCGGGGCTCTGGTTTTGTTCCCGGGGCTCTGGTTTTGTTCCCGGGGCTCTGGTTTTGTTCCCGGGGCTGTGGTTTTGTTCTTGGCGCTCTGGTTTTGTTCCCCGGGCTCTGGTTTTGTTCCCCGGGCTCTGGTTTTCTCCCCGGGGCGCTGGTTTTCTCCCCGGGGCTCTGGTTTTCTCCCCGGGGCTCTGGTTTTCTCCCCGGGGCTCTGGTTTTCTCCCCTGGTCTCTGGTTTTCTACCCGGGGCTCTGGTTTTCTCCCCGGGGCTTTGGTTTTGTTCCCGGGGCTGTGGTTTTGTTCCCGGGGCTCTGGTTTTGTTTCCCGGGGCTCTGGTTTTGTTCCCCGGGCTCTGGTTTTGTTCCCGGGGCTCTGGTTTTGTTCCCGGGGCTCTGGTTTTGTTCCCGGGGCTCTGGTTTTGTTCCCCGGGCCCTGGTTTATCTCCCGCGGGCTCTGGTTTTGTTCCTCGGGCCCTGGTTTTGTTCCCCGGGCCCTGGTTTTGTTCCCCGGGCCCTGGTTTTGTTCCCCGGGCCCTGGTTTTGTTCCCCGGGCTCTGGTTTTGTTCCCCGCGGCTCTGGTTTTGTTCCCGGGGCCCTGGTTTTCTCCCGCGGGCCTCAGTTTTGTTCCCCGGGCTCTGGTTTTGTTCCCCGGGCTCTGGTTTTGTTCCCCGGGCTCTGGTTTTGTTCCCCGGGCTCTGGTTTTGTTCCCCGGGCTCTGGTTTTGTTCCCCGGGCTCTGGTTTTCTCCCGTGGGCTGCGGTTTTGTTCCCGTGGGCTGCGGTTTTGTTCCCGGGGCTTTGGTTTTGTTCGTGGGGCTTTGGTTTTGTTCCCGGGGCCCTGGTTTTGTTCCCCGGGCCCTGGTTTTCTCCCGCGGGCCTCGGTTTTGTTCCCGGGGCTGTGGTTTTGTTCCCCGGGCTCTGGTTTTTTTCCCCGGGCTCTGGTTTTGTTCCCCGGGCTCTGGTTTTGTTCCCCGGGCCCTGGTTTTCTCCCGCGGGCTCTGGTTTTGTTTCCCGGGGCTCTGGTTTTGTTCCCGGGGCTCTGGTTTTGTTCCCGGGGCTCTCGTTTTGTTCCCCGGGCCCTGGTTTTCCACCTCGGGCCGCGGATTTGTTCCCGGGGCTCTGGTTTTGTTCCTGGGGCGCTGGTTTTCTCCCACGGGCTCTGGTTTTGTTCCCGGGGCTCTGGTTTTGTTCCCCGGGCTCTGGTTTTGTTCCCGGGGCTCTGGTTTTCTCCCGTGGGCCGCGGTTTTGTTCCCGGGGCTTTGGTTTTGTTCCTGGGGCTTTGGTTTTGTTCCCGGGGCTTTGGTTTTGTTCCCGGGGCTTTGGTTTTGTTCCCGGGGCTCTGGTTTTGTTCCCGGGGCTCTGGTTTTGTTCCCGGGGCTCTGGTTTTGTTCCCGGGGCTCTGGTTTTGTTCCCGGGGCTCTGGTTTTGTTCCCGAGGCTCTGGTTTTGTTCCCGGGGCTCTGGTTTTTTTCTTGGCGCTCTGGTTTTGTTCCCCGGGCTCTGGTTTTGTTCCCCGGGCTCTGGTTTTGTTCCCGGGGCTCTGGTTTTCTCCCCGGGCCTCTGGTTTTCCCCCCGGGGCTCTGGTTTTCTCCCCGGGTCTCTGATATTCTCCCCGGGGCTCTGGTTTTGTTCCCGGGGCTCTGGTTTTGTTCCCCGGGCTCTGGTTTTGTTCCCCGGGCTCTGGTTTTGTTCCCGGGGCTCTGGTTTTGTTCCCGGGGCTCTGGTTTTGTTCCCGGGGCTCTGGTTTTGTTCCCGGGGCTCTGGTTTTCTCCTGCGGGCCGCGGTTTTGTTCCCCGGGCCCTGGTTTTGTTCCCCGGGCCCTGGTTTTTTTCCCCGGGGCTCTGGTTATTTTCCCCGGGGCTATGGTTTTGTTCCCGGGGCCCTGGTTTTGTTCCCCGGGCTCTGGTTTTGTTCCCCGGGCTCTGGTTTTGTTCCCCGGGCTCTGGTTTTGTTCCCCGGGCTCTGGTTTTCTCCCGTGGGCTGCGGTTTTGTTCCCGGGGCTTTGGTTTTGTTCATGGGGCTTTGGTTTTGTTCGTGGGGCTTTGGTTTTGTTCGTGGGGCTTTGGTTTTGTTCCCGGGGCCCTGGTTTTGTTCCCCGGGCCCTGGTTTTCTCCCGCGGGCCTCGGTTTTGTTCCCGGGGCTGTGGTTTTTTTCCCCGGGCTCTGGTTTTTTTCCCCGGGCTCTGGTTTTGTTCCCCGGGCTCTGGTTTTGTTCCCCGGGCTCTGGTTTTGTTCCCCGGGCCCTGGTTTTCTCCCGCGGGCTCTGGTTTTGTTTCCCGGGGCTCTGGGTTTGTTCCCGGGGCTCTGGTTTTGTTCCCGGGGCTCTCGTTTTGTTCCCCGGGCCCTGGTTTTCCACCTCGGGCCGCGGATTTGTTCCCGGGGCTCTGGTTTTGTTCCTGGGGCGCTGGTTTTCTCCCACGGGCTCTGGTTTTGTTCCCGGGGCTCTGGTTTTGTTCCCCGGGCTCTGGTTTTGTTCCCGGGGCTCTGGTTTTCTCCCGTGGGCCGCGGTTTTGTTCCCGGGGCTTTGGTTTTGTTCCTGGGGCTTTGGTTTTGTTCCCGGGGCTTTGGTTTTGTTCCCGGGGCTTTGGTTTTGTTCTCGGGGCTCTGGTTTTGTTCCCGGGGCTCTGGTTTTGTTCCCGGGGCTCTGGTTTTGTTCCCCGGGCTCTGGTTTTGTTCCCCGGGCTCTGGTTTTGTTCCCGGGGCTCTGGTTTTGTTCCCGGGGCTCTGGTTTTGTTCCCGGGGCTCTGGTTTTGTTCCCGGGGCTCTGGTTTTCTCCTGCGGGCCGCGGTTTTGTTCCCCGGGCCCTGGTTTTGTTCCCCGGGCCCTGGTTTTTTTCCCCGGGGCTCTGGTTATTTTCCCCGGGGCTATGGTTTTGTTCCCGGGGCCCTGGTTTTGTTCCCCGGGCTCTGGTTTTGTTCCCCGGGCTCTGGTTTTGTTCCCCGGGCTCTGGTTTTGTTCCCCGGGCTCTGGTTTTCTCCCGTGGGCTGCGGTTTTGTTCCCGGGGCTTTGGTTTTGTTCATGGGGCTTTGGTTTTGTTCGTGGGGCTTTGGTTTTGTTCGTGGGGCTTTGGTTTTGTTCCCGGGGCCCTGGTTTTGTTCCCCGGGCCCTGGTTTTCTCCCGCGGGCCTCGGTTTTGTTCCCGGGGCTGTGGTTTTTTTCCCCGGGCTCTGGTTTTTTTCCCCGGGCTCTGGTTTTGTTCCCCGGGCTCTGGTTTTGTTCCCCGGGCTCTGGTTTTGTTCCCCGGGCCCTGGTTTTCTCCCGCGGGCTCTGGTTTTGTTTCCCGGGGCTCTGGGTTTGTTCCCGGGGCTCTGGTTTTGTTCCCGGGGCTCTCGTTTTGTTCCCCGGGCCCTGGTTTTCCACCTCGGGCCGCGGATTTGTTCCCGGGGCTCTGGTTTTGTTCCTGGGGCGCTGGTTTTCTCCCACGGGCTCTGGTTTTGTTCCCGGGGCTCTGGTTTTGTTCCCCGGGCTCTGGTTTTGTTCCCGGGGCTCTGGTTTTCTCCCGTGGGCCGCGGTTTTGTTCCCGGGGCTTTGGTTTTGTTCCTGGGGCTTTGGTTTTGTTCCCGGGGCTTTGGTTTTGTTCCCGGGGCTTTGGTTTTGTTCTCGGGGCTCTGGTTTTGTTCCCGGGGCTCTGGTTTTGTTCCCGAGGCTCTGGTTTTGTTCCCGGGGCTCTGGTTTTTTTCTTGGCGCTCTGGTTTTGTTCCCCGGGCTCTGGTTTTGTTCCCCGGGCTCTGGTTTTGTTCCCGGGGCTCTGGTTTTCTCCCCGGGCCTCTGGTTTTCCCCCCGGGGCTCTGGTTTTCTCCCCGGGTCTCTGATTTTCTCCCCGGGGCTCTGGTTTTGTTCCCGGGGCTCTGGTTTTGTTCCCCGGGCTCTGGTTTTGTTCCCGGGGCTCTGGTTTTGTTCCCGGGGCTCTGGTTTTGTTCCCGGGGCTCTGGTTTTGTTCCCGGGGCTCTGGTTTTGTTCCCGGGGCTCTGGTTTTCTCCTGCGGGCCGCGGTTTTGTTCCCCGGGCCCTGGTTTTGTTCCCCGGGCCCTGGTTTTTTTCCCCGGGGCTCTGGTTTTTTTCCCCGGGGCTATGGTTTTGTTCCCGGGGCCCTGGTTTTGTTCCCCGGGCTCTGGTTTTGTTCCCCGGGCTCTGGTTTTGTTCCCCGGGCTCTGGTTCTGTTCCCTGGGCTCTGGTTTTGTTCCCCGGGCTTAGGTTTTGTTCCCCGGGCGCTGGTTTTCTCCCGTGGGCCGCGGTTTTGTTCCCGGGGCCCTGGTTTTGTTCCCGGGGCCCTGGTTTTGTTCCCCGGGCTCTGGTTTTGTTCCCCGGGCTCTGGTTTTGTTCCCCGGGCTCTGGTTTTGTTCCCCGGGCTCTGGTTTTGTTCCCCGGGCTCTGGTTTTGTTCCCCGGGCTCTGGTTTTCTCCCGTGGGCTTTGGTTTTGTTCCCGGGGCTTTGGTTTTGTTCCCGGGGCTTTGGTTTTGTTCGTGGGGCTTTGGTTTTGTTCGTGTGGCTTTGGTTTTGTTCCCGGGGCCCTGGTTTTGTTCCCCGGGCCCTGGTTTTCTCCCGCGGGCCTCGGTTTTGTTCCCGGGGCTGTGGTTTTGTTCCCCGGGCTCTGGTTTTTTTCCCCGGGCTCTGGTTTTTTTCCCCGGGCTCTGGTTTTGTTCCCCGGGCCCTGGTTTTCTCCCGCGGGCTCTGGTTTTGTTTCCCGGGGCTCTGGTTTTGTTCCCGGGGCTCTGGTTTTGTTCCCGGGGCTCTGGTTTTGTTCCCGGGGTTCTGGTTTTCTCCCCGGGGCTCTAGTTTTCTCCCCAGGTCTCTGGTTTTGTTCCCGGGGCTCTCGTTTTGTTCCCCGGGCCCTGGTTTTCCACCTCGGGCCGCGGATTTGTTCCCGGGGCTCTGGTTTTGTTCCTGGGGCGCTGGTTTTCTCCCACGGGCTCTGGTTTTGTTCCCGGGGCTCTGGTTTTGTTCCCCGGGCTCTGGTTTTGTTCCCGGGGCTCTGGTTTTCTCCCGTGGGCCGCGGTTTTGTTCCCGGGGCTTTGGTTTTGTTCCTGGGGCTTTGGTTTTGTTCCCGGGGCTTTGGTTTTGTTCCCGGGGCTCTGGTTTTTTTCTTGGCGCTCTGGTTTTGTTCCCCGGGCTCTGGTTTTGTTCCCCGGGCTCTGGTTTTGTTCCCGGGGCTCTGGTTTTCCCCCCGGGGGCTCTGGTTTTCCCCCCGGGGCTCTGGTTTTCCCCCCGGGGCTCTGGTTTTCTCCCCGGGTCTCTGATTTTCTCCCCGGGGCTCTGGTTTTGTTCCCGGGGCTCTGGTTTTGTTCCCGGGGCTCTGGTTTTGTTCCCGGGGCTCTGGTTTTGTTCCCGGGGCTCTGGTTTTGTTCCCGGGGCTCTGGTTTTCTCCTGCGGGCCGCGGTTTTGTTCCCCGGGCCCTGGTTTTGTTCCCCGGGCCCTGGTTTTTTTCCCCGGGGCTCTGGTTTTTTTCCCCGGGGCTATGGTTTTGTTCCCGGGGCCCTGGTTTTGTTCATCGGGCTCTGGTTTTGTTCCCCGGGCTCTGGTTTTGTTCCCCGGGCTCTGGTTTTGTTCCCCGGGCTCTGGTTTTGTTCCCCGGGCTCTGGTTTTGTTCCCCGGGCGCTGGTTTTCTCCCGTGGGCCGCGGTTTTGTTCCCGGGGCTTTGGATTTGTTTCCGGGGCCCTGGTTTTGTTCCCGGGGCCCTGGTTTTGTTCCCGGGGCCCTGGTTTTGTTCCCCGGGCTCTGGTTTTGTTCCCCGGGCTCTGGTTTTGTTCCCCGGGCTCTGGTTTTGTTCCCCGGGCTCTGGTTTTGTTCCCCGGGCTCTGGTTTTGTTCCCCGGGCTCTGGTTTTGTTCCCCGGGCTCTGGTTTTCTCCCGTGGGCTGCGGTTTTGTTCCCGGGGCTTTGGTTTTGTTCGTGGGGCTTTGGTTTTGTTCGTGTGGCTTTGGTTTTGTTCCCGGGGCCCTGGTTTTGTTCCCCGGGCCCTGGTTTTCTCCCGCGGGCCTCGGTTTTGTTCCCGGGGCTGTGGTTTTTTTCCCCAGGCTCTGGTTTTTTTCCCCGGGCTCTGGTTTTTTTCCCCGGGCTCTGGTTTTGTTCCCCGGGCCCTGGTTTTCTCCCGCGGGCTCTGGTTTTGTTTCCCGGGGCTCTGGTTTTGTTTCCCGGGGCTCTGGTTTTGTTCCCGGGGCTCTGGTTTTCTCCCCGGGGCTCTAGTTTTCTCCCCAGGTCTCTGGTTTTGTTCCCGGGGCTCTCGTTTTGTTCCCTGGGCCCTGGTTTTCCACCTCGGGCCGCGGATTTGTTCCCGGGGCTCTGGTTTTGTTCCTGGGGCGCTGGTTTTCTCCCACGGGCTCTGGTTTTGTTCCCGGGGCTCTGGTTTTGTTCCCGGGGCTCTGGTTTTGTTCCCGGGGCTCTGGTTTTGTTCCCGGGGCTCTGGTTTTGTTCCCCGGGCTCTGGTTTTGTTCCCCGGGCTCTGGTTTTCTCCCGTGGGCTGCGGTTTTGTTCCCGGGGCTTTGGTTTTGTTCGTGGGGCTTTGGTTTTGTTCGTGGGGCTTTGGTTTTGTTCCCGGGGCCCTGGTTTTGTTCCCCGGGCCCTGGTTTTCTCCCGCGGGCCTCGGTTTTGTTCCCGGGGCTGTGGTTTTTTTCCCCGGGCTCTGGTTTTTTTCCCCGGGCTCTGGTTTTTTTCCCCGGGCTCTGGTTTTGTTCCCCGGGCTCTGGTTTTGTACCCTGGGCCCTGGTTTTCTCCCGCGGGCTCTGGTTTTGTTTCCCGGGGCTCTGGTTTTGTTCCCGGGGCTCTGGTTTTGTTCCCGGGGCTCTGGTTTTCTCCCGTGGGCCGCGGTTTTGTTCCCGGGGCTTTGGTTTTGTTCCTGGGGCTTTGGTTTTGTTCCCGGGGCTTTGGTTTTGTTCCCGGGGCTTTGGTTTTGTTCTCGGGGCTCTGGTTTTGTTCCCGGGGCTCTGGTTTTGTTCCCGAGGCTCTGGTTTTGTTCCCGGGGCTCTGGTTTTTTTCTTGGCGCTCTGGTTTTGTTCCCCGGGCTCTGGTTTTGTTCCCCGGGCTCTGGTTTTGTTCCCGGGGCTCTGGTTTTCCCCCGGGGGCTCTGGTTTTCCCCCCGGGGCTCTGGTTTTCCCCCCGGGGCTCTGGTTTTCTCCCCGGGTCTCTGATTTTCTCCCCGGGGCTCTGGTTTTGTTCCCCGGGCTCTGGTTTTGTTCCCGGGGCTCTGGTTTTGTTCCCGGGGCTCTGGTTTTGTTCCCGGGGCTCTGGTTTTGTTCCCGGGGCTCTGGTTTTCTCCTGCGGGCCGCGGTTTTGTTCCCCGGGCCCTGGTTTTGTTCCCCGGGCCCTGGTTTTTTTCCCCGGGGCTCTGGTTTTTTTCCCCGGGGCTATGGTTTTGTTCCCGGGGCTCTGGTTTTGTTCCCCGGGCTCTGGTTTTGTTCCCCGGGCTCTGGTTTTGTTCCCCGGGCTCTGGTTTTGTTCCCCGGGCTCTGGTTTTGTTCCCCGGGCCCTGGTTTTCTCCCGCGGGCTCTGGTTTTGTTTCCCGAGGCTCTGGTTTTGTTTCCCGGGGCTCTGGTTTTGTTCCCGGGGCTCTGGTTTTGTTCCCGGGGCTCTGGTTTTGTTCCCGGGGCTCTGGTTTTGTTCCCGGGGCTCTGGTTTTCTCCCCGGGGCTCTAGTTTTCTCCCCAGGTCTCTGGTTTTGTTCCCGGGGCTCTCGTTTTGTTCCCCGGGCCCTGGTTTTCCACCTCGGGCCGCGGATTTGTTCCCGGGGCTCTGGTTTTGTTCCTGGGGCGCTGGTTTTCTCCCACGGGCTCTGGTTTTGTTCCCGGGGCTCTGGTTTTGTTCCCCGGGCTCTGGTTTTGTTCCCGGGGCTCTGGTTTTGTTCCCCGGGCTCTGGTTTTGTTCCCCGGGCTCTGGTTTTCTCCCGTGGGCTGCGGTTTTGTTCCCGGGGCTTTGGTTTTGTTCGTGGGGCTTTGGTTTTGTTCGTGGGGCTTTGGTTTTGTTCCCGGGGCCCTGGTTTTGTTCCCCGGGCCCTGGTTTTCTCCCGCGGGCCTCGGTTTTGTTCCCGGGGCTCTGGTTTTGTTCCCCGGGCTCTGGTTTTTTTCCCCGGGCTCTGGTTTTGTTCCCCGGGCTCTGGTTTTGTTCCCCGGGCTCTGGTTTTGTTCCCCGGGCCCTGGTTTTCTCCCGCGGGCTCTGGTTTTGTTTCCCGGGGCTCTGGTTTTGTTCCCGGGGCTCTGGTTTTGTTCCCGGGGCTCTCGTTTTGTTCCCCGGGCCCTGGTTTTCCACCTCGGGCCGCGGATTTGTTCCCGGGGCTCTGGTTTTGTTCCTGGGGCGCTGGTTTTCTCCCCCGGGCTCTGGTTTTGTTCCCCGGGCTCTGGTTTTGTTCCCGGGGCTCTGGTTTTCTCCTGCGGGCCGCGGTTTTGTTCCCCGGGCCCTGGTTTTGTTCCCCGGGCCCTGGTTTTTTTCCCCGGGGCTCTGGTTTTTTTCCCCGGGGCTATGGTTTTGTTCCCGGGGCCCTGGTTTTGTTCATCGGGCTCTGGTTTTGTTCCCCGGGCTCTGGTTTTGTTCCCCGGGCTCTGGTTCTGTTCCCTGGGCTCTGGTTTTGTTCCCCGGGCTTAGGTTTTGTTCCCCGGGCGCTGGTTTTCTCCCGTGGGCCGCGGTTTTATTCCCGGGGCTTTGGTTTTGTTTCCGGGGCCCTGGTTTTGTTCCCGGGGCTCTGGTTTTGTTCCCCGGGCTCTGGTTTTGTTCCCCGGGCTCTGGTTTTGTTCCCCGGGCTCTGGTTTTGTTCCCCGGGCTCTGGTTTTCTCCCGTGGGCTGCGGTTTTGTTCCCGGGGCTTTGGTTTTGTTCGTGGGGCTTTGGTTTTGTTCGTGTGGCTTTGGTTTTGTTCCCGGGGCCCTGGTTTTGTTCCCCGGGCCCTGGTTTTCTCCCGCGGGCCTCGGTTTTGTTCCCGGGGCTGTGGTTTTTTTCCCCGGGCTCTGGTTTTTTTCCCCGGGCTCTGGTTTTTTTCCCCGGGCTCTGGTTTTTTTCCCCGGGCTCTGGTTTTGTTCCCCGGGCCCTGGTTTTCTCCCGCGGGCTCTGGTTTTGTTTCCCGGGGCTCTGGTTTTGTTCCCGGGGCTCTGGTTTTGTTCCCGGGGCTCTGGTTTTGTTCCCGGGGCTCTGGTTTTCTCCCCGGGGCTCTAGTTTTCTTCCCAGGTCTCTGGTTTTGTTCCCGGGGCTCTCGTTTTGTTCCCCGGGCCCTGGTTTTCCACCTCGGGCCGCGGATTTGTTCCCGGGGCTCTGGTTTTGTTCCTGGGGCGCTGGTTTTCTCCCACGGGCTCTGGTTTTGTTCCCGGGGCTCTGGTTTTGTTCCCCGGGCTCTGGTTTTGTTCCCGGGGCTCTGGTTTTCTCCCGTGGGCCGCGGTTTTGTTCCCGGGGCTTTGGTTTTGTTCCCGGGGCTTTGGTTTTGTTCCCGGGGCTTTGGTTTTGTTCCCGGGGCTCTGGTTTTGTTCTCGGGGCTCTGGTTTTGTTCCCGGGGCTCTGGTTTTGTTCCCGAGGCTCTGGTTTTGTTCCCGGGGCTCTGGTTTTTTTCTTGGCGCTCTGGTTTTGTTCCCCGGGCTCTGGTTTTGTTCCCCGGGCTCTGGTTTTGTTCCCCGGGCTCTGGTTTTGTTCCCCGGGCTCTGGTTTTTTTCCCGGGCCTCTGGTTTTCTCCCCGGGCCTCTGGTTTTCTCCCCGGGGCTCTGGTTTTCTCCCCGGGGCTCTGGTTTTCTCCCGGGGTCTCTGATTTTCTCCCCGGGGCTCTGGTTTTGTTCCCGGGGCTCTGGTTTTGTTCCCGGGGCTCTGGTTTTGTTCCCGGGGCTCTGGTTTTGTTCCCGGGGCTCTGGTTTTGTTCCCGGGGCTCTGGTTTTCTCCTGCGGGCCGCGGTTTTGTTCCCCGGGCCCTGGTTTTTTTCCCCGGGGCTCTGGTTTTTTTCCCCGGGGCTCTGGTTTTTTTCCCCGGGGCTATGGTTTTGTTCCCGGGGCCCTGGTTTTGTTCCCCGGGCTCTGGTTTTTTTCCCCGGGCTCTGGTTTTGTTCCCCGGGCTCTGGTTCTGTTGCCTGGGCTCTGGTTTTGTTCCCCGGGCTCTGGTTTTGTTCCCCGGGCGCTGGTTTTCTCCCGTGGGCCGCGGTTTTGTTCCCGGGGCTTTGGTTTTGTTTCCGGGGCCCTGGTTTTGTTCCCGGGGCTCTGGTTTTGTTCCCCGGGCTCTGGTTTTGTTCCCCGGGCTCTGGTTTTGTTCCCCGGGCTCTGGTTTTGTTCCCCGGGCTCTGGTTTTGTTCCCCGGGCTCTGGTTTTGTTCCCCGGGCTCTGGTTTTGTTCCCCGGGCTCTGGTTTTCTCCCGTGGGCTGCGGTTTTGTTCCCGGGGCTTTGGTTTTGTTCGTGGGGCTTTGGTTTTGTTCGTGTGGCTTTGGTTTTGTTCCCGGGGCCCTGGTTTTGTTCCCCGGGCCCTGGTTTTCTCCCGCGGGCCTCGGTTTTGTTCCCGGGGCTGTGGTTTTGTTCCCCGGGCTCTGGTTTTTTTCCCCGGGCTCTGGTTTTTTTCCCCGGGCTCTGGTTTTGTTCCCCGGGCCCTGGTTTTCTCCCGCGGGCTCTGGTTTTGTTTCCCGGGGCTCTGGTTTTGTTCCCCGGGGCTCTGGTTTTGTTCCCCGGGGCTCTGGTTTTGTTCCCCGGGGCTCTGGTTTTGTTCCCCGGGGCTCTGGTTTTGTTCCCGGGGCTCTGGTTTTGTTCCCGGGGCTCTGGTTTTCTCCCCGGGGCTCTGGTTTTCTCCCCGGGGCTCTAGTTTTCTCCCCAGGTCTCTGGTTTTGTTCCCGGGGCTCTCGTTTTGTTCCCCGGGCCCTGGTTTTCCACCTCGGGCCGCGGATTTGTTCCCGGGGCTCTGGTTTTGTTCCTGGGGCGCTGGTTTTCTCCCACGGGCTCTGGTTTTGTTCCCGGGGCTCTGGTTTTGTTCCCCGGGCTCTGGTTTTGTTCCCGGGGCTTGGTTTTGTTCCCGGGGCTCTGGTTTTGTTCCCGAGGCTCTGGTTTTGTTCCCGGGGCTCTGGTTTTTTTCTTGGCGCTCTGGTTTTGTTCCCCGGGCTCTGGTTTTGTTCCCCGGGCTCTGGTTTTGTTCCCGGGGCTCTGGTTTTCTCCCCGGGCCTCTGGTTTTCCCCCCGGGGCTCTGGTTTTCCCCCCGGGGCTCTGGTTTTCCCCCCGGGGCTCTGGTTTTCCCCCCGGGTCTCTGATTTTCTCCCCGGGGCTCTGATTTTCTCCCCGGGGCTCTGGTTTTGTTCTTGGTACTCTGGTTTTGTTCCCCGGGCTCTGGTTTTGTTCCCCGGGCTCTGGTTTTGTTCCCCGGGCTCTGGTTTTGTTCCCCAGGTTCTGGTTTTCTCCCGTGGGCCGCGGTTTTGTTCCCGGGGCTTTGCTTTTGTTCCCGGGGCTTTGGTTTTGTTCCCGGGGCCCTGGTTTTGTTCCCCAGGCCCTGGTATTCTCCCGCGGGCCTCGGTTTTGTTCCCGGAGCTCTGGTTTTGTTCCCGGGGCTCTGGTTTTGTTTCCGGGGCTCTGGTTTTCTACCGCGGGCCGCGCTTTTGTTCCCGGGGCTCTGGTTTTGTTCCCGGGGCGCTGGTTTTCTCCCACGGGCTCTGGTTTTGTTCCCGAGGCTCTGGTTTTGTTCCCGGGGCTCTGGGTTTGTTCCCCGGGCGCTGGTTTTGTTCCCCGGGCGCTGGTTTTGTTCCCCGGGCTCTGGTTTTGTTCCCCGGGCTCTGGTTTTGTTCCCCGGGCTCTGGTTTTCTCCCCGGGGCTCTGGTTTTCTCCCCGGGGCTCTGGTTTTCTCCCCGGGGCTCTGGTTTTCTCCCCGGGGCTCTGGTTTTCTCCCCGGGGCTCTGGTTTTCTCCCCGGGGCTCTGGTTTTGTTCCCGGGGCTCTGGTTTTGTTCCCGGGGCTCTGGTTTTGTTTCCCGGGGCTCTGGTTTTGTTTCCCGGGGCTCTGGTTTTGTTCCCCGGGCTCTGGTTTTGTTCCCCGGGCTCTGGTTTTGTTCCCCGGGCTCTGGTTTTGTTCCCCGGGCTCTGGTTTTGTTCCCCGGGCTCTGGTTTTGTTCCCGGGGCTCTGTTTTTTTCCTGCGGGCCCTGGTTTTGTTCCCCGGGCCCTGGTTTTGTTCCCGGGGCTCTGGTTTTGTTCCCGGGGCCCTTGTTTTGTTCCCGGGGCTCTGGTTTTGTTCCCGGGGCTCTGGTTTTGTTCCCGGGGCTCTGGATTTCTCCTGGAGGCCGCGTTTTTGTTCCCCGGGCCCTGGTTTTGTTACGCGGGCCCTGGTTTTTTTCCCCGGGGCTCTGGTTTTTTTCCCCGGGGCTCTGGTTTTGTTCCCGGGGCCCTGGTTTTGTTCATCGGTCCTCGGTTTTGTTCCCCGGGCTCTGGTTTTGTTCCCCGGGCTCTGGTTTTGTTCCCCGGGCTCTGGTTTTCTCCCGTGGGCCCTGGTTTTGTTCCCGGGGCCCTGGTTTTGTTCCCGGGGCCCTGGTTTTGTTCCCGGGGCCCTGGTTTTGTTCCCGGGGCTCTGGTTTTGTTCCCGGGGCTGTGGTTTTGTTCTTGGCGCTCTGGTTTTGTTCCCCGGGCTCTGGTTTTGTTCCCCGGGCTCTGGTTTTGTTCCCCGGGCTCTGGTTTTTTTCCCCGGGGCTCTGGTTTTGTTCCCCGGGCTCTGGTTTTGTTCCCCGGGCTCTGTTTTTTTTCCCGGGGCTCTGGTTTTGTTCCCCGGGCTCTGGTTTTGTTCCCCGGGCTCTGGTTTTGTTCCCCGGGCTCTGGTTTTGTTCCCGGGGCTCTGGTTTTGTTCCCCGGGCTCTGGTTTTGTTCCCCGGGCTCTGCTTTTGTTTCCCGGGCTCTGGTTTTGTCCTGTGGGCCGCGGTTTTGTTCCCGGGGCTTTGGTTTTGTTCCCGGGGCTTTGGTTTTGTTCCCGGGGCCCTGGTTTTGTTCCCCAGGCCCTGGTATTCTCCCGCGGGCCTCGGTTTTGTTCCCCGGGCTCTGGTTTTTTTCCCCGGGCTCTGGTTTTCTACCGCGGGCCGCGCTTTTGTTCCCGGGGCTCTGGTTTTGTTACCGGGGCGCTGGTTTTCTCCCACGGGCTCTGGTTTTGTTCCCGAGGCTCTGGTTTTGTTCCCGGGGCTCTGGGTTTGTTCCCCGGGTGCTAGTTTTCTCCCGCGGGCCTCGGTTTTGTTCTCGGGGCGCTGGTTTTGTTCCCCGGGCCCTGGTTTTCTCCCGCGGGCCTCGGTTTTCTCCCCGGGGCTCTGGTTTTCTCCCCGGGGCTCTGGTTTTCTCCCCGGGGCTCTGGTTTTCTCCCCGGGGCTCTGGTTTTCTCCCCGGGGCTCTGGTTTTCTCCCCGGGGCTCTGGTTTTCTCCCCGGGGCTCTGGTTTTCTCCCCGGGGCTCTGGTTTTCTCCCCGGGGCTCTGGTTTTCTCCCCGGGGCTCTGGTTTTCTCCCCGGGGCTCTGGTTTTCTCCCCGGGGCTCTGGTTTTCTCCCCGGGGCTCTGGTTTTCTCCCCGGGGCTCTGGTTTTCTCCCCGGGGCTCTGGTTTTGTTCCCGGGGCTCTGGTTTTGTTCCCGGGGCTCTGGTTTTGTTCCCGGGGCTCTGGTTTTGTTCCCGGGGCCCTGGTTTTGTTCCCCGGGCTCTGGTTATGTTCCCCGGGCTCTGGTTATGTTCCCCGGGCTCTGGTTTTCTCCCCGGGGCTCTGGTTTTCTCCCCGGGGCTCTGGTTTTGTTCCCGGGGCTCTGGTTTTGTTCCCGGGGCTCTGGTTTTGTTCCCGGGGCCCTGGTTTTGTTCCCCGGGCTCTGGTTTTGTTCCCCGGGCTCTGGTTATGTTCCCCGGGCTCTGGTTATGTTCCCCGGGCTCTGGTTTTGTTCCCGGGGCTCTGGTTTTGTTCCCGGGGCTCTGGTTTTGTTCCCGGGGCTCTGGTTTTGTTCCCGGGGCTCTGGTTTTCTCCTGCGGGCCGCGGTTTTGTTCCCCGGGCCCTGGTTTTGTTCCCCGGGCCCTGGTTTTGTTCCCCGGGCCCTGGTTTTGTTCCCCGGGCCCTGGTTTTGTTCCCGGGGCGCTGGTTTTCTCCCACGGGCCCTGGTTTTGTTCCCCGGGCTCTGGGTTTGTTCCCGGGACTCTGGGTTTGTTCCCCGGGCGCTGGTTTTCTCCCGCGGGACTCGGTTTTGTTTCCCGGGGCTCTGGTTTTGTTTCCCGGGCTCTGGTTTTGTTTCCCGGGTTCTGGTTTTGTTCCCCGGGGCTCTGGTTTTGTTCCCCGGGCTCTGGTTTTGTTCCCCGGGCTCTGGTTTTGTTCCCCGGGCTCTGGTTTTGTTCCCCGGGCTCTGGTTTTGTTCCCCGGGCTCTGGTTTTGGTCCGGGGGCTCTGGTTTTCTCCTGCGGGCCCTGGTTTTGTTCCCCGGGCTCTGGTTTTGTTCCCCGGGCTCTGGTTTTGTTCCCCGGGCTCTGGTTTTGTTCCCCGGGCTCTGGTTTTGTTCCACGGGCTCTGGTTTTGTTCCCCGGGGCTCTGGTTTTGTTCCTGGGGCCCTGGTTTTCTCCCGCGGGCCTCGGTTTTGTTCCCCGGGCTCTGGTTTTGTTCCCCGGGCTCTGTTTTTTTTCCCGGGGCTCTGGTTTTGTTCC
Source organism: Calonectris borealis (assembly GCF_964195595.1). Lineage (NCBI taxonomy): Eukaryota > Metazoa > Chordata > Aves > Procellariiformes > Procellariidae > Calonectris > Calonectris borealis. Next base: position 486,762 of record NW_027441479.1, on the reverse strand, counting down.
CCGGGCTCTGGTTTTGTTCCCCGGGCTCTGCTTTTTTTTCCCGGGCTCTGGTTTTCTCCTGCGGGCCGCGGTTTTGTTCCCGGGGCTTTGGTTTTGTTCCCGGGGCTTTGGTTTTGTTCCCGGGGCCCTGGTTTTGTTCCCCAGGCCCTGGTATTCTCCCGCGGGTCTCGGTTTTGTTCCCCGGGCTCTGGTTTTGTTCCCCGGGCTCTGGGTTTGTTCCCGGGGCTCTGGGTTTGTTCCCAGGGCTCTGGTTTTCTCCCCGGGGCTCTGGTTTTGTTCCCCGGGCTCTGCTTTTTTTTCCCGGGCTCTGGTTTTCTACCGCGGGCCGCGCTTTTGTTCCCGGGTCTCTGGTTTTGTTCCCGGGGCGCTGGTTTTCTCCCACGGGCTCTGGTTTTGTTCCCGAGGCTCTGTTTTTGTTCCCGGGGCTCTGGGTTTGTTCCCCGGGCGCTGGTTTTCTCCCGCGGGCCTCGGTTTTGTTCTCGGGGCGCTGGTTTTGTTCCCGGGGCGCTGGTTTTCTCCCGCGGGCCTCGGTTTTCTCCCGTGGGCCTCGGTTTTGTTCCCCGGGCTCTGGTTTTGTTCCCCGGGCTCTGGTTTTGTTCCCGGGGCTCTGGGTTTGTTCCCAGGGCTCTGGTTTTCTCCCCGGGGCTCTGGTTTCCTCCCCGGGGCTCTGGTTTCCTCCCCGGGGCTCTGGTTTCCTCCCCGGGGCTCTGGTTTCCTCCCCGGGGCTCTGGTTTCCTCCCCGGGGCTCTGGTTTCCTCCCCGGGGCTCTGGTTTTCTCCCCGGGGCTCTGGTTTTCTCCCCGGGGCTCTGGTTTTCTCCCCGGGGCTCTGGTATTGTACCCGGGGCTCTGGTTTTGTTTCCCGGGGCTCTGGTTTTGTTTCCCGGGGCTCTGGTTTTGTTCCCCGGGCTCTGGTTTTGTTCCCCGGGCTCTGGTTTTGTTCCCGGGGCTCTGGTTTTGTTCCCGGGGCTCTGGTTTTCTCCTGCGGGCTGCGGTTTTGTTCCCCGGGCTCTGGTTTTCTCCCCGGGGCTCTGTTTTTCTCCCCGGGGCTCTGGTTTTCTCCCCGGGGCTCTGGTTTTCTCCCCGGGGCTCTGGTTTTCTCCCCGGGGCTCTGGTTTTCTCCCCGGGGCTCTGGTTTTGTTCCCCGGGCTCTGGTTTTGTTCCCCGGGCTCTGGTTTTGTTCCCCGGGCTCTGGTTTTGTTCCCGGGGCTCTGGTTTTGTTCCGGGGGCTCTGGTTTTGTTCCCGGGGCTCTGGTTTTCTCCTGCGGGCCGCGGTTTTTTTCCCCGGGGCTCTGGTTTTTTTCCCCGGGGCTCTGGTTTTTTTCCCCGGGGCTCTGGTTTTTTTCCCCGGGGCTATGGTTTTGTTCCCGGGGCCCTGGTTTTGTTCCCCGGGCTCTGGTTTTGTTCCCCGGGCTCTGGTTTTGTTCCCCGGGCTCTGGTTTTGTTCCCCGGGCTCTGGTTCTGTTGCCTGGGCTCTGGTTTTGTTCCCCGGGCTCTGGTTTTGTTCCCCGGGCGCTGGTTTTCTCCCGTGGGCCGCGGTTTTGTTCCCGGGGCTTTGGTTTTGTTTCCGGGGCCCTGGTTTTGTTCCCGGGGCCCTGGTTTTGTTCCCGGGGCTCTGGTTTTGTTCCCCGGGCTCTGGTTTTGTTCCCCGGGCTCTGGTTTTGTTCCCCGGGCTCTGGTTTTGTTCCCCGGGCTCTGGTTTTGTTCCCCGGGCTCTGGTTTTGTTCCCCGGGCTCTGGTTTTCTCCCGTGGGCTGCGGTTTTGTTCGTGGGGCTTTGGTTTTGTTCGTGTGGCTTTGGTTTTGTTCCCGGGGCCCTGGTTTTGTTCCCCGGGCCCTGGTTTTCTCCCGCGGGCCTCGGTTTTGTTCCCGGGGCTGTGGTTTTGTTCCCCGGGCTCTGGTTTTTTTCCCCGGGCTCTGGTTTTTTTCCCCGGGCTCTGGTTTTGTTCCCCGGGCCCTGGTTTTCTCCCGCGGGCTCTGGTTTTGTTTCCCGGGGCTCTGGTTTTGTTCCCCGGGGCTCTGGTTTTGTTCCCGGGGCTCTGGTTTTGTTCCCGGGGCTCTGGTTTTCTCCCCGGGGCTCTGGTTTTCTCCCCGGGGCTCTAGTTTTCTCCCCAGGTCTCTGGTTTTGTTCCCGGGGCTCTCGTTTTGTTCCCCGGGCCCTGGTTTTCCACCTCGGGCCGCGGATTTGTTCCCGGGGCTCTGGTTTTGTTCCTGGGGCGCTGGTTTTCTCCCACGGGCTCTGGTTTTGTTCCCGGGGCTCTGGTTTTGTTCCCCGGGCTCTGGTTTTGTTCCCGGGGCTTGGTTTTGTTCCCGGGGCTCTGGTTTTGTTCCCGAGGCTCTGGTTTTGTTCCCGGGGCTCTGGTTTTTTTCTTGGCGCTCTGGTTTTGTTCCCCGGGCTCTGGTTTTGTTCCCCGGGCTCTGGTTTTGTTCCCGGGGCTCTGGTTTTCTCCCCGGGCCTCTGGTTTTCCCCCCGGGGCTCTGGTTTTCCCCCCGGGGCTCTGGTTTTCCCCCCGGGGCTCTGGTTTTCCCCCCGGGGCTCTGGTTTTCCCCCCGGGGCTCTGATTTTCTCCCCGGGGCTCTGCTTTTGTTCCCCGGGCTCTGGTTTTGTTCCCCGGGCTCTGGTTTTGTTCCCCGGGCTCTGGTTTTGTTCCCGGGGCTCTGGTTTTGTTCCCCGGGCTCTGGTTTTCTCCCGTGGGCCGCGGTTTTGTTCCCGGGGCTTTGGTTTTGTTCCCGGGGCTTTGGTTTTGTTCCCGGGGCCCTGGTTTTGTTCCCCAGGCCCTGGTATTCTCCCGCGGGCCTCGGTTTTGTTCCCGGAGCTCTGGTTTTGTTCCCGGGGCTCTGGTTTTGTTTCCGGGGCTCTGGTTTTCTACCGCGGGCCGCGCTTTTGTTCCCGGGGCTCTGGTTTTGTTCCCGGGGCGCTGGTTTTCTCCCACGGGCTCTGGTTTTGTTCCCGAGGCTCTGGTTTTGTTCCCGGGGCTCTGGGTTTGTTCCCCGGGCGCTGGTTTTGTTTCCCGGGCTCTGGTTTTGTTCCCCGGGCTCTGGTTTTGTTCCCCGGGCTCTGGTTTTCTCCCCGGGGCTCTGGTTTTCTCCCCGGGGCTCTGGTTTTCTCCCCGGGGCTCTGGTTTTCTCCCCGGGGCTCTGGTTTTCTCCCCGGGGCTCTGGTTTTCTCCCCGGGGCTCTGGTTTTGTTCCCGGGACTCTGGTTTTGTTCCCGGGGCTCTGGTTTTGTTTCCCGGGGCTCTGGTTTTGTTTCCCGGGGCTCTGGTTTTGTTCCCCGGGCTCTGGTTTTGTTCCCCGGGCTCTGGTTTTGTTCCCCGGGCTCTGGTTTTGTTCCCGGGGCTCTGTTTTTTTCCTGCGGGCCCTGGTTTTGTTCCCCGGGCCCTGGTTTTGTTCCCCGGGCTCTGGTTTTGTTCCCGGGGCCCTTGTTTTGTTCCCGGGGCCCTTGTTTTGTTCCCGGGGCTCTGGTTTTGTTCCCGGGGCTCTGGTTTTGTTCCCGGGGCTCTGGATTTCTCCTGGAGGCCGCGTTTTTGTTCCGCGGGCCCTGGTTTTGTTCCGCGGGCCCTGGTTTTTTTCCCCGGGGCTCTGGTTTTTTTCCCCGGGGCTCTGGTTTTGTTCCCGGGGCCCTGGTTTTGTTCATCGGTCCTCGGTTTTGTTCCCCGGGCTCTGGTTTTGTTCCCCGGGCTCTGGTTTTGTTCCCCGGGCTCTGGTTTTCTCCCGTGGGCCCTGGTTTTGTTCCCGGGGCTTTGGTTTTGTTCCCGGGGCCCTGGTTTTGTTCCCGGGGCCCTGGTTTTGTTCCCGGGGCTCTGGTTTTGTTCCCGGGGCTGTGGTTTTGTTCTTGGCGCTCTGGTTTTGTTCCCCGGGCTCTGGTTTTGTTCCCCGGGCTCTGGTTTTGTTCCCCGGGCTCTGGTTTTGTTCCCCGGGGCTCTGGTTTTGTTCCCCGGGCTCTGGTTTTGTTCCCCGGGCTCTGTTTTTTTTCCCGGGGCTCTGGTTTTGTTCCCCGGGCTCTGGTTTTGTTCCCCGGGCTCTGGTTTTGTTCCCGGGGCTCTGGTTTTGTTCCCCGGGCTCTGCTTTTGTTTCCCGGGCTCTGGTTTTCTCCTGTGGGCCGCGGTTTTGTTCCCGGGGCTTTGGTTTTGTTCCCGGGGCTTTGGTTTTGTTCCCGGGGCCCTGGTTTTGTTCCCCAGGCCCTGGTATTCTCCCGCGGGCCTCGGTTTTGTTCCCCGGGCTCTGGTTTTTTTCCCCGGGCTCTGGTTTTCTACCGCGGGCCGCGCTTTTGTTCCCGGGGCTCTGGTTTTGTTACCGGGGCGCTGGTTTTCTCCCACGGGCTCTGGTTTTGTTCCCGAGGCTCTGGTTTTGTTCCCGGGGCTCTGGGTTTGTTCCCCGGGTGCTAGTTTTCTCCCGCGGGCCTTGGTTTTGTTCTCGGGGCGCTGGTTTTGTTCTCGGGGCGCTGGTTTTGTTCCCCGGGCCTCGGTTTTCTCCCCGGGGCTCTGGTTTTCTCCCCGGGGCTCTGGTTTTCTCCCCGGGGCTCTGGTTTTCTCCCCGGGGCTCTGGTTTTCTCCCCGGGGCTCTGGTTTTCTCCCCGGGGCTCTGGTTTTCTCCCCGGGGCTCTGGTTTTCTCCCCGGGGCTCTGGTTTTCTCCCCGGGGCTCTGGTTTTCTCCCCGGGGCTCTGGTTTTCTCCCCGGGGCTCTGGTTTTCTCCCCGGGGCTCTGGTTTTGTTCCCGGGGCTCTGGTTTTGTTCCCGGGGCTCTGGTTTTCTCCCCGGGGCTCTGGTTTTCTCCCCGGGGCTCTGGTTTTGTTCCCGGGGCTCTGGTTTTGTTCCCGGGGCTCTGGTTTTGTTCCCGGGGCCCTGGTTTTGTTCCCGGGGCTCTGGTTTTGTTCCCGGGGCCCTGGTTTTGTTCCCCGGGCTCTGGTTTTGTTCCCCGGGCTCTGGTTATGTTCCCCGGGCTCTGGTTTTGTTCCCGGGGCTCTGGTTTTGTTCCCGGGGCTCTGGTTTTGTTCCCGGGGCTCTGGTTTTGTTCCCGGGGCTCTGGTTTTCTCCTGCGGGCCGCGGTTTTGTTCCCCGGGCCCTGGTTTTGTTCCCCGGGCCCTGGTTTTGTTCCCCGGGCCCTGGTTTTGTTCCCGGGGCGCTGGTTTTCTCCCACGGGCCCTGGTTTTGTTCCCCGGGCTCTGGGTTTGTTCCCGGGACTCTGGGTTTGTTCCCCGGGCGCTGGTTTTCTCCCGCGGGACTCGGTTTTGTTCCCGGGGCTCTGGTTTTGTTTCCCGGGCTCTGGTTTTGTTTCCCGGGTTCTGGTTTTGTTCCCCGGGGCTCTGGTTTTGCTCCCGCGGCTCTGGTTTTGTTCCCGCGGCTCTGGTTTTGTTCCCCGGGCTCTGGTTTTGTTCCCTGGGCTCTGGTTTTGTTTCCCGGGCTCTGGTTTTGGTCCGGGGGCTCTGGTTTTCTCCTGCGGGCCCTGGTTTTGTTCCCCGGGCTCTGGTTTTGTTCCCCGGGCTCTGGTTTTGTTCCCCGGGCTCTGGTTTTGTTCCCCGGGCTCTGGTTTTGTTCCCCGGGCTCTGGTTTTGTTCCCCGGGGCTCTGGTTTTGTTCCTGGGGCCCTGGTTTTCTCCCGCGGGCCTCGGTTTTGTTCCCCGGGCTCTGGTTTTGTTCCCCGGGCTCTGTTTTTTTTCCCGGGGCTCTGTTTTTTTTCCCGGGGCTCTGGTTTTGTTCCCCGGGCTCTGGTTTTGTTCCCCGGGCTCTGCTTTTTTTTCCCGGGCTCTGGTTTTCTCCTGCGGGCCGCGGTTTTGTTCCCGGGGCTTTGGTTTTGTTCCCGGGGCTTTGGTTTTGTTCCCGGGGCCCTGGTTTTGTTCCCCAGGCCCTGGTATTCTCCCGCGGGTCTCGGTTTTGTTCCCCGGGCTCTGTTTTTGTTCCCGGGGCTCTGGGTTTGTTCCCAGGGCTCTGGTTTTCTCCCCGGGGCTCTGGTTTTGTTCCCCGGGCTCTGCTTTTTTTTCCCGGGCTCTGGTTTTCTACCGCGGGCCGCGCTTTTGTTCCCGGGTCTCTGGTTTTGTTCCCGGGGCGCTGGTTTTCTCCCACGGGCTCTGGTTTTGTTCCCGAGGCTCTGGTTTTGTTCCCGGGGCTCTGGGTTTGTTCCCCGGGCGCTGGTTTTCTCCCGCGGGCCTCGGTTTTGTTCTCGGGGCGCTGGTTTTGTTCCCGGGGCGCTGGTTTTCTCCCGCGGGCCTCGGTTTTCTCCCGCGGGCCTCGGTTTTGTTCCCCGGGCTCTGGTTTTGTTCCCCGGCTCTGGGTTTGTTCCCGGGGCTCTGGGTTTGTTCCCGGGGCTCTGGGTTTGTTCCCGGGGCTCTGGTTTTCTCCCCGGGGCTCTGGTTTTCTCCCCGGGGCTCTGGTTTCCTCCCCGGGGCTCTGGTTTCCTCCCCGGGGCTCTGGTTTCCTCCCCGGGGCTCTGGTTTCCTCCCCGGGGCTCTGGTTTCCTCCCCGGGGCTCTGGTTTCCTCCCCGGGGCTCTGGTTTCCTCCCCGGGGCTCTGGTTTCCTCCCCGGGGCTCTGGTTTTCTCCCCGGGGCTCTGGTATTGTTCCCGGGGCTCTGGTTTTGTTTCCCGGGGCTCTGGTTTTGTTCCCCGGGCTCTGGTTTTGTTCCCCGGGCTCTGGTTTTGTTCCCGGGGCTCTGGTTTTGTTCCCGGGGCTCTGGTTTTCTCCTGCGGGCTGCGGTTTTGTTCCCCGGGGCTCTGGTTTTCTCCCCGGGGCTCTGGTTTTCTCCCCGGGGCTCTGGTTTTCTCCCCGGGGCTCTGGTTTTCTCCCCGGGGCTCTGGTTTTCTCCCCGGGGCTCTGGTTTTATCCCCGGGGATCTGGTTTTCTCCCCGGGGCTCTGGTTTTGTTCCCGGGGCTCTGGTTTTGTTCCCGGGGCTCTGGTTTTGTTCCCTGGGCCCTGGTTTTCTCCCTCGGGCTCTGGTTTTGTTCCCGAGGCTCTGGTTTTGTTCCCTGGGCTCTGGGTTTGTTCCCCGGGCGCTGGTTTTCTCCCGCGGGCCGTGGTTTTGTTCCCGGGGCGCTGGTTTTGTTCCCGGGGCTCTGGTTTTGTTCCCCGGGCCCTGGTTTTCTCCCGCGGGCCTCCGTTTTGTTCCCAGGGCTCTGGTTTTGTTCCCGGGGCTCTGGTTTTCTCCCCGGCGCTCTGGTTTTCTCCCCGGCGCTCTGGTTTTCTCCCCGGCGCTCTGGTTTTCTCCCCGGGGCTCTGGTTTCCTCCCCGGGGCTCTGGTTTCCTCCCCGGGGCTCTGGTTTTCTCCCCGGGGCTCTGGTATTGTTCCCGGGGCTCTGGTTTTGTTCCCGGGGCTCTGGTTTTGTTCCTGGGGCCCTGGTTTTGTTTCCCAGGCTCTGGTTTTGTTCCCCGGGCTCTGGTTTTCTCCCGTGGGCCGCTGTTTTGTTCCCGGGGCTTTGGTTTTGTTCCCGGGGCTTTGGTTTTGTTCCCGGGGCTTTGGTTTTGTTCCCGGGGCTTTGGTTTTGTTCCCGGGGCCCTGGTGTTGTTCCCCGGGCCCTGGTTTTCTCCCGTGGGCCTTGGTTTTGTTCCCGGGGCTGTGGTTTTGTTCTTGGCGCTCTGGTTTTGTTCCCCGGGCTCTGGTTTTGTTCCCCGGGCCCTGGTTTTCTCCCGCGGGCTCTGGTTTTGTTCCCGGGGCTCTGGTTTTGTTCCCGGGGCTCTGGTTTTGTTCCCGGGGCTCTGGTTTTGTTCCCGGGGCTCTGGTTTTGTTCCCGGGGCTCTGGTTTTGTTCCCCGGGCTCTGGTTTTCTACCGTGGGCCGCGGATTTGTTCCCGGGGCTCTGGTTTTGTTCCCGGGGCGCTGGTTTTCTCCCACGGGCTCTGGTTTTGTTCCCGAGGCTCTGGTTTTGTTCCCGGGGCTCTGGGTTTGTTCACCGGGCGCTGGTTTTCTCCCGCGGGCCTCGGTTTTGTTCCCGGGGCGCTGGTTTTGTTCCCGGGGCGCTGGTTTTTTTCCCCGGGCCCTGGTTTTCTCCCGCGGGCCTCGGTTTTGTTCCCCGGGCTCTGGTTTTGTTCCCGGGGCTCTGGTTTTGTTCCCGGGGCTCTGGTTTTGTTCCCGGGGCTCTGGTTTCCTCCCCGGGGCTCTGGTTTCCTCCCCGGGGCTCTGGTTTCCTCCCCGGGGCTCTCGTATTGTTCCCGGGGCTCTCGTATTGTTCCCGGGGCTCTGGTTTTGTTTCCCGGGGCTCTGGTTTTGTTTCCCGGGGCTCTGGTTTTGTTTCCCGGGGCTCTGGTTTTGTTCCCCGGGCTCTGGTTTTGTTCCCGGGGCTCTGGTTTTCTCCCCGGGGCTCTGGTTTTCTCCCCGGGGCTCTGGTTTTCTCCCCGGGGCTCTGGTATTGTTCCCGGAGCTCTGGTTTTGTTCCCGGGGCTCTGGTTTTGTTCCCCGGGCTCTGGTTTTGTTCCCGGGGCTCTGGTTTTGTTCCCGGGGCTCTGGTTTTGTTCCCGGGGCTCTGGTTTTGTTCCCGGGGCTCTGGTTTTGTTCCCGGGGCTCTGGTTTTGTTCCCGGGGCTCTGGTTTTGTTCCCGGGGCTCTGGTTTTGTTCCCGGGGCTCTGGTTTTGTTCCCGGGGCTCTGGTTTTGTTCCCGGGGCTCTGGTTTTCTCCTGCGGGCTGCGGTTTTGTTTCCCGGGCCCTGGTTTTGTTCCCCGGGCCTTGGTTTTGTTCCCCGGGCCCTGGTTTTGTTCCCCGGGCCCTGGTTTTGTTCCCCGGGCCCTGGTTTTGTTCCCCGGGCCCTGGTTTTGTTCCCCGGGCCCTGGTTTTGTTCCCCGGGCTCTGGTTTTGTTCCCCGGGCTCTGGTTTTGTTTCCCGGGCTCTGGTTTTGGTCCGGGGGCTCTGGTTTTCTCCTGCGGGCCCTGGTTTTGTTCCCCGGGCTCTGGTTTTGTTCCCCGGGCTCTGGTTTTGTTCCCCGGGCTCTGGTTTTGTTCCCCGGGCTCTGGTTTTGTTCCACGGGCTCTGGTTTTGTTCCCCGGGGCTCTGGTTTTGTTCCTGGGGCCCTGGTTTTCTCCCGCGGGCCTCGGTTTTGTTCCCCGGGCTCTGGTTTTGTTCCCCGGGCTCCGTTTTTTTTCCCGGGGCTCTGGTTTTGTTCCCCGGGCTCTGGTTTTGTTCCCCGGGCTCTGGTTTTGTTCCCCGGGCTCTGCTTTTTTTTCCCGGGCTCTGGTTTTCTCCTGCGGGCCGCGGTTTTGTTCCCGGGGCTTTGGTTTTGTTCCCGGGGCTTTGGTTTTGTTCCCGGGGCTTTGGTTTTGTTCCCGGGGCCCTGGTTTTGTTCCCCAGGCCCTGGTATTCTCCCGCGGGTCTCGGTTTTGTTCCCGGGGCTCTGGGTTTGTTCCCAGGGCTCTGGTTTTCTCCCCGGGGCTCTGGTTTTGTTCCCCGGGCTCTGCTTTTTTTTCCCGGGCTCTGGTTTTCTACCGCGGGCCGCGCTTTTGTTCCCGGGTCTCTGGTTTTGTTCCCGGGGCGCTGGTTTTCTCCCACGGGCTCTGGTTTTGTTCCCGAGGCTCTGGTTTTGTTCCCGGGGCGCTGGTTTTGTTCCCGGGGCGCTGGTTTTCTCCCGCGGGCCTCGGTTTTGTTCCCCGGGCTCTGGTTTTGTTCCCCGGGCTCTGGTTTTGTTCCCCGGGCTCTGGTTTTGTTCCCGGGGCTCTGGGTTTGTTCCCAGGGCTCTGGTTTTCTCCCCGGGGCTCTGGTTTTCTCCCCGGGGCTCTGGTTTTCTCCCCGGGGCTCTGGTTTCCTCCCCGGGGCTCTGGTTTCCTCCCCGGGGCTCTGGTTTCCTCCCCGGGGCTCTGGTTTCCTCCCCGGGGCTCTGGTTTCCTCCCCGGGGCTCTGGTTTTCTCCCCGGGGCTCTGGTTTTCTCCCCGGGGCTCTGGTTTTCTCCCCGGGGCTCTGGTTTTATCCCCGGGGCTCTGGTATTGTTCCCGGGGCTCTGGTTTTGTTTCCCGGGGCTCTGGTTTTGTTCCCCGGGCTCTGGTTTTGTTCCCGGGGCTCTGGTTTTGTTCCCGGGGCTCTGGTTTTGTTCCCGGGGCTCTGGTTTTCTCCTGCGGGCTGCGGTTTTGTTCCCCGGGCTCTGGTTTTCTCCCCGGGGCTCTGGTTTTCTCCCCGGGGCTCTGGTTTTCTCCCCGGGGCTCTGGTTTTCTCCCCGGGGCTCTGGTTTTCTCCCCGGGGCTCTGGTTTTATCCCCGGGGCTCTGGTTTTATCCCCGGGGATCTGGTTTTCTCCCCGGGGCTCTGGTTTTGTTCCCGGGGCTCTGGTTTTGTTCCCGGGGCTCTGGTTTTGTTCCCTGGGCCCTGGTTTTCTCCCTCGGGCTCTGGTTTTGTTCCCGAGGCTCTGGTTTTGTTCCCGGGGCTCTGGGTTTGTTCCCCGGGCGCTGGTTTTCTCCCGCGGGCCTCGGTTTTGTTCCCGGGGCGCTGGGTTTGTTCCCGGGGCTCTGGTTTTGTTCCCCGGGCCCTGGTTTTCTCCCGCGGGCCTCGGTTTTGTTCCCGGGGCTCTGGTTTTGTTCCCGGGGCTCTGGTTTTGTTCCCGGGGCTCTGGGTTTGTTCCCGGCGCTCTGGTTTTCTCCCCGGGGCTCTGGTTTTCTCCCCGGGGCTCTGGTTTTCTCCCCGGGGCTCTGGTTTTCTCCCCGGGGCTCTGGTTTTCTCCCCGGGGCTCTGGTTTTCTCCCCGGGGCTCTGGTTTTCTCCCCGGGGCTCTGGTTTTGTTCCCGGGGCTCTGGTTTTGTTCCCGGGGCTCTGGTTTTGTTCCTGGGGCCCTGGTTTTGTTTCCCAGGCTCTGGTTTTGTTCCCCGGGCTCTGGTTTTCTCCCGTGGGCCGCTGTTTTGTTCCCGGGGCTTTGGTTTTGTTCCCGGGGCTTTGGTTTTGTTCCCGGGGCTTTGGTTTTGTTCCCGGGGCTTTGGTTTTGTTCCCGGGGCTTTGGTTTTGTTCCCGGGGCTTTGGTTTTGTTCCCGGGGCCCTGGTTTTGTTCCCCGGGCCCTGGTTTTCTCCCGTGGGCCTCGGTTTTGTTCCCGGGGCTGTGGTTTTGTTCTTGGCGCTCTGGTTTTGTTCCCCGGGCTCTGGTTTTGTTCCCCGGGCCCTGGTTTTCTCCCGCGGGCTCTGGTTTTGTTCCCGGGGCTCTGGTTTTGTTCCCGGGGCTCTGGTTTTGTTCCCGGGGCTCTGGTTTTGTTCCCCGGGCTCTGGTTTTCTACCGTGGGCCGCGGATTTGTTCCCGGGGCTCTGGTTTTGTTCCCGGCACGCTGGTTTTCTCCCACGGGCTCTGGTTTTGTTCCCGAGGCTCTGGTTTTGTTCCCGGGGCTCTGGGTTTGTTCACCGGGCGCTGGTTTTCTCCCGCGGGCCTCTGTTTTGTTCCCGGGGCGCTGGTTTTGTTCCCGGGGCGCTGGTTTTTTTCCCCGGGCCCTGGTTTTCTCCCGCGGGCCTCGGTTTTGTTCCCCGGGCTCTGGTTTTCTCCCCGGGGCTCTGGTTTTGTTCCCCGGGCTCTGGTTTTGTTCCCCGGGCTCTGGTTTTGTTCCCGGGGCTTTGGTTTTCTCCCCGGGGCTCTGGTTTTCTCCCCGGGGCTCTGGTTTTGTTCCCGGGGCTCTGGTTTTGTTCCCGGGGCTCTGGTTTTCTCCCCGGGGCTCTGGTTTCCTCCCCGGGGCTCTCGAATTGTTCCCGGGGCTCTGGTTTTGTTTCCCGGGACTCTGGTTTTGTTCCCCGGGCTCTGGTTTTGTTCCCCGGGCTCTGGTTTTGTTCCCGGGGCTCTGGTTTTCTCCCTGGGGCTCTGGTTTTCTCCCTGGGGCTCTGGTTTTCTCCCCGGGGCTCTGGTTTTCTCCCCGGGGCTCTGGTTTTCTCCCCGGGGCTCTGGTTTTCTCCCCGGGGCTCTGGTTTTCTCCCCGGGGCTCTGGTATTGTTCCCGGGGCTCTGGTATTGTTCCCGGGGCTCTGGTATTGTTCCCGGGGCTCTGGTATTGTTCCCGGGGCTCTGGTATTGTTCCCGGGGCTCTGGTTTTGTTTCCCGGAGCTCTGGTTTTGTTTCCCGGGGCTCTGGTTTTGTTCCCCGGGCTCTGGTTTTGTTCCCCGGGCTCTGGTTTTGTTCCCGGGGCTCTGGTTTTGTTCCCGGGGCTCTGGTTTTGTTCCCGGGGCTCTGGTTTTCTCCTGCGGGCTGCGGTTTTGTTCCCCGGGCCCTGGTTTTGTTCCCCGGGCCCTGGTTTTGTTCCCCGGGCCCTGGTTTTGTTCCCCGGGCTCTGGTTTTGTTCCCCGGGGCTCTGGTTTTGTTCCCGGGGCGCTGGTTTTCTCCCCGGGGCTCTGGTTTTCTCCCCGGGGCTCTGGTTTTCTCCCCGGGGCTCTGGTTTTCTCCCCGGGGCTCTGGTTTTCTCCCCGGGGCTCTGGTTTTCTCCCCGGGGCTTTGGTTTTGTTCCCGGGGCTCTGGTTTTGTTCCCGGGGCTCTGGTTTTGTTTCCCCGGGGTCTGGTTTTGTTCCCCGGGCTCTGGTTTTGTTCCCCGGGCTCTGGTTTTGTTCCCCGGGCTCTGGTTTTGTTCCCGGGGCTCTGGTTTTGTTCCCGGGGCTCTGGTTTTCTCCTGCGGGCCGCGGTTTTGTTCCCCGGGCCCTGGTTTTATTCCCCGGGCCCTGGTTTTGTTCCCCGGGCCCTGGTTTTGTTCCCCGGGCTCTGGTTTTGTTCCCCGGGGCTCTGGTTTTGTTCCGGGGGCCCTGGTTTTGTTCCCCGGGCCCTGAATTTCACCTGCGGACCTCGGTTTTGTTCCCGGGGCTGTGGTTTTGTTCCCCGGGCTCTGGTTTTGTTCCCGGGGCTCTGTTTTTTTACTGCGGGCCCTGGTTTTGTTCCCCGGGCCCTGGTTTTGTTCCCCGGGCTCTGGTTTTGTTCCCGGGGCTCTGGTTTTGTTCCCGGGGCTCTGGATTTCTCCTGGAGGCCGCGTTTTTGTTCCCGGGGCCCTGGTTTTGTTCATCGGTCCTCGGTTTTGTTCCCCGGGCTCTGGTTTTGTTCCCAGGGCTCTGGTTTTGTTCCCCGGGCTCTGGTTTTCTCCCGTGGGCCCTGGTTTTGTTCCCGGGGCTGTGGTTTTGTTCTTGGCGCTCTGGTTTTGTTCCCCGGGCTCTGGTTTTGTTCCCCGGGCTCTGGTTTTGTTCCCCGGGCTCTGGTTTTGTTCCCCGGGGCTCTGGTTTTGTTCCCGGGGCCCTGGTTTTCTCCCGCGGGCCTCGGTTTTGTTCCCCGGGCTCTGGTTTTGTTCCCCGGGCTCTGGTTTTGTTCCCCGGGCTCTGTTTTTTTTCCCGGGGCTCTGGTTTTGTTCCCCGGGCTCTGGTTTTGTTCCCCGGGCTCTGGTTTTGTTCCCGGGGCTCTGGTTTTGTTCCCCGGGCTCTGGTTTTGTTCCCCGGGCTCTGCTTTTGTTTCCCGGGCTCTGGTTTTCTCCTGTGGGCCGCGGTTTTGTTCCCGGGGCTTTGGTTTTGTTCCCGGGGCTTTGGTTTTGTTCCCGGGGCCCTGGTTTTGTTCCCCAGGCCCTGGTATTCTCCCGCGGGCCTCGGTTTTGTTCCCCGGGCTCTGGTTTTTTTCCCCGGGCTCTGGTTTTCTACCGCGGGCCGCGCTTTTGTTCCCGGGGCTCTGGTTTTGTTACCGGGGCGCTGGTTTTCTCCCACGGGCTCTGGTTTTGTTCCCGAGGCTCTGGTTTTGTTCCCGGGGCTCTGGGTTTGTTCCCCGGGTGCTAGTTTTCTCCCGCGGGCCTCGGTTTTGTTCTCGGGGCGCTGGTTTTGTTCTCGGGGCGCTGGTTTTGTTCCCCGGGCCCTGGTTTTCTCCCGCGGGCCTCGGTTTTGTTCCCGGGGCTCTGGTTTTCTCCCCGGGGCTCTGGTTTTCTCCCCGGGGCTCTGGTTTTCTCCCCGGGGCTCTGGTTTTCTCCCCAGGGCTCTGGTTTTCTCCCCGGGGCTCTGGTTTTCTCCCCGGGGCTCTGGTTTTCTCCCCGGGGCTCTGGTTTTGTTCCCGGGGCTCTGGTTTTGTTCCCGGGGCTCTGGTTTTGTTCCCGGGGCTCTGGTTTTGTTCCCGGGGCTCTGGTTTTGTTCCCGGGGCCCTGGTTTTGTTCCCCGGGCTCTGGTTTTGTTCCCCGGGCTCTGGTTATGTTCCCCGGGCTCTGGTTATGTTTCCCGGGCTCTGGTTTTGTTCCCGGGGCTCTGGTTTTGTTCCCGGGGCTCTGGTTTTGTTCCCGGGGCTCTGGTTTTGTTCCCCGGGCTCTGGTTTTGTTCCCGGGGCTCTGTTTTTTTCCTGCGGGCCCTGGTTTTGTTCCCCGGGCCGCGGTTTTGTTCCCCGGGCCCTGGTTTTGTTCCCCGGGCCCTGGTTTTGTTCCCCGGGCCCTGGTTTTGTTCCCCGGGCCCTGGTTTTGTTCCCCGGGCCCTGGTTTTGTTCCTGGGGCGCTGGTTTTCTCCCACGGGCTCTGGTTTTGTTCCCCGGGGCTCTGGTTTTGTTCCCGGGGTGCTGGTTTTGTCCCACGGGCTCTGGTTTTGTTCCCCGGGCTCTGGGTTTGTTCCCGGGACTCTGGGTTTGTTCCCCGGGCGCTGGTTTTCTCCCGCGGGACTCGGTTTTGTTCCCGGGGCGCTGGTTTTGTTCCCCGGGCTCTCGTTTTCTCCCGCGGGCCTCGGCTTTGTTTCCCGGGCTCTGGTTTTGTTTCCCGGGTTCTGGTTTTGTTCCCCGGGGCTCTGGTTTTGTTCCCGCGGCTCTGGTTTTGTTCCCGCGGCTCTGGTTTTGTTCCCCGGGCTCTGGTTTTGTTTCCCGGGCTCTGGTTTTGTTTCCCGGGCTCTGGTTTTGGTCCGGGGGCTCTGGTTTTCTCCTGCGGGCCCTGGTTTTGTTCCCCGGGCTCTGGTTTTGTTCCCCGGGCTCTGGTTTTGTTCCCCGGGCTCTGGTTTTGTTCCACGGGCTCTGGTTTTGTTCCCCGGGGCTCTTGTTTTGTTCCTGGGGCCCTGGTTTTCTCCCGCGGGCCTCGGTTTTGTTCCCCGGGCTCTGGTTTTGTTCCCCGGGCTCTGGTTTTGTTCCCCGGGCTCTGTTTTTTTTCCCGGGGCTCTGGTTTTGTTCCCCGGGCTCTGGTTTTGTTCCCCGGGCTCTGGTTTTGTTCCCCGGGCTCTGCTTTTTTTTCCCGGGCTCTGGTTTTCTCCTGCGGGCCGCGGTTTTGTTCCCGGGGCTTTGGTTTTGTTCCCGGGGCTTTGGTTTTGTTCCCGGGGCCCTGGTTTTGTTCCCCAGGCCCTGGTATTCTCCCGCGGGTCTCGGTTTTGTTCCCCGGGCTCTGGTTTTGTTCCCCGGGCTCTGGTTTTGTTCCCGGGGCTCTGGGTTTGTTCCCAGGGCTCTGGTTGTCTCCCCGGGGCTCTGGTTTTGTTCCCCGGGCTCTGCTTTTTTTTCCCGGGCTCTGGTTTTCTACCGCGGGCCGCGCTTTTGTTCCCGGGTCTCTGGTTTTGTTCCCGGGGCGCTGGTTTTCTCCCACGGGCTCTGGTTTTGTTCCCGAGGCTCTGGTTTTGTTCCCGGGGCTCTGGGTTTGTTCCCCGGGCGCTGGTTTTCTCCCGCGGGCTCTGGTTTTGTTCTCGGGGCGCTGGTTTTGTTCCCGGGGCGCTGGTTTTCTCCCGCGGGCCTCGGTTTTCTCCCGTGGGCCTCGGTTTTGTTCCCCGGGCTCTGGTTTTGTTCCCCGGGCTCTGGTTTTGTTCCCGGGGCTCTGGGTTTGTTCCCAGGGCTCTGGTTTTCTCCCCGGGGCTCTGGTTTTCTCCCCGGGGCTCTGGTTTTCTCCCCGGGGTTCTGGTTTTCTCCCCGGGGCTCTGGTTTCCTCCCCGGGGCTCTGGTTTCCTCCCCGGGGCTCTGGTTTCCTCCCCGGGGCTCTGGTTTCCTCCCCGGGGCTCTGGTTTCCTCCCCGGGGCTCTGGTTTTCTCCCCGGGGCTCTGGTTTTGTTCCCGGGGCGCTGGTTTTCTCCCACGGGCTCTGGTTTTGTTCCCCGGGGCGCTGGTTTTCTCCCACGGGCTCTGGTTTTGTTCCCCGGGGCTCTGGTTTTGTTCCCGGGGTGCTGGTTTTGTCCCACGGGCTCTGGTTTTGTTCCCCGGGCTCTGGGTTTGTTCCCGGGACTCTGGGTTTGTTCCCCGGGCGCTGGTTTTCTCCCGCGGGACTCGGTTTTGTTCCCGGGGCGCTGGTTTTGTTCCCCGGGCTCTCGTTTTCTCCCGCGGGCCTCGGCTTTGTTTCCCGGGCTCTGGTTTTGTTTCCCGGGTTCTGGTTTTGTTCCCCGGGGCTCTGGTTTTGTTCCCGCGGCTCTGGTTTTGTTCCCGCGGCTCTGGTTTTGTTCCCCGGGCTCTGGTTTTGTTCCCCGGGCTCTGGTTTTGTTTCCCGGGCTCTGGTTTTGGTCCGGGGGCTCTGGTTTTCTCCTGCGGGCCCTGGTTTTGTTCCCCGGGCTCTGGTTTTGTTCCCCGGGCTCTGGTTTTGTTCCCCGGGCTCTGGTTTTGTTCCCCGTGCTCTGGTTTTGTTCCACGGGCTCTGGTTTTGTTCCCCGGGGCTCTGGTTTTGTTCCTGGGGCCCTGGTTTTCTCCCGCGGGCCTCGGTTTTGTTCCCCGGGCCCTGGTTTTGTTCCCCGGGCCCTGGTTTTGTTCCCCGGGCTCTGTTTTTTTTCCCGGGGCTCTGGTTTTGTTCCCCGGGCTCTGGTTTTGTTCCCCGGGCTCTGCTTTTTTTTCCCGGGCTCTGGTTTTCTCCTGCGGGCCGCGGTTTTGTTCCCGGGGCTTTGGTTTTGTTCCCGGGGCTTTGGTTTTGTTCCCGGGGCCCTGGTTTTGTTTCCCAGGCCCTGGTATTCTCCCGTGGGTCTCGGTTTTGTTCCCCGGGCTCTGGTTTTGTTCCCCGGGCTCTGGTTTTGTTCCCGGGGCTCTGGGTTTGTTCCCAGGGCTCTGGTTTTCTCCCCGGGGCTCTGGTTTTGTTCCCCGGGCTCTGCTTTTTTTTCCCGGGCTCTGGTTTTCTACCGCGGGCCGCGCTTTTGTTCCCGGATCTCTGGTTTTGTTCCCGGGGCGCTGGTTTTCTCCCACGGGCTCTGGTTTTGTTCCCGAGGCTCTGGTTTTGTTCCCGGGGCTCTGGGTTTGTTCCCCGGGCGCTGGTTTTCTCCCGCGGGCCTCGGTTTTGTTCTCGGGGCGCTGGTTTTGTTCCTGGGGCGCTGGTTTTCTCCCGCGGGCCTCGGTTTTCTCCCGCGGGCCTCGGTTTTGTTCCCCGGGCTCTGGTTTTGTTCCCCGGGCTCTGGTTTTGTTCCCGGGGCTCTGGTTTCCTCCCCGGGGCTCTGGTTTCCTCCCCGGGGCTCTGGTTTCCTCCCCGGGGCTCTGGTTTCCTCCCCGGGGCTCTGGTTTCCTCCCCGGGGCTCTGGTTTCCTCCCCGGGGCTCTGGTTTTCTCCCCGGGGCTCTGGTATTGTTCCCGGGGCTCTGGTATTGTTCCCGGGGCTCTGGTTTTGTTTCCCGGGGCTCTGGTTTTGTTTCCCGGGGCTCTGGTTTTGTTCCCCGGGCTCTGGTTTTGTTCACCGGGCTCTGGTTTTGTTCCCGGGGCTCTGGTTTTGTTCCCGGGGCTCTGGTTTTCTCCTGCGGGCTGCGGTTTTGTTCCCCGGGCTCTGGTTTTCTTCCCGGGGCTCTGGTTTTCTCCCCGGGGCTCTGGTTTTCTCCCCGGGGCTCTGGTTTTCTCCCCGGGGCTCTGGTTTTCTCCCCGGGGCTCTGGTTTTCTCCCCGGGGCTCTGGTTTTCTCCCCGGGGCTCTGGTTTTCTCCCCGGGGCTCTGGTTTTGTTCCCGGGGCTCTGGTTTTGTTCCCTGGGCCCTGGTTTTCTCCCTCGGGCTCTGGTTTTGTTCCCGAGGCTCTGGTTTTGTTCCCGGGGCTCTGGGTTTGTTCCCCGGGCGCTGGTTTTCTCCCGCGGGCCTCGGTTTTGTTCCCGGGGCGCTGGTTTTGTTCCCGGGGCTCTGGTTTTGTTCCCCGGGCCCTGGTTTTCTCCCGCGGGCCTCCGTTTTGTTCCCAGGGCTCTGGTTTTGTTCCCGGGGCTCTGGTTTTGTTCCCGGGGCTCTGGGTTTGTTCCCGGCGCTCTGGTTTTCTCCCCGGGGCTCTGGTTTTCTCCCCGGGGCTCTGGTTTTCTCCCCGGGGCTCTGGTTTTCTCCCCGGGGCTCTGGTATTGTTCCCGGGGCTCTGGTTTTGTTCCTGGGGCCCTGGTTTTGTTACCCAGGCTCTGGTTTTGTTCCCCGGGCTCTGGTTTTCTCCCGTGGGCCGCTGTTTTGTTCCCGGGGCTTTGGTTTTGTTCCCGGGGCTTTGGTTTTGTTCCCGGGGCTTTGGTTTTGTTCCCGGGGCTTTGGTTTTGTTCCCGGGGCTCTGGTTTTGTTCCCCGGGCCCTGGTTTTCTCCCGTGGGCCTCGGTTTTGTTCCCGGGGCTGTGGTTTTGTTCTTGGCGCTCTGGTTTTGTTCCCCAGGCTCTGGTTTTGTTCCCCGGGCCCTGGTTTTCTCCCGCGGGCTCAGGTTTTGTTCCCGGGGCTCTGGTTTTGTTTCCGGGGCTCTGGTTTTGTTTCCGGGGCTCTGGTTTTGTTTCCGGGGCTCTGGTTTTGTTCCCGGGGCTCTGGTTTTGTTCCCCGGGCTCTGGTTTTCTACCGTGGGCCGCGGATTTGTTCCCGGGGCTCTGGTTTTTTTCCCGGGGCGCTGGTTTTCTCCCACGGGCTCTGGTTTTGTTCCCGAGGCTCTGGTTTTGTTCCCGGGGCTCTGGGTTTGTTCACCGGGCCCTGGTTTTCTCCCGCGGGCCTCGGTTTTGTTCCCCGGGCTCTGGTTTTGTTCCCCGGGCTCTGGTTTTGTTCCCGGGGCTTTTGTTTTCTCCCCGGGGCTCTGGTTTCCTCCCCGGGGCTCTGGTTTCCTCCCCGGGGCTCTGGTTTCCTCCCCGGGGCTCTGGTTTCCTCCCCGGGGCTCTGGTTTTCTCCCCGGGGCTCTGGTTTTCTCCCCGGGGCTCTGGTTTTCTCCCCGGGGCTCTGGTTTTCTCCCCGGGGCTCTGGTTTTGTTCCCGGGGCTCTGGTTTTGTTCCCGGGGCTCTGGTTTTCTCCCCGGGGCTCTGGTTTCCTCCCCGGGGCTCTCGTATTGTTCCCGGGGCTCTGGTTTTGTTTCCCGGGGCTCTGGTTTTGTTCCCCGGGCTCTGGTTTTGTTCCCGGGGCTCTGGTTTTCTCCCCGGGGCTCTAGTTTTCTCCCCGGGGCTCTGGTTTTCTCCCCGGGGCTCTGGTTTTCTCCCCGGGGCTCTGGTATTGTTCCCGGAGCTCTGGTTTTGTTCCCCGGGGCTCTGGTTTTGTTCCCCGGGGCTCTGGTTTTGTTCCCCGGGCTCTGGTTTTGTTCCCGGGGCTCTGGTTTTGTTCCCGGGGCTCTGGTTTTGTTCCCGGGGCTCTGGTTTTGTTCCCGGGGCTCTGGTTTTCTTCCCGGGGCTCTGGTTTTCTTCTGCGGGCCCTGGTTTTGTTCCCCGGGCCCTGGTTTTGTTCCCCGGGCCCTGGTTTTGTTCCCCGGCTCTGGTTTTGTTCCCCGGGCTCTGGTTTTGTTCCCCGGGGCTCTGGTTTTCTCCCCGGGGCTCTGGTTTTCTCCCCGGGGCTCTGGTTTTCTCCCCGGGGCTCTGGTTTTCTCCCCGGGGCTCTGGTTTTCTCCCCGGGGCTCTGGTTTTCTCCCCGGGGCTCTGGTTTTCTCCCCGGGGCTTTGGTTTTGTTCCCGGGGCTCTGGTTTTGTTCCCGGGGCTCTGGTTTTGTTTCCCGGGGCTCTGGTTTTGTTCCCCGGGCTCTGGTTTTGTTCCCCGGGCTCTGGTTTTGTTCCCGGGGCTCTGGTTTTGTTCCCGGGGCTCTGGTTTTCTCCTGCGGGCCGCGGTTTTGTTCCCCGGGCCCTGGTTTTATTCCCCGGGCCCTGATTTTGTTCCCCGGGCCCTGGTTTTGTTCCCCGGGCTCTGGTTTTGTTCCCCGGGGCTCTGGTTTTGTTCCGGGGGCTCTGGTTTTGTTCCCCGGGCCCTGAATTTCACCTGCGGGCCTCGGTTTTGTTCCTGGGGGTGTGGTTTTTTTCCCCGGGCTCTGGTTTTTTTCCCCGGGCTCTGGTTTTTTTCCCCGGGCTCTGGTTTTGTTCCCCAGGCCCTGGTTTTCTCCCGCGGGCCTCGGTTTTGTTCCCGGGGCTCTGGTTTTGTTCCCGGGGCTCTGGTTTTGTTCCCGGGGCTCTGGTTTTGTTCCCCGGGCTCTGGTTTTGTTCCCCGGGCTCTGGTTTGTTCCCCGGGCTCTGGTTTTGTTCCCGGGGCGCTGGTTTTCTCCCACGGGCTCTGGTTTTGTTCTCGAGGCTCTGGTTTTGTTCCCGGGGCTCTGGGTTTGTTCCCCGGGCGCTGCTTTTCTCCCGCGGGCCTCGGTTTTGTTCCCGGGGCGCTGGTTTTGTCCCCGGGGTGCTGGTTTTGTTCCCCAGGCCCTGGTTTTCTCCCACTTGCTCTGGTTTTTTTGCCTGGTCCCTGGTTTTGTTCCCCGGGCTCTGGTTTTGTTCCCCGGGCTCTGGTTTTGTTCCCCGGGCTCTGGTTTTGTTCCCCGGGCTCTGGTTTTGTTCCCGCAGCTCTGGTTTTCTCCCCGGGGCTCTGGTTTTCTCCCCAGGGCTCTGGTTTTGTTCCCGGGGCTCTGGTTTTGTTCCCGGGGCTGTGGTTTTGTTCTTGGCGCTCTGGTTTTGTTCCCCGGGCTCTGGTTTTCTCCCCGGGGCTCTGGTTTTCTCCCCGGGGCTCTGGTTTTCTCCCCGGGGCTCTGGTTTTCTCCCCGGGGCTCTGGTTTTCTCCCCGGGGCTCTGGTTTTCTCCCCGGGGCTCTGGTTTTGTTCCCGGGGCTCTGGTTTTCTCCCCGGGGCTCTGGTTTTGTTCCCGGGGCTCTGGTTTTGTTCCCGGGGCTCTGGTTTTGTTCCCGGGGCTCTGGTTTTGTTCCCGGGGCTGTGGTTTTGTTCCCGGGGCTGTGGTTTTGTTCCCGGGGCTCTGTTTTGTTTCCCGGGGCTCTGGTTTTGTTCCCCGGGCTCTGGTTTTGTTCCCCGGGCTCTGGTTTTGTTCCCGGGGCTCTGGTTTTGTTCCCGGGGCTCTGGTTTTGTTCCCGGGGCTCTGGTTTTCTCCCCGCGGCTCTGGTTTTCTCCCCGGGGCTGTGGTTTTCTCCCCGGGGCTGTGGTTTTCTCCCCGGGGCTGTGGTTTTCTCCCCGGGGCTCTGGTTTTCTCCCCGGGGCTCTGGTTTTGTTCCCGGGGCTCTGGTTTTGTTCCCGGGGCTCTGGTTTTGTTCCCGGGGCTCTGGTTTTGTTCCCGGGGCTCTGGTTTTGTTTCTCGGGGCTCTGGTTTTGTTCCCCGGGCTCTGGTTTTGTTCCCGGGGCTCTGGTTTTGTTCCCGGGGCTCTGGTTTTGTTCCCTGGGCCCTGGTTTTCTCCCTCGGGCTCTGGTTTTGTTCCCGAGGCTCTGGTTTTGTTCCCGGGGCTCTGGGTTTGTACCCCGGGCGCTGGTTTTCTCCCGCGGGCCTCGGTTTTGTTCCCGGGGCGCTGGTTTTGTTCCCGGGGCTCTGGTTTTGTTCCCCGGGCCCTGGTTTTCTCCCGCGGGCCTCCGTTTTGTTCCCCGGGCTCTGGTTTTGTTCCCGGGGCTCTGGTTTTGTTCCCGGGGCTCTGGGTTTGTTCCCGGCGCTCTGGTTTTCTCCCCGGGGCTCTGGTTTTCTCCCCGGGACTCTGGTTTTCTCCCCGGGGCTCTGGTTTTCTCCCCGGGGCTCTGGTTTTGTTCCCGGGGCTCTGGTTTTGTTCCCGGGGCTCTGGTTTTGTTCCCGGGGCTCTGGTTTTGTTCCCCGGGGCTCTGGTTTTGTTCCCCGGGCCCTGGTTTTGTTCCCCGGGGCTCTGGTTTTGTTCCCGGGGCCCTGGTTTTCTCCCGCGGGCTTTAGTTTTGTTCCTGGGGCCCTGGTTTTGTTTCCCGGGCTCTGGTTTTGTTCCCCGGGCTCTGGTTTTCTCCCGTGGGCCGCTGTTTTGTTCCCGGGGCTTTGGTTTTGTTCCCGGGGCTTTGGTTTTGTTCCCGGGGCTTTGGTTTTGTTCCCGGGGCTCTGGGTTTGTTCCCCGGGCGCTGGTTTTCTCCCGCGGGCCTCGGTTTTGTTCCCGGGGCTCTGGTTTTGTTCCCCGGGCCCTGGTTTTATCCCGCGGGCCTCCGTTTTGTTCCCCGGGCTCTGGTTTTGTTCCCGGGGCTCTGGTTTTGTTCCCGGGGCTCTGGTTTTCTCCCCGGGGCTCTGGTTTTCTCCCCGGGGCTCTGGTTTTCTCCCCGGGGCTCTGGTTTTGTTCCCCGGGGCTCTGGTTTTGTTCCCCGGGGCTCTGGTTTTGTTCCCCGGGGCTCTGGTTTTGTTCCCCGGGGCTCTGGTTTTGTTCCCCGGGGCTCTGGTTTTGTTCCCCGGGGCTCTGGTTTTGTTCCCCGGGCCCTGGTTTTGTTCCCCGGGGCTCTGGTTTTGTTCCCGGGGCCCTGGTTTTCTCCCGCGGGCCTTAGTTTTGTTCCTGGGGCCCTGGTTTTGTTTCCCGGGCTCTGGTTTTGTTCCCCGGGCTCTGGTTTTCTCCCGTGGTCTGCTGTTTTGTTCCCGGGGCTTTGGTTTTGTTCCCGGGGCTTTGGTTTTGTTCCCGGGGCTTTGGTTTTGTTCCCGGGGCTTTGGTTTTGTTCCCGGGGCCCTGGTTTTGTTCCCCGGGCCCTGGTTTTCTCCCGTGGGCCTCGGTTTTGTTCCCGGGGCTGTGGTTTTGTTCTTGGCGCTCTGGTTTTGTTCCCCGGGCTCTGGTTTTGTTCCCCGGGCCCTGGTTTTCTCCCGCGGGCTCTGGTTTTGTTCCCTGGGCTCAGGTTTTTTTCCCGGGGCTCTGGTTTTGTTCCCGGGGCTCTGGTTTTGTTCCCCGGGCGCTGGTTTTCTACCGTGGGCCGCGGATTTGTTCCCGGGGCTCTGGTTTTGTTCCCGGGGCGCTGGTTTTCTCCCACGGCTCTGGTTTTGTTCCCGAGGCTCTGGTTTTGTTCCCGGGGCTCTGGGTTTGTTCACCGGGCGCTGGTTTTCTCCCGCGGGCCTCGGTTTTGTTCCGGGGCGCTGGTTTTGTTCCCGGGGCGCTGGTTTTTTTCCCCGGGCCCTGGTTTTCTCCCGCGGGCCTCGGTTTTGTTCCCCGGGCCCTGGTTTTGTTCCCCGGGCCCTGGTTTTGTTCCCCGGGCTCTGGTTTTGTTCCCCGGGGCTCTGGTTTTGTTCCCGGGGCGCTGGTTTTCTCCCACGGGCTCTGGTTTTCTCCCCGGGGCTCTGGTTTTCTCCCCGGGGCTCTGGTTTTCTCCCCGGGGCTCTGGTTTTGTTCCCGGGGCTTTGGTTTTGTTCCCGGGGCTCTGGTTTTGTTCCCAGGGCTCTGGTTTTGTTTCCCGGGGCTCTGGTTTTGTTCCCCGGGCTCTGGTTTTGTTCCCCGGGCTCTGGTTTTGTTCCCGGGGCTCTGGTTTTCTCCTGCGGGCCGCGGTTTTGTTCCCCGGGCCCTGGTTTTATTCCCCGGGCCCTGATTTTGTTCCCCGGGCCCTGGTTTTGTTCCCCGGGCTCTGGTTTTGTTCCCCGGGGCTCTGGTTTTGTTCCGGGGGCCCTGGTTTTCTCCCGCGGGCCTCAGTTTTGTTCCCGGGGCTTTGGTTTTGTTCCCGGGGCTTTGGTTTTGTTCCCGGGGCCCTGGTTTTGTTCCCCGGGCCCTGAATTTCTCCTGCGGGCCTCGGTTTTGTTCCCGGGGCTGTGGTTTTGTTCCCCGGGCTCTGGTTTTTTTCCCCGGGCTCTGGTTTTTTTCCCCGGGCTCTGGTTTTTTTCCCCGGGCTCTGGTTTTGTTCCCCAGGCCCTGGTTTTCTCCCGCGGGCCTCGGTTTTGTTCCCCGGGCTCTGGTTTTCTCCCCGGGGCTCTGGTTTTCTCCCCGGGGCTCTGGTTTTCTCCCCGGGGCTCTGGTTTTCTCCCCGGGGCTCTGGTTTTGTTCCCGGGGCTCTGGTTTTGTTCCCGGGGCTCTGGTTTTGTTCCCGGGGCTCTGGTTTTGTTCCCGGGGCTCTGGTTTTGTTCCCGGGGCTCTGGTTTTGTTTCCCGGGGCTCTGGTTTTGTTCCCCGGGCTCTGGTTTTGTTCCCGGGGCTCTGGTTTTGTTCCCTGGGCCCTGGTTTTCTCCCTTGGGCTCTGGTTTTGTTCCCGAGGCTCTGGTTTTGTTCCCGAGACTCTGGTTTTGTTCCCGGGGCTCTGGGTTTGTTCCCCGGGCGCTGGTTTTCTCCCGCGGGCCTCGGTTTTGTTCCCGGGGCGCTGGTTTTGTTCCCGGGGCTCTGGTTTTGTTCCCCGGGCCCTGGTTTTCTCCCGCGGGCCTCCGTTTTGTTCCCGGGGCTCTGGTTTTGTTCCCGGGGCTCTGGGTTTGTTCCCGGCGCTCTGGTTTTCTCCCCGGGGCTCTGGTTTTCTCCCCGGGGCTCTGGTTTTCTCCCCGGGGCTCTGGTTTTCTCCCCGGGGCTCTGGTTTTCTCCCCGGGGCTCTGGTTTTCTCCCCGGGGCTCTGGTTTTGTTCCCCGGGGCTCTGGTTTTGTTCCCCGGGCCCTGGTTTTGTTCCCCGGGGCTCTGGTTTTGTTCCCGGGGCTCTGGTTTTGTTCCCTGGGCCCTGGTTTTCTCCCTCGGGCTCTGGTTTCGTTCCCCGGGCTCTGGTTTTTTTCCCCGGGCTCTGGTTTTTTTCCCCGGGCTCTGGTTTTGTTCCCCGGGCTCTGGTTTTGTTCCCCGGGCTCTGGATTTCTCCCGTGGGCCGCGGTTTTGTTCCCGGGGCTTTGGTTTGTTCCCGGGGCTTTGGTTTTGTTCCCGGGGCCCTGGTTTTGTTCCCGGGGCCCTGGTTTTGTTCCCGGGGCTCTGGTTTTTTTCCCGGGGCTCTGGTTTTTTTCCCGGGGCTCTGGTTTTGTTCCCGGGGCTGTGGTTTTGTTCTTGGCGCTCTGGTTTTGTTCCCCGGGCTCTGGTTTTGTTCCCCGGGCTCTGGTTTTGTTCCCGGGGCGCTGGTTTTCTCCCACGGGCTCTGGTTTTCTCCCCGGGGCTCTGGTTTTCTCCCCGGGGCTCTGGTTTTCTCCCCGGGGCTCTGGTTTTCTCCCTGGGGCTCTGGTTTTGTTCCCGGGGCTCTGGTTTTCTCCCCGGGGCTCTGGTTTTGTTCCCGGGGCTTTGGTTTTGTTCCCGGGGCTTTGGTTTTGTTCCCGGGGCTCTGGTTTTGTTCCCGGGGCTCTGGTTTTGTTCCTGGGGCTGTGGTTTTTTTCCCGGGGCTCTGTTTTTTTTGCCTGGGCTCTGGTTTTGTTCCCGGGGCTCTGGTTTTGTTCCCCGGACTCTGGTTTTGTTCCCGGGGCTCTGGTTTTGTTCCCGGGGCTCTGGTTTTGTTCCCGGGGCTCTGGTTTTCTCCCCGGGGCTCTGGTTTTCTCCCCGGGGCTCTGGTTTTCTCCCCGGGGCTCTGGTTTTCTCCCCGGGGCTCTGGTTTTCTCCCCGGGGCTGTGGTTTTCTCCCCGGGGCTCTGGTTTTCTCCCCGGGGCTCTGGTTTTCTCCCCGGGGCTCTGGTTTTGTTCCCGGGGCTCTGGTTTTGTTCCCGGGGCTCTGGTTTTGTTCCCGGGGCTCTGGTTTTGTTCCCGGGGCTCTGGTTTTGTTCCCCGGGCTCTGGTTTTGTTCCCTGGGCTCTGGTTTTGTTTCCTGGGCCCTGGTTTTCTCCCTCGGGCTCTGGTTTTGTTCCCGAGGCTCTGGTTTTGTTCCCGGGGCTCTGGGTTTGTTCCCCGGGCGCTGGTTTTCTCCCGCGGGCCTCGGTTTTGTTCCCGGGGCGCTGGTTTTGTTCCCGGGGCTCTGGTTTTGTTCCCCGGGCCCTGGTTTTCTCCCGCGGGCCTCCGTTTTGTTCCCGGGGCTCTGGTTTTGTTCCCGGGGCTCTGGTTTTGTTCCCGGGGCTCTGGTTTTCTCCCCGGCGCTCTGGTTTTCTCCCCGGGGCTCTGGTTTTCTCCCCGGGGCTCTGGTTTTCTCCCCGGGGCTCTGGTTTTCTCCCCGGGGCTCTGGTTTTCTCCCCGGGGCTCTGGTTTTGTTCCCCGGGGCTCTGGTTTTGTTCCCCGGGGCTCTGGTTTTGTTCCCCGGGCCCTGGTTTTGTTCCCCGGGGCTCTGGTTTTGTTCCCGGGGCCCTGGTTTTCTCCCGCGGGCCTTAGTTTTGTTCCTGGGGCCCTGGTTTTGTTTCCCGGGCTCTGGTTTTGTTCCCCGGGCTCTGGTTTTCTCCCGTGGGCCGCTGTTTTGTTCCCGGGGCTTTGGTTTTGTTCCCGGGGCTTTGGTTTTGTTCCCGGGGCTTTGGTTTTGTTCCCGGGGCTTTGGTTTTGTTCCCGGGGCTCTGGGTTTGTTCCCCGGGCGCTGGTTTTCTCCCGCGGGCCTCGGTTTTGTTCCCGGGGCTCTGGTTTTGTTCCCCGGGCCCTGGTTTTCTCCCGCGGGCCTCCGTTTTGTTCCCCGGGCTCTGGTTTTGTTCCCCGGGCTCTGGTTTTCTCCCCGGGGCTCTGGTTTTCTCCCCGGGGCTCTGGTTTTCTCCCCGGGGCTCTGGTTTTCTCCCCGGGGCTCTGGTTTTGTTCCCCGGGGCTCTGGTTTTGTTCCCCGGGGCTCTGGTTTTGTTCCCCGGGCCCTGGTTTTGTTCCCCGGGGCTCTGGTTTTGTTCCCGGGGCCCTGGTTTTCTCCCGCGGGCCTTAGTTTTGTTCCTGGGGCCCTGGTTTTGTTTCCCGGGCTCTGGTTTTGTTCCCCGGGCTCTGGTTTTCTCCCGTGGTCTGCTGTTTTGTTCCCGGGGCTTTGGTTTTGTTCCCGGGGCTTTGGTTTTGTTCCCGGGGCTTTGGTTTTGTTCCCGGGGCTTTGGTTTTGTTCCCGGGGCCCTGGTTTTGTTCCCCGGGCCCTGGTTTTCTCCCGTGGGCCTCGGTTTTGTTCCCGGGGCTGTGGTTTTGTTCTTGGCGCTCTGGTTTTGTTCCCCGGGCTCTGGTTTTGTTCCCCGGGCCCTGGTTTTCTCCCGCGGGCTCTGGTTTTGTTCCCTGGGCTCAGGTTTTTTTCCCGGGGCTCTGGTTTTGTTCCCGGGGCTCTGGTTTTGTTCCCCGGGCGCTGGTTTTCTACCGTGGGCCGCGGATTTGTTCCCGGGGCTCTGGTTTTGTTCCCGGGGCGCTGGTTTTCTCCCACGGCTCTGGTTTTGTTCCCGAGGCTCTGGTTTTGTTCCCGGGGCTCTGGGTTTGTTCACCGGGCGCTGGTTTTCTCCCGCGGGCCTCGGTTTTGTTCCGGGGCGCTGGTTTTGTTCCCGGGGCGCTGGTTTTTTTCCCCGGGCCCTGGTTTTCTCCCGCGGGCCTCGGTTTTGTTCCCCGGGCCCTGGTTTTGTTCCCCGGGCCCTGGTTTTGTTCCCCGGGCCCTGGTTTTGTTCCCCGTGCCCTGGTTTTGTTCCCCGGGCTCTGGTTTTGTTCCCCGGGGCTCTGGTTTTGTTCCCGGGGCGCTGGTTTTCTCCCCGGGGCTCTGGTTTTCTCCCCGGGGCTCTGGTTTTCTCCCCGGGGCTCTGGTTTTCTCCCCGGGGCTCTGGTTTTCTCCCCGGGGCTTTGGTTTTGTTCCCGGGGCTCTGGTTTTGTTCCCAGGGCTCTGGTTTTGTTTCCCGGGGCTCTGGTTTTGTTCCGCGGGCTCTGGTTTTGTTCCCCGGGCTCTGGTTTTGTTCCCGGGGCTCTGGTTTTCTCCTGCGGGCCGCGGTTTTATTCCCCGGGCCCTGGTTTTATTCCCCGGGCCCTGATTTTGTTCCCCGGGCCCTGGTTTTGTTCCCCGGGCTCTGGTTTTGTTCCCCGGGGCTCTGGTTTTGTTCCGGGGGCCCTGGTTTTCTCCCGCGGGCCTCAGTTTTGTTCCCGGGGCCCTGGTTTTGTTCCCCGGGCCCTGAATTTCTCCTGCGGGCCTCGGTTTTGTTCCCGGGGCTGTGGTTTTGTTCCCCGGGCTCTGGTTTTTTTCCCCGGGCTCTGGTTTTTTTCCCCGGGCTCTGGTTTTGTTCCCCAGGCCCTGGTTTTCTCCCGCGGGCCTCGGTTTTGTTCCCCGGGCTCTGGTTTTCTCCCCGGGGCTCTGGTTTTCTCCCCGGGGCTCTGGTTTTCTCCCCGGGGCTCTGGTTTTGTTCCCGGGGCTCTGGTTTTGTTCCCGGGGCTCTGGTTTTGTTCCCGGGGCTCTGGTTTTGTTCCCGGGGCTCTGGTTTTGTTCCCGGGGCTCTGGTTTTGTTTCCCGGGGCTCTGGTTTTGTTCCCCGGGCTCTGGTTTTGTTCCCGGGGCTCTGGTTTTGTTCCCTGGGCCCTGGTTTTCTCCCTCGGGCTCTGGTTTTGTTCCCGAGGCTCTTGTTTTGTTCCCGAGACTCTGGTTTTGTTCCCGGGGCTCTGGGTTTGTTCCCCGGGCGCTGGTTTTCTCCCGCGGGCCTCGGTTTTGTTCCCGGGGCGCTGGTTTTGTTCCCGGGGCTCTGGTTTTGTTCCCCGGGCCCTGGTTTTCTCCCGCGGGCCTCCGTTTTGTTCCCGGGGCTCTGGTTTTCTCCCCGGGGCTCTGGTTTTCTCCCCGGGGCTCTGGTTTTCTCCCCGGGGCTCTGGTTTTCTCCCCGGGGCTCTGGTTTTCTCCCCGGGGCTCTGGTTTTCTCCCCGGGGCTCTGGTTTTCTCCCCGGGGCTCTGGTTTTCTCCCCGGGGCTCTGGTTTTGTTCCCGGGGCTCTGGTTTTGTTCCCCGGGGCTCTGGTTTTGTTCCCCGGGCCCTGGTTTTGTTCCCCGGGGCTCTGGTTTTGTTCCCGGGGCTCTGGTTTTGTTCCCTGGGCCCTGGTTTTCTCCCTCGGGCTCTGGTTTTTTTCCCCGGGCTCTGGTTTTTTTCCCCGGGCTCTGGTTTTTTTCCCCGGGCTCTGGTTTTGTTCCCCGGGCTCTGGTTTTGTTCCCCGGGCTCTGGTTTTCTCCCGTGGGCCGCGGTTTTGTTCCCGGGGCTTTGGTTTGTTCCCGGGGCTTTGGTTTTGTTCCCGGGGCCCTGGTTTTGTTCCCGGGGCCCTGGTTTTGTTCCCGGGGCTCTGGTTTTTTTCCCGGGGCTCTGGTTTTGTTCCCGGGGCTGTGGTTTTGTTCTTGGCGCTCTGGTTTTGTTCCCCGGGCTCTGGTTTTGTTCCCCGGGCTCTGGTTTTGTTCCCCGGGCTCTGGTTTTGTTCCCGGGGCGCTGGTTTTCTCCCACGGGCTCTGGTTTTCTCCCCGGGGCTCTGGTTTTCTCCCCGGGGCTCTGGTTTTCTCCCCGGGGCTTTGGTTTTGTTCCCGGGGCTGTGGTTTTGTTCCCAGGGCTCTGGTTTTGTTTCCCGGGGCTCTGGTTTTGTTCCCCGGGCTCTGGTTTTGTTCCCCGGGCTCTGGTTTTGTTCCCCGGGCTCTGGTTTTGTTCCCCGGGCTCTGGTTTTGTTCCCCGGGCTCTGGTTTTGTTCCTGGGGCTCTGGTTTTGTTCCTGGGGCTCTGGTTTTGTTCCGGGGGCTCTGGTTTTGTTCCGGGGGCTCTGGTTTTGTTCCCGGGGCTCTGGTTTTCTCCTGCGGGCCGCGGTTTTGTTCCCCGGGTCCTGGTTTTATTCCTCGGGCTCTGGTTTTGTTCCCCGGGCCCTGGTTTTGTTCCCCGGGCTCTGGTTTTTTTTCCCCGCGGCTCTGGTTTTGTTCCCGGGGCCCTGGTTTTCTCCCGCGGGCCTCAGTTTTGTTCCCGGGGCTCTGGTTTTGTTCCCGGGGCTCTGGTTTTGTTCCCGGGGCTCTGGTTTTGTTCCCCGGGCTCTGGTTTTCTCCCGTGGGCCGCGGTTTTGTTCGTGGGGCTTTGGTTTTGTTCGTGGGGCTTTGGTTTTGTTCGTGGGGCTTTGGTTTTGTTCGTGGGGCTTTGGTTTTGTTCCCGGGGCCCTGGTTTTGTTCCCCGGGCCCTGGTTTTCTCCCGCGGGCCTCGGTTTTGTTCCCGGGGCTGTGGTTTTTTTCCCCGGGCTCTGGTTTTTTTCCCCGGGCTCTGGTTTTTTTCCCCGGGCTCTGGTTTTTTTCCCCGGGCTCTGGTTTTGTTCCCCGGGCCCTGGTTTTCTCCCGCGGGCTCTGGTTTTGTTCCCGGGGCTCTGGTTTTGTTCCCGGGGCTCTGGTTTTGTTCCCGGGGCTCTGGTTTTGTTCCCGGGGCTCTGGTTTTCTCCCCGGGGCTCTGGTTTTCCACCTCGGGCCGCGGATTTGTTCCCGGGGCTCTGGTTTTGTTCCCGGTGCCCTGGTTTTCTCCCACGGGCTCTGGTTTTGTTCCCGAGGCTCTGGTTTTGTTCCTGGGGCTCTGGGTTTGTTCCCTGGGCACTGGTTTTCTCCCGCGGGCCTCGGTTTTGTTCCCGGGGCGCTGGTTTTGTCCCCGGGGCGCTGGTTTTGTTCCTCAGGCCCTGGTTTTCTCCCACTTGCTCTGGTTTTGTTCCCCGGGCTCTGGTTTTGTTCCCCGGGCTCTGGTTTTGTTCCCCGGGCTCTGGTTTTGTTCCCGGGGCTGTGGTTTTGTTCCCCGGGCTCTGGTTTTTTTCCCCGGGCTCTGGTTTTTTTCCCCGGGCTCTGGTTTTTTTCCCCGGGCTCTGGTTTTGTTCCCCAGGCCCTGGTTTTCTCCCGCGGGCCTCGGTTTTGTTCCCCGGGCTCTGGTTTTCTCCCCGGGGCTCTGGTTTTCTCCCCGGGGCTCTGGTTTTCTCCCCGGGGCTCTGGTTTTCTCCCCGGGGCTCTGGTTTTCTCCCCGGGGCTCTGGTTTTGTTCCCGGGGCTCTGGTTTTGTTCCCGGGGCTCTGGTTTTGTTCCCGGGGCTCTGGTTTTGTTCCCGGGGCTCTGGTTTTGTTTCCCGGGGCTCTGGTTTTGTTCCCCGGGCTCTGGTTTTGTTCCCGGGGCTCTGGTTTTGTTCCCTGGGCCCTGGTTTTCTCCCTTGGGCTCTGGTTTTGTTCCCGAGGCTCTGGTTTTGTTCCCGAGACTCTGGTTTTGTTCCCGGGGCTCTGGGTTTGTTCCCCGGGCGCTGGTTTTCTCCCGCGGGCCTCGGTTTTGTTCCCGGGGCGCTGGTTTTGTTCCCGGGGCTCTGGTTTTGTTCCCCGGGCCCTGGTTTTCTCCCGCGGGCCTCCGTTTTGTTCCCGGGGCTCTGGTTTTGTTCCCGGGGCTCTGGTTTTGTTCCCGGGGCTCTGGGTTTGTTCCCGGCGCTCTGGTTTTCTCCCCGGGGCTCTGGTTTTCTCCCCGGGGCTCTGGTTTTCTCCCCGGGGCTCTGGTTTTCTCCCCGGGGCTCTGGTTTTCTCCCCGGGGCTCTGGTTTTCTCCCCGGGGCTCTGGTTTTGTTCCCCGGGGCTCTGGTTTTGTTCCCCGGGCCCTGGTTTTGTTCCCCGGGGCTCTGGTTTTGTTCCCGGGGCTCTGGTTTTGTTCCCTGGGCCCTGGTTTTCTCCCTCGGGCTCTGGTTTCGTTCCCCGGGCTCTGGTTTTTTTCCCCGGGCTCTGGTTTTTTTCCCCGGGCTCTGGTTTTGTTCCCCGGGCTCTGGTTTTGTTCCCCGGGCTCTGGTTTTCTCCCGTGGGCCGCGGTTTTGTTCCCGGGGCTTTGGTTTGTTCCCGGGGCTTTGGTTTTGTTCCCGGGGCCCTGGTTTTGTTCCCGGGGCCCTGGTTTTGTTCCCGGGGCCCTGGTTTTGTTCCCGGGGCTCTGGTTTTTTTCCCGGGGCTCTGGTTTTTTTCCCGGGGCTCTGGTTTTGTTCCCGGGGCTGTGGTTTTGTTCTTGGCGCTCTGGTTTTGTTCCCCGGGCTCTGGTTTTGTTCCCCGGGCTCTGGTTTTGTTCCCGGGGCGCTGGTTTTCTCCCACGGGCTCTGGTTTTCTCCCCGGGGCTCTGGTTTTCTCCCCGGGGCTCTGGTTTTCTCCCCGGGGCTCTGGTTTTCTCCCCGGGGCTCTGGTTTTCTCCCCGGGGCTCTGGTTTTCTCCCCGGGGCTCTGGTTTTGTTCCCGGGGCTTTGGTTTTGTTCCCGGGGCTTTGGTTTTGTTCCCGGGGCTCTGGTTTTGTTCCCGGGGCTCTGGTTTTGTTCCTGGGGCTGTGGTTTTTTTCCCGGGGCTCTGTTTTTTTTGCCTGGGCTCTGGTTTTGTTCCCGGGGCTCTGGTTTTGTTCCCCGGACTCTGGTTTTGTTCCCGGGGCTCTGGTTTTGTTCCCGGGGCTCTGGTTTTGTTCCCGGGGCTCTGGTTTTCTCCCCGGGGCTCTGGTTTTCTCCCCGGGGCTCTGGTTTTCTCCCCGGGGCTCTGGTTTTCTCCCCGGGGCTCTGGTTTTCTCCCCGGGGCTGTGGTTTTCTCCCCGGGGCTCTGGTTTTCTCCCCGGGGCTCTGGTTTTCTCCCCGGGGCTCTGGTTTTGTTCCCGGGGCTCTGGTTTTGTTCCCGGGGCTCTGGTTTTGTTCCCGGGGCTCTGGTTTTGTTCCCGGGGCTCTGGTTTTGTTCCCCGGGCTCTGGTTTTGTTCCCTGGGCTCTGGTTTTGTTCCCTGGGCCCTGGTTTTCTCCCTCGGGCTCTGGTTTTGTTCCCGAGGCTCTGGTTTTGTTCCCGGGGCTCTGGGTTTGTTCCCCGGGCGCTGGTTTTCTCCCACGGGCCTCGGTTTTGTTCCCGGGGCGCTGGTTTTGTTCCCGGGGCTCTGGTTTTGTTCCCCGGGCCCTGGTTTTCTCTCGCGGGCCTCCGTTTTGTTCCCGGGGCTCTGGTTTTGTTCCCGGGGCTCTGGTTTTCTCCCCGGCGCTCTGGTTTTCTCCCCGGCGCTCTGGTTTTCTCCCCGGGGCTCTGGTTTTCTCCCCGGGGCTCTGGTTTTCTCCCCGGGGCTCTGGTTTTCTCCCCGGGGCTCTGGTTTTCTCCCCGGGGCTCTGGTTTTGTTCCCCGGGGCTCTGGTTTTGTTCCCCGGGGCTCTGGTTTTGTTCCCCGGGCCCTGGTTTTGTTCCCCGGGGCTCTGGTTTTGTTCCCGGGGCCCTGGTTTTCTCCCGCGGGCCTTAGTTTTGTTCCTGGGGCCCTGGTTTTGTTTCCCGGGCTCTGGTTTTGTTCCCCGGGCTCTGGTTTTCTCCCGTGGGCCGCTGTTTTGTTCCCGGGGCTTTGGTTTTGTTCCCGGGGCTTTGGTTTTGTTCCCGGGGCTTTGGTTTTGTTCCCGGGGCTTTGGTTTTGTTCCCGGGGCTCTGGGTTTGTTCCCCGGGCGCTGGTTTTCTCCCGCGGGCCTCGGTTTTGTTCCCGGGGCTCTGGTTTTGTTCCCCGGGCCCTGGTTTTCTCCCGCGGGCCTCCGTTTTGTTCCCCGGGCTCTGGTTTTGTTCCCCGGGCTCTGGTTTTGTTCCCGGGGCTCTGGTTTTCTCCCCGGGGCTCTGGTTTTCTCCCCGGGGCTCTGGTTTTCTCCCCGGGGCTCTGGTTTTCTCCCCGGGGCTCTGGTTTTGTTCCCCGGGGCTCTGGTTTTGTTCCCCGGGGCTCTGGTTTTGTTCCCCGGGCCCTGGTTTTGTTCCCCGGGGCTCTGGTTTTGTTCCCGGGGCCCTGGTTTTCTCCCGCGGGCCTTAGTTTTGTTCCTGGGGCCCTGGTTTTGTTTCCCGGGCTCTGGTTTTGTTCCCCGGGCTCTGGTTTTCTCCCGTGGTCTGCTGTTTTGTTCCCGGGGCTTTGGTTTTGTTCCCGGGGCTTTGGTTTTGTTCCCGGGGCTTTGGTTTTGTTCCCGGGGCTTTGGTTTTGTTCCCGGGGCTTTGGTTTTGTTCCCGGGGCCCTGGTTTTGTTCCCCGGGCCCTGGTTTTCTCCCGTGGGCCTCGGTTTTGTTCCCGGGGCTGTGGTTTTGTTCCCCGGGCTCTGGTTTTGTTCCCCGGGCTCTGGTTTTGTTCCCCGGGCCCTGGTTTTCTCCCGCGGGCTCTGGTTTTGTTCCCTGGGCTCAGGTTTTTTTCCCGGGGCTCTGGTTTTGTTCCCGGGGCTCTGGTTTTGTTCCCCGGGCGCTGGTTTTCTACCGTGGGCCGCGGATTTGTTCCCGGGGCTCTGGTTTTGTTCCCGGGGCGCTGGTTTTCTCCCACGGCTCTGGTTTTGTTCCCGAGGCTCTGGTTTTGTTCCCGGGGCTCTGGGTTTGTTCACCGGGCGCTGGTTTTCTCCCGCGGGCCTCGGTTTTGTTCCGGGGCGCTGGTTTTGTTCCCGGGGCGCTGGTTTTTTTCCCCGGGCCCTGGTTTTCTCCCGCGGGCCTCGGTTTTGTTCCCCGGGCCCTGGTTTTGTTCCCCGGGCCCTGGTTTTGTTCCCCGGGCCCTGGTTTTGTTCCCCGTGCCCTGGTTTTGTTCCCCGGGCTCTGGTTTTGTTCCCCGGGGCTCTGGTTTTGTTCCCGGGGCGCTGGTTTTCTCCCCGGGGCTCTGGTTTTCTCCCCGGGGCTCTGGTTTTCTCCCCGGGGCTCTGGTTTTCTCCCCGGGGCTTTGGTTTTGTTCCCGGGGCTCTGGTTTTGTTCCCAGGGCTCTGGTTTTGTTTCCCGGGGCTCTGGTTTTGTTCCGCGGGCTCTGGTTTTGTTCCCCGGGCTCTGGTTTTGTTCCCGGGGCTCTGGTTTTCTCCTGCGGGCCGCGGTTTTATTCCCCGGGCCCTGGTTTTATTCCCCGGGCCCTGATTTTGTTCCCCGGGCCCTGGTTTTGTTCCCCGGGCTCTGGTTTTGTTCCCCGGGGCTCTGGTTTTGTTCCGGGGGCCCTGGTTTTCTCCCGCGGGCCTCAGTTTTGTTCCCGGGGCCCTGGTTTTGTTCCCCGGGCCCTGAATTTCTCCTGCGGGCCTCGGTTTTGTTCCCGGGGCTGTGGTTTTGTTCCCCGGGCTCTGGTTTTTTTCCCCGGGCTCTGGTTTTTTTCCCCGGGCTCTGGTTTTGTTCCCCAGGCCCTGGTTTTCTCCCGCGGGCCTCGGTTTTGTTCCCCGGGCTCTGGTTTTCTCCCCGGGGCTCTGGTTTTCTCCCCGGGGCTCTGGTTTTCTCCCCGGGGCTCTGGTTTTGTTCCCGGGGCTCTGGTTTTGTTCCCGGGGCTCTGGTTTTGTTCCCGGGGCTCTGGTTTTGTTCCCGGGGCTCTGGTTTTGTTCCCGGGGCTCTGGTTTTGTTTCCCGGGGCTCTGGTTTTGTTCCCCGGGCTCTGGTTTTGTTCCCGGGGCTCTGGTTTTGTTCCCTGGGCCCTGGTTTTCTCCCTCGGGCTCTGGTTTTGTTCCCGAGGCTCTTGTTTTGTTCCCGAGACTCTGGTTTTGTTCCCGGGGCTCTGGGTTTGTTCCCCGGGCGCTGGTTTTCTCCCGCGGGCCTCGGTTTTGTTCCCGGGGCGCTGGTTTTGTTCCCGGGGCTCTGGTTTTGTTCCCCGGGCCCTGGTTTTCTCCCGCGGGCCTCCGTTTTGTTCCCGGGGCTCTGGTTTTGTTCCCGGGGCTTTGGTTTTCTCCCCGGGGCTCTGGTTTTCTCCCCGGGGCTCTGGTTTTCTCCCCGGGGCTCTGGTTTTCTCCCCGGGGCTCTGGTTTTCTCCCCGGGGCTCTGGTTTTCTCCCCGGGGCTCTGGTTTTCTCCCCGGGGCTCTGGTTTTGTTCCCGGGGCTCTGGTTTTGTTCCCCGGGGCTCTGGTTTTGTTCCCCGGGCCCTGGTTTTGTTCCCCGGGGCTCTGGTTTTGTTCCCGGGGCTCTGGTTTTGTTCCCTGGGCCCTGGTTTTCTCCCTCGGGCTCTGGTTTTTTTCCCCGGGCTCTGGTTTTTTTCCCCGGGCTCTGGTTTTTTTCCCCGGGCTCTGGTTTTGTTCCCCGGGCTCTGGTTTTGTTCCCCGGGCTCTGGTTTTCTCCCGTGGGCCGCGGTTTTGTTCCCGGGGCTTTGGTTTGTTCCCGGGGCTTTGGTTTTGTTCCCGGGGCCCTGGTTTTGTTCCCGGGGCCCTGGTTTTGTTCCCGGGGCTCTGGTTTTTTTCCCGGGGCTCTGGTTTTTTTCCCGGGGCTCTGGTTTTGTTCCCGGGGCTGTGGTTTTGTTCTTGGCGCTCTGGTTTTGTTCCCCGGGCTCTGGTTTTGTTCCCCGGGCTCTGGTTTTGTTCCCCGGGCTCTGGTTTTGTTCCCGGGGCGCTGGTTTTCTCCCACGGGCTCTGGTTTTCTCCCCGGGGCTCTGGTTTTCTCCCCGGGGCTCTGGTTTTCTCCCCGGGGCTTTGGTTTTGTTCCCGGGGCTGTGGTTTTGTTCCCAGGGCTCTGGTTTTGTTTCCCGGGGCTCTGGTTTTGTTCCCCGGGCTCTGGTTTTGTTCCCCGGGCTCTGGTTTTGTTCCCCGGGCTCTGGTTTTGTTCCCCGGGCTCTGGTTTTGTTCCCCGGGCTCTGGTTTTGTTCCCCGGGCTCTGGTTTTGTTCCCCGGGCTCTGGTTTTGTTCCTGGGGCTCTGGTTTTGTTCCTGGGGCTCTGGTTTTGTTCCGGGGGCTCTGGTTTTGTTCCGGGGGCTCTGGTTTTGTTCCCGGGGCTCTGGTTTTCTCCTGCGGGCCGCGGTTTTGTTCCCCGGGTCCTGGTTTTATTCCTCGGGCTCTGGTTTTGTTCCCCGGGCCCTGGTTTTGTTCCCCGGGCTCTGGTTTTTTTTCCCCGCGGCTCTGGTTTTGTTCCCGGGGCCCTGGTTTTCTCCCGCGGGCCTCAGTTTTGTTCCCGGGGCTCTGGTTTTGTTCCCGGGGCTCTGGTTTTGTTCCCGGGGCTCTGGTTTTGTTCCCCGGGCTCTGGTTTTCTCCCGTGGGCCGCGGTTTTGTTCGTGGGGCTTTGGTTTTGTTCGTGGGGCTTTGGTTTTGTTCGTGGGGCTTTGGTTTTGTTCGTGGGGCTTTGGTTTTGTTCCCGGGGCCCTGGTTTTGTTCCCCGGGCCCTGGTTTTCTCCCGCGGGCCTCGGTTTTGTTCCCGGGGCTGTGGTTTTTTTCCCCGGGCTCTGGTTTTTTTCCCCGGGCTCTGGTTTTTTTCCCCGGGCTCTGGTTTTGTTCCCCGGGCCCTGGTTTTCTCCCGCGGGCTCTGGTTTTGTTCCCGGGGCTCTGGTTTTGTTCCCGGGGCTCTGGTTTTGTTCCCGGGGCTCTGGTTTTGTTCCCGGGGCTCTGGTTTTCTCCCCGGGGCTCTGGTTTTCCACCTCGGGCCGCGGATTTGTTCCCGGGGCTCTGGTTTTGTTCCCGGTGCCCTGGTTTTCTCCCACGGGCTCTGGTTTTGTTCCCGAGGCTCTGGTTTTGTTCCTGGGGCTCTGGGTTTGTTCCCTGGGCACTGGTTTTCTCCCGCGGGCCTCGGTTTTGTTCCCGGGGCGCTGGTTTTGTCCCCGGGGCGCTGGTTTTGTTCCTCAGGCCCTGGTTTTCTCCCACTTGCTCTGGTTTTGTTCCCCGGGCTCTGGTTTTGTTCCCCGGGCTCTGGTTTTGTTCCCCGGGCTCTGGTTTTGTTCCCCGGGCTCTGGTTTTGTTCCCCGGGCTCTGGTTTTGTTCCCCGGGCTCTGGTTTTCTCCCGTGGGCCGCGGCTTTGTTCCCGGGGCTCTGGTTTTGTTCCCGAGGCTCTGGTTTTGTTCCCCGGGCTCTGGTTTTGTTCCCCGGGCTCTGGTTTTGTTCCCCGGGCTCTGATTTTCTCCCGTGGGCCGCGGTTTTGTTCCCGGGGCTTTGATTTTGTTCCGGGGGCCCTGGTTTTGTTCCGGGGGCCCTGGTTTTGTTCCCGGGGCCCTGGTTTTGTTCCCGGGGTTCTGGTTTTTTTCCCGGGGCTCTGGTTTTGTTCCCGGGGCTGTGGTTTTGTTCTTGGCGCTCTGGTTTTGTTCCCCGGGCTCTGGTTTTGTTCCCCGGGCTCTAGTTTTTTTCCCGGGGCGCTGGTTTTCTCCCCGGGGCTCTGGTTTTCTCCCCGGGGCTCTGGTTTTCTCCCCGGGGCTCTGGTTTTCTCCCCGGGGCTCTGGTTTTCTACCCGGGGCTCTGGTTTTCTCCCCGGGGCTTTGGTTTTGTTCCCGGGGCTGTGGTTTTGTTCCCAGGGCTCTGGTTTTGTTTCCTGGGGCTCTGGTTTTGTTCCCCGGGCGCTGGTTTTGTTCCCCGGGCTCTGGTTTTGTTCCCCGGGCTCTGGTTTTGTTCCCCGGGGCTCTGGTTTTGTTCCCGGGGCCCTGGTTTTCTCCCGCGGGCCTCGGTTTTGTTCCCCGGGCTCTGGTTTTGTTCCCCGGGCTCTGGTTTTGTTCCCCGGGCTCTGGTTTTGTTCCCCGGGCTCTGGTTTTGTTCCCCGGGCTCTGGTTTTGTTCCCCGGGCTCTGGTTTTGTTCCCCGGGCTCTGTTTTTTTTCCCGGGGCTCTGGTTTTGTTCCCCGGGCTCTGGTTTTGTTCCCCGGGCTCTGGGTTTGTTCCCCGGGCTCTGGTTTTGTTCCCCGGGCTCTGCTTTTTTTTCCCGGGCTCTGGTTTTCTCCTGCGGGCCGCGGTTTTGTTCCCGGGGCTTTGGTTTTGTTCCCGGGGCTTTGGTTTTGTTCCCGGGGCCCTGGTTTTGTTCCCCAGGCCCTGGTATTCTCCCGCGGGTCTCGGTTTTGTTCCCGGGGCTCTGGTTTTCTCCCCGGGGCTCTGGTTTTGTTCCCCGGGCTCTGGTTTTGTTCCCCGGGCTCTGCTTTTTTTTCCCGGGCTCTGGTTTTCTACCGCGGGCCGCGCTTTTGTTCCCGGGTCTCTGGTTTTGTTCCCGGGGCGCTGGTTTTCTCCCACGGGCTCTGGTTTTGTTCCCGAGGCTCTGGTTTTGTTCCCGGGGCTCTGGGTTTGTTCCCCGGGTGCTAGTTTTCTCCCGCGGGCCTCGGTTTTGTTCTCGGGGCGCTGGTTTTGTTCCCGGGGCGCTGGTTTTGTTCCCCGGGCCCTGGTTTTCTCCCGCGGGCCTCGGTTTTGTTCCCGGGGCTCTGGTTTTCTCCCCGGGGCTCTGGTTTTCTCCCCGGGGCTCTGGTTTTCTCCCCGGGGCTCTGGTTTTCTCCCCGGGGCTCTGGTTTTTTTCCCGGGGCTCTGGTTTTGTTCCCGGGGCTCTGGTTTTGTTCCCGGGGCTCTGGTTTTGTTCCCGGGGCTCTGGTTTTGTTCCCGGGGCTCTGGTTTTGTTCCCGGGGCTCTGGTTTTGTTCCCGGGGCTCTGGTTTTGTTCCCGGGGCTCTGGTTTTGTTCCCGGGGCCCTGGTTTTGTTCCCCGGGCTCTGGTTTTGTTCCCGGGGCTCTGGTTTTGTTCCCGGGGCTCTGGTTTTGTTCCCGGGGCTCTGGTTTTGTTCCCGGGGCTCTGGTTTTGTTCCCGGGGCTCTGGTTTTGTTCCCGGGGCTCTGGTTTTGTTCCCGGGGCTCTGGTTTTGTTCCCGGGGCTCTGGTTTTCTCCTGCGGGCCGCGGTTTTGTTCCCCGGGCCCTGGTTTTGTTCCCCGGGTCCTGGTTTTGTTCCCCGGGCCCTGGTTTTGTTCCCCGGGCCCTGGTTTTGTTCCCGGGGCGCTGGTTTTCTCCCACGGGCTCTGGTTTTGTTCCCCGGGGCTCTGGTTTTGTTCCCGGGGTGCTGGTTTTGTCCCACGGGCTCTGGTTTTGTTCCCCGGGCTCTGGGTTTGTTCCCGGGACTCTGGGTTTGTTCCCCGGGCGCTGGTTTTCTCCCGCGGGACTCGGTTTTGTTCCCGGGGCGCTGGTTTTGTTCCCCGGGCTCTCGTTTTCTCCCGCGGGCCGCGGTTTTGTTCCCCGGGCTCTGGTTTTGTTCCCCGGGCTCTGGTTTTGTTCCCCGGGCTCTGGTTTTGTTCCCCGGGCTCTGGTTTTGTTTTCCGGGCTCTGGTTTTGGTCCGTGGGCTCTGGTTTTCTCCTGCGGGCCCTGGTTTTGTTCCCCGGGCTCTGGTTTTGTTCCCCGGGCTCTGGTTTTGTTCCCCGGGTTCTGGTTTTGTTCCCCGGGCTCTGGTTTTGTTCCCCGGGCTCTGGTTTTGTTCCACGGGCTCTGGTTTTGTTCCCCGGGGCTCTGGTTTTGTTCCCGGGGCCCTGGTTTTCTCCCGCGGGCCTCGGTTTTGTTCCCCGGGCTCTGGTTTTGTTCCCCGGGCTCTGGTTTTGTTCCCCGGGCTCTGTTTTTTTTCCCGGGGCTCTGGTTTTGTTCCCCGGGCTCTGGTTTTGTTCCCCGGGCTCTGGTTTTGTTCCCCGGGCTCTGGTTTTGTTCCCCGGGCTCTGCTTTTTTTTCCCGGGCTCTGGTTTTCTCCTGCGGGCCGCGGTTTTGTTCCCGGGGCTTTGGTTTTGTTCCCGGGGCTTTGGTTTTGTTCCCGGGGCCCTGGTTTTGTTCCCCAGGCCCTGGTATTCTCCCGCGGGTCTCGGTTTTGTTCCCGGGGCTCTGGCTTTCTCCCCGGGGCTC
The DNA here is from genome assembly GCF_964195595.1 of Calonectris borealis. Lineage (NCBI taxonomy): Eukaryota > Metazoa > Chordata > Aves > Procellariiformes > Procellariidae > Calonectris > Calonectris borealis. The sequence continues at coordinate 446,651 of NW_027441479.1, read as the reverse complement.
TGGTTTTGTTCCCCGGGATCTGGTTTTGTTCCCCGGGCTCTGCTTTTTTTTCCCGGGCTCTGGTTTTCTACCGCGGGCCGCGCTTTTGTTCCCGGGTCTCTGGTTTTGTTCCCGGGGCGCTGGTTTTCTCCCACGGGCTCTGGTTTTGTTCCCGAGGCTCTGGTTTTGTTCCCGGGGCTCTGGGTTTGTTCCCCGGGCGCTGGTTTTCTCCCGCGGGCCTCGGTTTTGTTCTCGGGGCGCTGGTTTTGTTCCCGGGGCGCTGGTTTTGTTCCCCGGGCCCTGGTTTTCTCCCGCGGGCCTCGGTTTTGTTCCCCGGGCTCTGGTTTTGTTCCCCGGGCTCTGGTTTTGTTCCCGGGGCTCTGGGTTTGTTCCCAGGGCTCTGGTTTTCTCCCCGGGGCTCTGGTTTTCTCCCCGGGGCTCTGGTTTTGTTCCCGGGGCTCTGGTTTTGTTCCCGGGGCTCTGGTATTGTTCCTGGGGCTTTGGTTTTTTTTCCCGGGGCTCTGGTTTTGTTCCCGGGGCTCTGGTTTTGTTCCCGGGGCTCTGGTTTTGTTCCCGGGGCTCTGGTTTTGTTCCTGGGGCTCTGGTTTTGTTCCCGGGGCTCTGGTTTTCTCCTGCGGGCCGCCGTTTTGTTCCCCGGGCCCTGGTTTTGTTCCCCGGGCCCTGGTTTTGTTCCCCGGGCTCTGGTTTTGTTCCTTGGGGCTCTGGTTTTGTTCCCGGGCTCTGGTTTTGTTCCCCAGGCTCTGGTTTTGTTCCCCGGGCTCTGGTTTTGTTCCCAGGCCCTGGTTTTCTCCCGCGGGCCTCGGTTTTCTTCCCGGGGCTCTGGTTTTCTTCCCGGGGCTCTGGTTTTCTTCCCGGGGCTCTGGTTTTGTTCCCCGGGCTCTGGTTTTCTACCGCGGGCCGCGCTTTTGTTCCCGGGGCTCTGGTTTTGTTCCCTGGGCCCTGGTTTTCTCCCACGGGCTCTGGTTTTGTTCCCGAGGCTCTGGTTTTGTTCCCGGGGCTCTGGGTTTGTTCACCAGGTGCTGGTTTTCTCCCGCGGGCCTCGGTTTTGTTCCCGGGGCGCTGGTTTTTTTCCCGGGGCTCTGTTTTTTTTCCCCAGGCCCTGGTTTTCTCCTGCGGGCCGCGGTTTTGTTCCCCGGGCCCTGGTTTTTTTCCCCGGGCCCTGATTTTTTTCCCCGGGCCCTGGTTTTTTTCCCCGGGCCCTGGTTTTTTTCCCCGGGCTCTGGTTTTGTTCCCCGGGGCTCTGGTTTTGTTCCGGGGGCCCTGGTTTTGTTCCCCGGGCCCTGAATTTCACCTGCGGGCCTCGGTTTTGTTCCCGGGGCTGTGGTTTTGTTCCCCGGGCTCTGGTTTTTTTCCCCGGGCTCTGGTTTTTTTCCCCGGGCTCTGGTTTTGTTCCCCAGGCCCTGGTTTTCTCCCGCGGGCCTCGGTTTTGTTCCCGGGGCTCTGGTTTTGTTCCCGGGGCTCTGGTTTTGTTCCCGGGGCTCTGGTTTTGTTCCCGGGGCTCTGGTTTTGTTCCCCGGGCTCTGGTTTTGTTCCCCGGGCTCTGGTTTTGTTCCCCGGGCTCTGGTTTTGTTCCCCGGGCTCTGATTTTGTTTCCCGGGCGCTGGTTTTCTCCCACGGGCTCTGGTTTTGTTCTCGAGGCTCTGGTTTTGTTCCCGGGGCTCTGGGTTTGTTCCCCGGGCGCTGGTTTTCTCCCGCGGGCCTCGGTTTTGTTCCCGGGGCGCTGGTTTTGTCCCCGGGGTGCTGGTTTTGTTCCCCAGGCCCTGGTTTTCTCCCACTTGCTCTGGTTTTTTTGCCTGGTCCCTGGTTTTGTTCCCCGGGCTCTGGTTTTGTTCCCCGGGCTCTGGTTTTGTTCCCCGGGCTCTGGTTTTGTTCCCCGGGCTCTGGTTTTGTTCCCGCGGCTCTGGTTTTCTCCCCGGGGCTCTGGTTTTGTTCCCGGGGCTCTGGTTTTGTTCCCGGGGCTCTGGTTTTGTTCCCGGGGCTGTGGTTTTGTTCTTGGCGCTCTGGTTTTGTTCCCCGGGCTCTGGTTTTCTCCCCGGGGCTCTGGTTTTCTCCCCGGGGCTCTGGTTTTCTCCCCGGGGCTCTGGTTTTCTCCCCGGGGCTCTGGTTTTCTCCCCGGGGCTCTGGTTTTCTCCCCGGGGATCTGGTTTTCTCCCCGGGGCTCTGGTTTTGTTCCCGGGGCTCTGGTTTTCTCCCCGGGGCTCTGGTTTTGTTCCCGGGGCTCTGGTTTTGTTCCCGGGGCTCTGGTTTTGTTCCCGGGGCTCTGGTTTTGTTCCCGGGGCTCTGGTTTTGTTCCCGGGGCTGTGGTTTTGTTCCCGGGGCTCTGGTTTTGTTCCCCGGGCTCTGGTTTTGTTCCCCGGGCTCTGGTTTTGTTCCCCGGGCTCTGGTTTTGTTCCCGGGGCTCTGGTTTTGTTCCCGGGGCTCTGGTTTTGTTCCCGGGGCTCTGGTTTTGTTCCCGCGGCTCTGGTTTTCTCCCCGGGGCTCTGGTTTTCTCCCCGGGGCTCTGGTTTTCTCCCCGGGGCTCTGGTTTTGTTCCCGGGGCTCTGGTTTTGTTCCCGGGGCTCTGGTTTTGTTCCCGGGGCTCTGGTTTTGTTCCCGGGGCTCTGGTTTTGTTCCCGGGGCTCTGGTTTTGTTTCCCGGGGCTCTGGTTTTGTTCCCCGGGCTCTGGTTTTGTTCCCGGGGCTCTGGTTTTGTTCCCGGGACTCTGGTTTTGTTCCCTGGGCCCTGGTTTTCTCCCTCGGGCTCTGGTTTTGTTCCCGAGGCTCTGGTTTTGTTGCCGGGGCTCTGGGTTTGTTCCCCGGGCGCTGGTTTTCTCCCGCGGGCCTCGGTTTTGTTCCCGGGGCGCTGGTTTTGTTCCCGGGGCTCTGGTTTTGTTCCCCGGGCCCTGGTTTTCTCCCGCGGGCCTCCGTTTTGTTCCCCGGGCTCTGGTTTTGTTCCCGGGGCTCTGGTTTTGTTCCCGGGGCTCTGGGTTTGTTCCCGGCGCTCTGGTTTTCTCCCCGGGGCTCTGGTTTTCTCCCCGGGGCTCTGGTTTTCTCCCCGGGGCTCTGGTATTGTTCCCGGGGCTCTGGTATTGTTCCCGGGGCTCTGGTTTTGTTCCCGGGGCTCTGGTTTTGTTCCCCGGGGCTCTGGTTTTGTTCCCCGGGCCCTGGTTTTGTTCCCCGGGGCTCTGGTTTTGTTCCCGGGGCCCTGGTTTTCTCCCGCGGGCCTTAGTTTTGTTCCTGGGGCCTTGGTTTTGTTTCCCGGGCTCTGGTTTTGTTCCCCGGGCTCTGGTTTTCTCCCGTGGGCCGCTGTTTTGTTCCCGGGGCTTTGGTTTTGTTCCCGGGGCTTTGGTTTTGTTCCCGGGGCTCTGGGTTTGTTCCCCGGGCGCTGGTTTTCTCCCGCGGGCCTCGGTTTTGTTCCCGGGGCGCTGGTTTTGTTCCCGGGGCTCTGGTTTTGTTCCCCGGGCCCTGGTTTTCTCCCGCGGGCCTCCGTTTTGTTCCCCGGGCTCTGGGTTTGTTCCCGGGGCTCTGGGTTTGTTCCCGGGGCTCTGGGTTTGTTCCCGGGGCTCTGGTTTTCTCCCCGGGGCTCTGGTTTTCTCCCCGGGGCTCTGGTTTTCTCCCCGGGGCTCTGGTTTTCTCCCCGGGGCTCTGGTTTTCTCCCCGGGGCTCTGGTTTTGTTCCCGGGGCTCTGGTTTCCTCCCCGGGGCTCTGGTTTTCTCCCCGGGGCTCTGGTTTTCTCCCTGGGGCTCTGGTTTTCTCCCCGGGGCTCTGGTTTTCTCCCCGGGGCTCTGGTATTGTTCCCGTGGCTCTGGTTTTGTTTCCCGGGGCTCTGGTTTTGTTCCCCGGGCTCTGGTTTTGTTCCCCGGGCTCTGGTTTTGTTCCCCGGGCTCTGGTTTTGTTCCCGGGGCTCTGGTTTTGTTCCCGGGGCTCTGGTTTTCTCCTGCGGGCTGCGGTTTTGTTCCCCGGGCTCTGGTTTTCTTCCCGGGGCTCTGGTTTTCTCCCCGGGGCTCTGGTTTTCTCCCCGGGGCTCTGGTTTTCTCCCCGGGGCTCTGGTTTTCTCCCCGGGGCTCTGGTTTTCTCCCCGGGGCTCTGGTTTTGTTCCCGGGGCTCTGCTGTTGTTTCCTGGGCCCTGGTATTCTCCCTCGGGCTCTGGTTTTGTTCCCGAGGCTCTGGTTTTGTTCCCGGGGCTCTGGGTTTGTTCCCCGGGCGCTGGTTTTCTCCCGCGGGCCTCGGTTTTGTTCCCGGGGCGCTGGTTTTGTTCCCGGGGCTCTGGTTTTGTTCCCCGGGCCCTGGTTTTCTCCCGCGGGCCTCCGTTTTGTTCCCCGGGCTCTGGTTTTGTTCCCGGGGCTCTGGTTTTGTTCCCGGGGCTCTGGGTTTGTTCCCGGCGCTTTGGTTTTCTCCCCGGGGCTCTGGTTTTCTCCCCGGGGCTCTGGTTTTCTCCCCGGGGCTCTGGTTTTCTCCCCGGGGCTCTGGTTTTCTCCCCGGGGCTCTGGTTTTCTCCCCGGGGCTCTGGTTTTCTCCCCGGGGCTCTGGTATTGTTCCCGGGGCTCTGGTTTTGTTCCCGGGGCTCTGGTTTTGTTCCCCGGGGCTCTGGTTTTGTTCCCCGGGCCCTGGTATTGTTCCCCGGGGCTCTGGTTTTGTTCCCGGGGCCCTGGTTTTCTCCCGCGGGCCTTAGTTTTGTTCCTGGGGCCCTGGTTTTGTTTCCCGGGCTCTGGTTTTGTTCCCCGGGCTCTGGTTTTATCCCGTGGGCCGCTGTTTTGTTCCCGGGGCTTTGGTTTTGTTCCCGGGGCTTTGGTTTTGTTCCCGGGGCTTTGGTTTTGTTCCCGGGGCCCTGGTTTTGTTCCCCGGGCCCTGGTTTTCTCCCGTGGGCCTCGGTTTTGTTCCCGGGGCTGTGGTTTTGTTCTTGGCGCTCTGGTTTTGTTCCCCGGGCTCTGGTTTTGTTCCCCGGGCCCTGGTTTTCTCCCGCGGGCTCTGGTTTTGTTCCCGGGGCTCTGGTTTTGTTCCCGGGGCTCTGGTTTTGTTCCCGGGGCTCTGGTTTTGTTCCCGGGGCTCTGGTTTTGTTCCCCGGGCTCTGGTTTTCTACCGTGGGCCGCGGATTTGTTCCCGTGGCTCTGGTTTTGTTCCCGGGGCGCTGGTTTTCTCCCACGGGCTCTGGTTTTGTTCCCGAGGCTCTGGTTTTGTTCCCGGGGCTCTGGGTTTGTTCACCGGGCGCTGGTTTTCTCCCGCGGGCCTCGGTTTTGTTCCCGGGGCTCTGGTTTTGTTCCCGGGGCGCTGGTTTTTTTCCCCGGGCCCTGGTTTTCTCCCGCGGGCCTCGGTTTTGTTCCCCGGGCTCTGGTTTTGTTCCACGGGCTCTGGTTTTCTCCCCGGGGCTCTGGTTTTCTCCCCGGGGCTCTGGTTTTCTCCCCGGGGCTCTGGTTTTCTCCCCGGGGCTCTGGTTTTCTCCCCGGGGCTCTGGTTTTCTCCCCGGGGCTCTGGTTTTGTTCCCGGGGCTCTGGTTTTCTCCCCGGGGCTCTGGTTTCCTCCCCGGGGCTCTCGTATTGTTCCCGGGGCTCTCGTATTGTTCCCGGGGCTCTCGTATTGTTCCCGGGGCTCTGGTTTTGTTTCCCGGGGCTCTGGTTTTGTTTCCCGGGGCTCTGGTTTTGTTCCCCGGGCTCTGGTTTTGTTCCCCGGGCTCTGGTTTTGTTCCCGGGGCTCTGGTTTTCTCCCCGGGGCTCTGGTTTTCTCCCCGGGGCTCTGGTTTTCTCCCCGGGGCTCTGGTTTTCTCCCCGGGGCTCTGGTTTTCTCCCCGGGGCTCTGGTATTGTTCCCGGGGCTCTGGTATTGTTCCCGGGGCTCTGGTATTGTTCCCGGAGCTCTGGTTTTGTTTCCCGGGGCTCTGGTTTTGTTCCCCGGGCTCTGGCTTTGTTCCCGGGGCTCTGGTTTTGTTCCCGGGGCTCTGGTTTTGTTCCCGGGGCTCTGGTTTTGTTCCCGGGGCTCTGGTTTTGTTCCCGGGGCTCTGGTTTTCTCCTGCGGGCTGCGGTTTTGTTCCCCGGGCCCTGGTTTTGTTCCCCGGGCCCTGGTTTTGTTCCCCGGGCCCTGGTTTTGTTCCCCGGGCCCTGGTTTTGTTCCCCGGGGCTCTGGTTTTGTTCCCGGGGCGCTGGTTTTCTCCCCGGGGCTCTGGTTTTGTTCCCGGGGCTCTGGTTTTGTTTCTCGGGGCTCTGGTTTTGTTCCCCGGGCTCTGGTTTTGTTCCCGGGGCTCTGGTTTTGTTCCCGGGGCTCTGGTTTTGTTCCCGGGGCTCTGGTTTTGTTTCCCGGGGCTCTGGTTTTGTTCCCCGGGCTCTGGTTTTTTTCCCCGGGCTCTGGTTTTGTTCCCGGGGCTCTGGTTTTGTTCCCGGGGCTCTGGTTTTCTCCTGCGGGCCGCGGTTTTGTTCCCCGGGCCCTGGTTTTATTCCCCGGGCCCTGATTTTGTTCCCCGGGCCCTGGTTTTTTTCCCCGGGCTCTGGTTTTGTTCCCCGGGGCTCTGGTTTTGTTCCGGGGGCCCTGGTTTTGTTCCCCGGGCCCTGAATTTCACCTGCGGGCCTCGGTTTTGTTCCCGGGGCTGTGGTTTTTTTCCCCGGGCTCTGGTTTTTTTCCCCGGGCTCTGGTTTTGTTCCCCAGGCCCTGGTTTTCTCCCGCGGGCCTCGGTTTTGTTCCCGGGGCTCTGGTTTTGTTCCCGGGGCTCTGGTTTTGTTCCCGGGGCTCTGGTTTTGTTCCCGGGGCTCTGGTTTTGTTCCCCGGGCTCTGGTTTTGTTCCCCGGGCTCTGGTTTTGTTCCCCGGGCTCTGATTTTGTTTCCCGGGCGCTGGTTTTCTCCCACGGGCTCTGGTTTTGTTCTCGAGGCTCTGGTTTTGTTCCCGGGGCTCTGGGTTTGTTCCCCGGGCGCTGGTTTTCTCCCGCGGGCCTCGGTTTTGTTCCCGGGGCGCTGGTTTTGTCCCCGGGGTGCTGGTTTTGTTCCCCAGGCCCTGGTTTTCTCCCACTTGCTCTGGTTTTTTTGCCTGGTCCCTGGTTTTGTTCCCCGGGCTCTGGTTTTGTTCCCCGGGCTCTGGTTTTGTTCCCCGGGCTCTGGTTTTGTTCCCCGGGCTCTGGTTTTGTTCCCGCGGCTCTGGTTTTCTCCCCGGGGCTCTGGTTTTCTCCCCAGGGCTCTGGTTTTGTTCCCGGGGCTCTGGTTTTGTTCCCGGGGCTGTGGTTTTGTTCTTGGCGCTCTGGTTTTGTTCCCCGGGCTCTGGTTTTCTCCCCGGGGCTCTGGTTTTCTCCCCGGGGCTCTGGTTTTCTCCCCGGGGCTCTGGTTTTGTTCCCGGGGCTCTGGTTTTGTTCCCGGGGCTCTGGTTTTCTCCCCGGGGCTCTGGTTTTGTTCCCGGGGCTCTGGTTTTGTTCCCGGGGCTCTGGTTTTGTTCCCGGGGCTCTGGTTTTGTTCCCGGGGCTCTGGTTTTGTTCCCGGGGCTCTGGTTTTGTTCCCGGGGCTCTGGTTTTGTTCCCGGGGCTGTGGTTTTGTTCCCGGGGCTCTGGTTTTGTTCCCCGGGCTCTGGTTTTGTTCCCCGGGCTCTGGTTTTGTTCCCCGGGCTCTGGTTTTGTTCCCCGGGCTCTGGTTTTGTTCCCCGGGCTCTGGTTTTGTTCCCCGGGCTCTGGTTTTGTTCCCGGGGCTCTGGTTTTGTTCCCGCGGCTCTGGTTTTGTTCCCGCGGCTCTGGTTTTCTCCCCGGGGCTCTGGTTTTCTCCCCGGGGCTCTGGTTTTCTCCCCGGGGCTCTGGTTTTCTCCCCGGGGCTCTGGTTTTGTTCCCGGGGCTCTGGTTTTGTTCCCCGGGGCTCTGGTTTTGTTTCCCGGGGCTCTGGTTTTGTTCCCCGGGCTCTGGTTTTGTTCCCGGGGCTCTGGTTTTGTTCCCGGGACTCTGGTTTTGTTCCCTGGGCCCTGGTTTTCTCCCTCGGGCTCTGGTTTTGTTCCCGAGGCTCTGGTTTTGTTCCCGGGGCTCTGGGTTTGTTCCCCGAGCGCTGGTTTTCTGCCGCGGGCCTCGGTTTTGTTCCCGGGGCGCTGGTTTTGTTCCCGGGGCTCTGGTTTTGTTCCCCGGGCCCTGGTTTTCTCCCGCGGGCCTCCGTTTTGTTCCCCGGGCTCTGGTTTTGTTCCCGGGGCTCTGGTTTTGTTCCCGGCGCTCTGGTTTTCTCCCCGGCGCTCTGGTTTTCTCCCCGGGGCTCTGGTTTTCTCCCCGGGGCTCTGGTTTTCTCCCCGGGGCTCTGGTTTTCTCCCCGGGGCTCTGGTTTTCTCCCCGGGGCTCTGGTTTTGTTCCCGGGGCTCTGGTTTTGTTCCCGGGGCTCTGGTTTTGTTCCCCGGGGCTCTGGTTTTGTTCCCCGGGCCCTGGTTTTGTTCCCCGGGGCTCTGGTTTTGTTCCCGGGGCCCTGGTTTTCTCCCGCGGGCCTTAGTTTTGTTCCTGGGGCCTTGGTTTTGTTTCCCGGGCTCTGGTTTTGTTCCCCGGGCTCTGGTTTTCTCCCGTGGGCCGCTGTTTTGTTCCCGGGGCTTTGGTTTTGTTCCCGGGGCTTTGGTTTTGTTCCCGGGGCTCTGGGTTTGTTCCCCGGGCGCTGGTTTTCTCCCGCGGGCCTCGGTTTTGTTCCCGGGGCGCTGGTTTTGTTCCCGGGGCTCTGGTTTTGTTCCCCGGGCCCTGGTTTTCTCCCGCGGGCCTCCGTTTTGTTCCCCGGGCTCTGGTTTTGTTCCCGGGGCTCTGGTTTTGTTCCCGGGGCTCTGGGTTTGTTCCCGGGGCTCTGGGTTTGTTCCCGGGGCTCTGGGTTTGTTCCCGGGGCTCTGGTTTTCTCCCCGGGGCTCTGGTTTTCTCCCCGGGGCTCTGGTTTTCTCCCCGGGGCTCTGGTTTTGTTCCCGGGGCTCTGGTTTTGTTCCCGGGGCTCTGGTTTCCTCCCCGGGGCTCTGGTTTTCTCCCCGGGGCTCTGGTTTTCTCCCCGGGGCTCTGGTTTTCTCCCCGGGGCTCTGGTATTGTTCCCGGGGCTCTGGTTTTGTTTCCCGGGGCTCTGGTTTTGTTTCCCGGGGCTCTGGTTTTGTTTCCCGGGGCTCTGGTTTTGTTCCCCGGGCTCTGGTTTTGTTCCCCGGGCTCTGGTTTTGTTCCCCGGGCTCTGGTTTTGTTCCCGGGGCTCTGGTTTTCTCCTGCGGGCTGCGGTTTTGTTCCCCGGGCTCTGGTTTTCTCCCCGGGGCTCTGGTTTTCTCCCCGGGGCTCTGGTTTTCTCCCCGGGGCTCTGGTTTTCTCCCCGGGGCTCTGGTTTTCTCCCCGGGGCTCTGGTTTTCTCCCCGGGGATCTGGTTTTCTCCCCGGGGCTCTGGTTTTGTTCCCGGGGCTCTGGTTTTGTTCCCGGGGCCCTGGTTTTCTCCCTCGGGCTCTGGTTTTGTTCCCGGGGCTCTGGTTTTGTTCCCGGGGCTCTGGGTTTGTTCCCCGGGCGCTGGTTTTCTCCCGCGGGCCTCGGTTTTGTTCCCGGGGCGCTGGTTTTGTTCCCGGGGCTCTGGTTTTGTTCCCCGGGCCCTGGTTTTCTCCCGCGGGCCTCCGTTTTGTTCCCCGGGCTCTGGTTTTGTTCCTGGGGCTCTGGTTTTGTTCCCGGGGCTCTGGGTTTGTTCCCGGCGCTTTGGTTTTCTCCCCGGGGCTCTGGTTTTCTCCCCGGGGCTCTGGTTTTCTCCCCGGGGCTCTGGTTTTCTCCCCGGGGCTCTGGTATTGTTCTCGGGGCTCTGGTTTTGTTCCCGGGGCTCTGGTTTTGTTCCCCGGGGCTCTGGTTTTGTTCCCCGGGGCTCTGGTTTTGTTCCCCGGGCCCTGGTTTTGTTCCCCGGGGCTCTGGTTTTGTTCCCGGGGCCCTGGTTTTCTCCCGCGGGCCTTAGTTTTGTTCCTGGGGCCCTGGTTTTGTTTCCCGGGCTCTGGTTTTGTTCCCCGGGCTCTGGTTTTCTCCCGTGGGCCGCTGTTTTGTTCCCGGGGCTTTGGTTTTGTTCCCGGGGCTTTGGTTTTGTTCCCGGGGCTTTGGTTTTGTTCCCGGGGCCCTGGTTTTGTTCCCCGGGCCCTGGTTTTCTCCCGTGGGCCTCGGTTTTGTTCCCGGGGCTGTGGTTTTGTTCCCCGGGCTCTGGTTTTGTTCCCCGGGCTCTGGTTTTGTTCCCCGGGCCCTGGTTTTCTCCCGCGGGCTCTGGTTTTGTTCCCGGGGCTCTGGTTTTGTTCCCGGGGCTCTGGTTTTGTTCCCGGGGCTCTGGTTTTGTTCCCGGGGCTCTGGTTTTGTTCCCCGGGCTCTGGTTTTCTACCGTGTGCCGCGGATTTGTTCCCGGGGCTCTGGTTTTGTTCCCGGGGCGCTGGTTTTCTCCCACGGGCTCTGGTTTTGTTCCCGAGGCTCTGGTTTTGTTCCCGGGGCTCTGGGTTTGTTCACCGGGCGCTGGTTTTCTCCCGCGGGCCTCGGTTTTGTTCCCGGGGCGCTGGTTTTGTTCCCGGGGCGCTGGTTTTTTTCCCTGGGCCCTGGTTTTCTCCCGCGGGCCTCGGTTTTGTTCCCCGGGCTCTGGTTTTGTTCCCCGGGCTCTGGTTTTGTTCCCGGGGCTTTGGTTTTATCCCCGGGACTCTGGTTTTCTCCCCGGGGCTCTGGTTTTCTCCCCGGGGCTCTGGTTTCCTCCCCGGGGCTCTGGTTTCCTCCCCGGGGCTCTGGTTTCCTCCCCGGGGCTCTCGTATTGTTCCCGGGGCTCTGGTTTTGTTGCCCGGGGCTCTGGTTTTGTTTCCCGGGGCTCTGGTTTTGTTCCCCGGGCTCTGGTTTTGTTCCCCGGGCTCTGGTTTTCTCCCCGGGGCTCTGGTTTTCTCCCCGGGGCTCTGGTTTTCTCCCCGGGGCTCTGGTTTTCTCCCCGGGGCTCTGGTATTGTTCCCGGGGCTCTGGTATTGTTCCCGGGGCTCTGGTATTGTTCCCGGAGCTCTGGATTTGTTTCCCGGGGCTCTGGTTTTGTTCCCCGGGCTCTGGTTTTGTTCCCGGGGCTCTGGTTTTGTTCCCGGGGCTCTGGTTTTGTTCCCGGGGCTCTGGTTTTGTTCCCGGGGCTCTGGTTTTGTTCCCGGGGCTCTGGTTTTCTCCTGCGGGCTGCGGTTTTGTTCCCCGGGCCCTGGTTTTGTTCCCCGGGCCCTGGTTTTGTTCCCCGGGCCCTGGTTTTGTTCCCCGGGCCCTGGTTTTGTTCCCCGGGCCCTGGTTTTGTTCCCCGGGCCCTGGTTTTGTTCCCCGGGCCCTGGTTTTGTTCCCCGGGCTCTGGTTTTGTTCCCCGGGGCTCTGGTTTTGTTCCCGGGGCGCTGGTTTTCTCCCCGGGGCTCTGGTTTTCTCCCCGGGGCTCTGGTTTTCTCCCCGGGGCTCTGGTTTTCTCCCCAGGGCTCTGGTTTTGTTCCCGGGGCTCTGGTTTTGTTCCCGGGGCTCTGGTTTTGTTTCTCGGGGCTCTGGTTTTGTTCCCCGGGCTCTGGTTTTGTTCCCGGGGCTCTGGTTTTGTTCCCGGGGCTCTGGTTTTGTTCCCGGGGCTCTGGTTTTGTTCCCGGGGCTCTGGTTTTGTTCCCGGGGCTCTGGTTTTGTTCCCCGGGCTCTGGTTTTCTACCGTGGGCCGCGGATTTGTTCCCGGGGCTCTGCTTTTGTTCCCGGGGCGCTGGTTTTCTCCCACGGGCTCTGGTTTTGTTCCCGAGGCTCTGGTTTTGTTCCCGGGGCTCTGGGTTTGTTCACCGGGCGCTGGTTTTCTCCCGCGGGCCTCGGTTTTGTTCTGGGGCGTTGGTTTTGTTCCCCGGGCCCTGGTTTTCTCCCGCGGGCCCTGGTTTTCTCCCGCGGGCCCTGGTTTTCTCCCGCGGGCCCTGGTTTTGTTCCCCGGGCCCTGGTTTTGTTCCCCGGGCCCTGGTTTTGTTCCCCGGGCTCTGGTTTTGTTCCCGGGGCTCTGGTTTTGTTCCCGGGGCTCTGGTTTTGTTCCCGGGGCTCTGGTTTTCTCCTGCGGGCCGCGGTTTTGTTCCCCGGGCCCTGGTTTTGTTCCCCGGGCCCTGGTTTTGTTCCCGGGGCTCTGGTTTTGTTCCCCGGGGCTCTGGTTTTGTTCCGGGGGCCCTGGTTTTCTCCCGCGGGCCTCAGTTTTGTTCCCGGGGCTTTGGTTTTGTTCCCGGGGCTTTGGTTTTGTTCCCGGGGCCCTGGTTTTGTTCCCCGGGCCCTGAATTTCTCCTGCGGGCCTCGGTTTTGTTCCCGGAGCTGTGGTTTTGTTCCCCGGGCTCTGGTTTTTTTCCCCGGGCTCTGGTTTTTTTCCCCGGGCTCTGGTTTTGTTCCCCAGGCCCTGGTTTTCTCCCGCGGGCCTCGGTTTTGTTCCCGGGGCTCTGGTTTTGTTCCCGGGGCTCTGGTTTTGTTCCCGGGGCTCTGGTTTTGTTCCCGGGGCTCTGGTTTTGTTCCCCGGGCTCTGGTTTTGTTCCCCGGGCTCTGCTTTTGTTCCCCGGGCTCTGGTTTTGTTCCCGGGGCGCTGGTTTTTTCCCACGGGCTCTGGTTTTGTTCTCGAGGCTCTGGTTTTGTTCCCGGGGCTCTGGGTTTGTTCCCCGGGCCCTGGTTTTCTCCCGCGGGCCTTGATTTGTTCCCGGGGCGCTGGTTTTGTCCCCGGGGTGCTGGTTTTGTTCCCCAGGCCCTGGTTTTCTCCCACTTGCTCTGGTTTTGTTCCCCGGGCTCTGGTTTTGTTCCCCGGGCTCTGGTTTTGTTCCCCGGGCTCTGGTTTTGTTCCCCGGGCTCTGGTTTTGTTCCCCGGGCTCTGGTTTTGTTCCCGCGGCTCTGGTTTTCTCCCCGGGGCTCTGGTTTTGTTCCCGGGGCTCTGGTTTTGTTCCCGGGGCTCTGGTTTTGTTCCCGGGGCTCTGGTTTTGTTCCCAGGGCTCTGGTTTTGTTCCCGGGGCTGTGGTTTTGTTCTTGGCGCTCTGGTTTTGTTCCCCGGGCTCTGGTTTTCTCCCCGGGGCTCTGGTTTTCTCCCCGGGGCTCTGGTTTTCTCCCCGGGGCTCTGGTTTTCTCCCCGGGGCTCTGGTTTTCTCCCCGGGGCTCTGGTTTTGTTCCCCGGGCTCTGGTTTTGTTCCCCGGGGCTCTGGTTTTGTTCCCGGGGCGCTGGTTTTCTCCCCGGGGCTCTGGTTTTCTCCCCGGGGCTCTGGTTTTCTCCCCGGGGCTCTGGTTTTCTCCCCGGGGCTCTGGTTTTCTCCCCGGGGCTCTGGTTTTGTTTCTCGGGGCTCTGGTTTTGTTTCTCGGGGCTCTGGTTTTGTTCCCCGGGCTCTGGTTTTGTTCCCTGGGCTCAGGTTTTGTTCCCGGGGCTCTGGTTTTGTTCCCGGGGCTCTGGTTTTGTTCCCGGGGCTCTGGTTTTGTTCCCGGGGCTCTGGTTTTGTTCCCCGGGCTCTGGTTTTCTACCGTGGGCCGCGGATTTGTTCCCGGGGCTCTGCTTTTGTTCCCGGGGCGCTGGTTTTCTCCCACGGGCTCTGGTTTTGTTCCCGAGGCTCTGGTTTTGTTCCCGGGGCTCTGGGTTTGTTCACCGGGCGCTGGTTTTCTCCCGCGGGCCTCGGTTTTGTTCCGGGGCGTTGGTTTTGTTCCCGGGGCGCTGGTTTTTTTCCCCGGGCCCTGGTTTTCTCCCGCGGGCCCTGGTTTTGTTCCCCGGGCCCTGGTTTTGTTCCCCGGGCCCTGGTTTTGTTCCCGAGGCTCTGGTTTTGTTCCCGGGGCTCTGGGTTTGTTCCCCGGGCGCTGGTTTTGTTCCCCGGGCGCTGGTTTTGTTCCCCGGGCTCTGGTTTTGTTCCCCGGGCTCTGGGTTTGTTCCCGGGGCTCTGGGTTTGTTCCCGGGGCTCTGGTTTTCTCCCCGGGGCTCTGGTTTTCTCCCCGGGGCTCTGGTTTTCTCCCCGGGGCTCTGGTTTTCTCCCGGGGCTCTGGTTTTGTTCCCGGGGCTCTGGTTTTGTTCCCGGGGCTCTGGTTTTGTTTCCCGGGGCTCTGGTTTTGTTTCCCGGGGCTCTGGTTTTGTTCCCCGGGCTCTGGTTTTGTTCCCCGGGCTCTGGTTTTGTTCCCCGGGCTCTGGTTTTGTTCCCCGGGCTCTGGTTTTGTTCCCGGGGCTCTGGTTTTGTTCCCGGGGCTCTGTTTTTTTCCTGCGGGCCCTGGTTTTGTTCCCCGGGCCCTGGTTTTGTTCCCCGGGATCTGGTTTTGTTCCCGGGGCTCTGGTTTTGTTCCCGGGGCTCTGGTTTTGTTCCCCGGGCTCTGGTTTTGTTCCCGGGGCTCTGGTTTTGTTCCCGGGGCTCTGGATTTCTCCTGGAGGCCGCGTTTTTTTTCCCCGGGCCCTGGTTTTGTTCCGCGGGCCCTGGTTTTTTTCCCCGGGGCTCTGGTTTTTTTCCCCGGGGCTCTGGTTTTGTTCCCGGGGCCCTGGTTTTGTTCCCCGGGCTCTGGTTTTGTTCCCCGGGCTCTGGTTTTGTTCCCCGGGCTCTGGTTTTGTTCCCCGGGCTCTGGTTTTCTCCCGTGGGCCCTGGTTTTGTTCCCGGGGCCCTGGTTTTGTTCCCGGGGCCCTGGTTTTGTTCCCGGGGCCCTGGTTTTGTTCCCGGGGCTCTGGTTTTGTTCCCGGGGCTGTGGTTTTGTTCTTGGCGCTCTGGTTTTGTTCCCCGGGCTCTGGTTTTGTTCCCCGGGCTCTGGTTTTGTTCCCCGGGCTCTGGTTTTGTTCCCCGGGCTCTGGTTTTGTTCCCCGGGGCTCTGGTTTTGTTCCCGGGGCCCTGGTTTTCTCCCGCGGGCTCTGGTTTTGTTCCCCGGGCTCTGGTTTTGTTCCCCGGGCTCTGGTTTTGTTCCCCGGGCTCTGTTTTTTTTCCCGGGGCTCTGGTTTTGTTCCCCGGGCTCTGGTTTTGTTCCCCGGGCTCTGGTTTTGTTCCCGGGGCTCTGGTTTTGTTCCCCGGGCTCTGGTTTTGTTCCCCGGGCTCTGCTTTTGTTTCCCGGGCTCTGGTTTTCTCCTGTGGGCCGCGGTTTTGTTCGTGGGGCTTTGGTTTTGTTCCCGGGGCTTTGGTTTTGTTCCCGGGGCCCTGGTTTTGTTCCCCAGGCCCTGGTATTCTCCCGCGGGCCTCGGTTTTGTTCCCCGGGCTCTGGTTTTTTTCCCCGGGCTCTGGTTTTCTACCGCGGGCCGCGCTTTTGTTCCCGGGGCTCTGGTTTTGTTACCGGGGCGCTGGTTTTCTCCCACGGGCTCTGGTTTTGTTCCCGAGGCTCTGGTTTTGTTCCCGGGGCTCTGGGTTTGTTCCCCGGGTGCTAGTTTTCTCCCGCGGGCCTCGCTTTTGTTCTCGGGGCGCTGGTTTTGTTCCCGGGGCGCTGGTTTTGTTCCCCGGGCCCTGGTTTTCTCCCTCGGGCCTCGGTTTTGTTCCCGGGGCTCTGGTTTTGTTCCCGGGGCTCTGGTTTTGTTCCCGGGGCTCTGGTTTTCTCCCCGGGGCTCTGGTTTTCTCCCCGGGGCTCTGGTTTTCTCCCCGGGGCTCTGGTTTTCTCCCCGGGGCTCTGGTTTTCTCCCCGGTGAGGGGAATAGTTTGTCCAATCCTGGGGGAAACTCCAGTGAAGATAAGATAATTGAAAGAGATCTGTGGGAGCGCATGAAGAATGGGCCGCAGAAGAAAGAACATAATATGATACGATTAGTGGAGGCTTAGGCCACAAGGGCATTGCGACCTTGGGATCTGTGGTTACACGATGGCAGGGTGTGGACCCGGCTGTGACCGACGCTGTCAGCAGGTGCGGGGCTGGGGTGTGCAGCAGAAAGATACAAAAGCAGAACTTGCGACCCTTGGGAACAGCGTGAGGAGGAGCAGCGAATAGAGAGCTCAGGTTTTGCAATATGCATTAGGTAATTAAGATGTAGCCAATGAGTTTTGTACATGGTTGTTCTGAAACCGTATATAAGAAGTTCGTGTAGAGCAATAAAGAGAGATCTGATTTCCACCTGGCTGGGTCTCCGTCTCTCCATCGTGGCAAATTGGTGACCCCGACGTGATTTGGGGTCGTGAACCACCTAACTGCGTGGCAGGCTGCGAGTCCCACAGAACATTGAATGAGCTGCTGAAAGGAAGCAGGAGCCGGCCGGCAACCAATCCCTCCGGATTAGAGAGGTGAGCTGTGGGAAACATGGGGAATCAAGCGTTGTCCCCTGAGAGAGACGTGTATGAGCTTATGAAAGCTCTTCTTAAAAAACATGGGAAGAATATCTCTGGCCATGATCTTAAGACAATTCTTAAATGGGTGCAGGTTAAATTACCGGCTGTAACTGCATCCACTATTTTCACACGGGAACTTTGGGACGATGTGGGAGTAAAGTTATGGGATGCAGCGACTACGGGAAGTGTTGAAGCGCAGCGTATGCTCCCGTGGTGGAGAAATATCTTTGAAGTTTTAAAGGCCCAGGAGGAAAGTAATAAAGATGACCCAGATAAAAAGAAAGACACTTCCCCGGTGTCTGCATTGTTATCGGAGGTAAAGAAGCCCTCGGCTCCATTGACGATATGTACCGCAGGGTATCCCCCTGAGGAGGATCCCTTCGATCCGGGACCCGTGGACCCTGAAAAGGAGCCAGATCTCTACCCCCCCGACCCACACGATGTGTGGGCCAACATTAGGCGCCAAGCGTTAAAGGAGGGGGAACTAGAGATTGCTAGAATGATAGTGGCTCCTGTAGTCTATCAGAGAAGCGGAGGAGCCCAGTGGGAAGCTCTATCTTTTCCGGTGGTTAAGGAGCTGCGCCGTACTGTTACTGAACATGGACTTTCTTCACCATATTTTGCGAGCCTGTTATCCTCTGTCCTCGATACATTTGTTATGACTCCGCATGATTTGAAATCTTTAGCGCGATTACTCCTGACACCGACTCAGTATACTTTGTGGGAATCCCACTGGAAGGGGGGGCTTCAAGCGCTCCTCTCGACTTACGCAGGTCATAATAACAATGCAATTGCTGCATTGACCATAGAACACCTCACGGGCACGGGTCGCCATACTAACCCGGTAGATCAAGCCCGAATTCCACGAGAAGCCCTTGAGGCGACCCGCGAAGAAGCAAAAAAGGCCTTCTTTAAGGTTCCTGATTCTCAAAAACCGCAAAAGGCTTTTACCACCATTACACAAGACTCTCGAGAGCCTTATATGCAATTTATTGATAGATTAAAGCAAGCTCTGGAGCGTCAAGTAGACAATGCGGAGGCGCGAGAGATCCTGCTGTTGAAATTGGCTGTAGAAAACGCTAATGCAGATTGCAGGAAGCTTTTAAAATCTCTCCCGAATCAGAACCCTACTTTGGTCGAAATGATTGAGGCATGTAATAGATTCGGTACTACAGAGTATAAATATGAAGTCATGGCTGCTGCTTTCGCAGCCATGCGCGGTCCCTTAGCACCAGGCGTCTGCTATGGATGTGGTAAACCTGGCCATTTGAAAAAGAATTGTCTACTTTCTAGTAGTAATAATGGACCCCGAGCTCCGGGAATCTGTCCTAGGTGTAAGAAGGGTCGCCATTACGCTAATCAATGTCGATCCAAGTATGATTTACAGGGACAACCGATCCAGGGAAACCGATCTCGGAGCGCGGGACAGCGACGCGTGCGGACACAAATGACGCCGTCACCTTTCAAAAATCCCCAGAGAGGGGCAGCAGTGCCTCAAGTCTTCGCCCAGCAACAACAGGCAGCGCCGGACTGGACCTGGCAACCGCCCACACAGTAACGTTGCTTGATTCCTCGGTTCACTTATTGTTAACAGATGTCTCGGGACCTTTACCCTCTAAAACACAAGCCTTACTAATAGGAAGGTCCTCCACGACATTATCCGGACTCTTTGTATTACCGGGTGTTATTGACCCTGATAGTACCGAAAGTATTAAGATCATGGCATGGACTCCGTTTCCTCCTTGTACGGTGCCGGAAGGCAGCCGCATAGCGCAATTAATATTTATGCCCATAGGCACAAATTGTCCAAATTTGGATCAGCTCCAACAAAGACAGGGTGGATTTGGTTCAACAAGGAGCCCACAAATCTTATGGGTACAATCTCTTTCTCAAAAACGACCTATGTGCCAATGTACCCTAATTCGTGGAGAACAAAAAGTGGTCTTGAATGGGATTATTGATACTGGAGCTGATGTCACAGTAATATCTCAAGCTAAATGGCCGCCACTGTGGCCGCTAGCCAATGTTTCCCAGGCGCTAGCTGGGATTGGCGGGACTGGTAAGAGTCACCAGAGCCTGGAACTTATCCAAGTTCAAGGTCCCGAAGGGCACATTGCCTCTGTTAAACCTTTTGTATTGCCTATTCCTATGGTTTTATGGGGGCGGGATGTGCTGTCACAGTGGGGAATGACAATTCGTACTCCTTTTTAGGTGGGGCCATTGAAACGCGCGACACCCTAAAATTGACCTGGAAAACTGATGTTCCTATTTGGGTAGATCAATGGCCCCTACCTTTAGAAAAGCTTCGCGCTCTTCAAGAACTGATCACAGAGCAACTCCAAAAGGGACACATCGTGCCTTCTCTTAGCCCATGGAATTCTCCTGTTTTTGTTATCAGAAAACAAACTGGCAAATGGCGCTTGCTCCATGACCTCAGAAAAATTAATGACGCCATGGAAACTATGGGGGCCTTGCAACCTGGGCTCCCATCCCCTACGATGATTCCTCGAGATTGGTATTTAACTGTTATTGATCTTAAAGATTGCTTTTTCAATATTCCCTTGCATCCGGATGATGCTCCTAAATTCGCCTTTTCAGTTCCTAGCGTCAATATGCAAGCTCCATTGCAAAGATATCAGTGGGTTGTGCTGCCACAAGGAATGAAAAATAGCCCGACGATATGCCAATGGTATGTAGCCAAAGTACTTAGTCCTGTCCGTACTACAATGTCTAATGTCTTAGTGTACCACTACATGGATGATATCCTGGTGGCTGCACAACATCACGCGGTCATGGAGAAAGCTGTAGCCCTTGTCACGGCT
Source organism: Calonectris borealis (assembly GCF_964195595.1). Lineage (NCBI taxonomy): Eukaryota > Metazoa > Chordata > Aves > Procellariiformes > Procellariidae > Calonectris > Calonectris borealis. The sequence continues at coordinate 427,726 of NW_027441479.1, read as the reverse complement.
GCCGTAAATTCGGCGGGCCTCTGTATTGCGCCGGAAAAAATTCAAAAAACACCTCCATGGAAATATTTGGGCTGGCGCATAAGAGCTCAAACTGTAGTTCCTCAGCCTTTGCAGATTCAGACTGATATAAAAAACCTGCATGATGCACAAAAATTGTTAGGAACCATTAATTGGGTCCGACCTCTGTTGGGGATTTCCAATTCAGACTTGAGCCCGCTGTTTGAGTTGCTCAAGGGAGACCCAGATTTGCGTTCTCAACGCTGTCTTAGTCCTGAGGCTGTTGCCTCGCTGCAAAAGGTGGCTACGGCCATTACTCTCAGGCAAGCACACCGATGTGATCCTGATCTCTCTTTTCATCTAATCATCTTAAACCCGGCTCGACAACCCCATGCATTAATATTCCAATGGGATCCACAAAAATCAGACCCGTTGTTGATCATTGAGTGGGTTTTTTTACCCAATCAGTCTGCAAAAACTATTTCAACACAATATGAAATGTTTGCCCACCTGATAATTAAAGCTAGACAGCGACTGCTGACGTTATCAGGAACTGATTTCACTTCTATTTGCTTACCTGTAACAGCCATATATCTGCAGTGGCTTTATCAGCAATCAGACACTTTTATACTGGCACTAGCGGGTTATGTGGGCCAGCTTACATCTCACCCGCCTTCGCATAAACTGCTTAATGCGAATTTTAGCATAACATCTAAACCAAAACGGAGCGACCAACCGCTGCAAGCCCTTACTGTGTTCACAGATGGATCTGGAAAGTCGCACAAATCAGTCATATTATGGTGGGACAACCAACGTGAACGTTGGAACTCAGACATAGAAACAGTCCCTGGTTCTCCCCAGATAGTCGAGTTAGCTGCAGTGGTTCGAGTTTTTCGGAAATGGCCAACGCCGGTCAATATCATCACTGATTCCGCTTATGTTACAGGGATTGTGGAACGAGCTGAAGCGTCTGTATTACGTAGTATTTTACATTTTGACTTATTTGCCTTATTACAGGAACTCGTCTTTCTTTTAGACTCTCGCCCTCACCCCTATTTTGTCATGCATGTTAGGTCTCACACTTTCTTACCTGGTTTTATTGCAGAAGGAAATCGACGGGCTGATTTATTAACCTTACCAGTACACGTGCTGCCGGATCGTCTAGCCCAAGCTAGACTCAGCCATTCTTTTTTCCACCAAAATGCTGGAGGCCTTAAAAGACAATTCGGCCTTACCTCTCAGCAAGCATCTAGTATCATTGCTACATGCCCTGACTGCCAGAGGCATTCCTTTCCATCAATTGCAGGCGGAGTCAACCCTCGAGGATTGCAAAGTCTGCAACTATGGCAAACGGATGTCACCCACTATTCAGAGTTTGGCAATTTGAGATATATTCACTCTTCTATTGACACCTTTTCAGGTGCTTTATTTGCTTCTTGTCATACTGGGGAAAAGGCGCGTGATGTTCGTAAGCATCTTATGCGAGCTTTTGCTACATTGGGCACACCTGCACAAATTAAGACAGATAATGGTTCTGCCTATGTCTCTAAAGCAATGAAAACATTTTTTGACTCTTGGGGTATAACTCACATCACTGGCATTCCTCATTCTCCTACAGGTCAATCTCTCATTGAACGTTCCCATCAGTCGCTCAAACGCCTGCTACAACAACAAAAAGGGGGAATAGGAGCCGTTACTCCTGAGGAACGATTACAGAAAGCCTTATATGTTTTTAACTTTTTGAATTGTTCTCTATTAGACAGTAACCCCCCAATAATCCGACATTTTAACATAAATACTTCATTTGAGATGCGAATCAAAGCTCCTGTGCTGGTTCGTGACCCAGAAACAGGTAAGATAATGGGGCCCTACCCCCTTGTCACATGGGGCAGAGGTTATGCTTGTGTCTCTACAGAAAAAGGCCCCCGATGGATCCCAGCGAAGAATGTGCGACCGTTCCGTGAACCCTTGCCCCAAACCTCGCTCGAAGATCCCGAACAGCGGCCGGAAGAGCCTTTCGCAAAAGAAACAGAGCCTGAAGACTCAAGTATCTTAAATGAATAATCGCTATATGCGTAGGTGTCGCTGGACGCGTTCTGAGCATTGGTGTAATCTTTGTCTGAGGAAAGAATTCGTCACAGTAAGACTTTTACTCATAACAGGGCATGAGTCCCTAGGAAGCAGCCGTCTTTTTGATTGCTGTGCTGATTGAAAAAGAGGGGTAATTGAGAGAGCTAAAATTATACAGATTTGTGGCTTGGAATGCAGCAAAACTAATCTAATACCTGCTATCTGGACGGTCTTGGGAAAGGACCGGGAACGCACAAAACGAGAGTGTGAAAAATGGTTCGTTTGGGAAAAGAAAAGCAGGCTGCCGAAAAAAATGAAAGTAACTAAAGGCAACCTTGGCGTAAAGTGCCTAGTGACAGGAATTACTATTTCCATCCTGGTCAGCGGCACAGAATCTTGGGAAACCCTTAAACACATAGAAAATAGAAAAAACCTATGGGTCACTTGGGCCGAGAAAATCAATCAGAGTAGCTTCTGTCTTTCGATGGCCACCCCTTCTGACCCTTTTAGGACGTGTCTATTGGGAGTCCCTATTAATATGAGCCTGGTAAACAATTCCACCTTGATCCTTGAACCCACTGTGATAACATGTGGTTCTATGCGTTCTCAGTCACAGTGTGATAAAAACAATATCACCTTTAACGCTTCTTCTCCCTTTATGAAATGTAATAGCTCTATGTGTACCTCAGATAGAGAAATACAAGAATTTAACCTTTTAGGTTCTGCCCCTTCTGATTTATGTTTTCAGTTTTCATCACATGCGGATCAGGATGATTCCATTAATGTTACGTCGTATAGACCATATAACAAGACAGCATATTGTCAAAATACCACTGAAATTACGGCAATTACTTCTAAGGCAGGGCGATTGCCAGAGGGAATGTTTTTAATCTGTGGTGATCGGGCTTGGCAAGGAATCCCTCGAAGTGCTAAAGGAGGACCGTGTTATGTCGGTCATTTAACGCTATTTACGCCAAGTGTCACTAACATCTTTCAAGCTAACCATACTAAATCCCGTCGCCGTAAAAGAGCTCTTGCAGAATTAGGCGATGATTGTAAAGATGAGGTAACACTTTGGAATCCTCCTGAAGTCATTATAGCCAGCATATTTGCCCCTGGGATAGCTACGGCACAAGCGTTAACACAATTAAGAAAGTTGGCGTGCTGGACTGGAAAACAAATTAATGTGACAACAAATGTCTTGTCGGAATTAGCCAGTGACGTTCAAGGGATAAGACATGCCATGTTACAGAATCGTGCCGCGATTGATTTTTTGCTTTTAGCACAAGGGCATGGGTGTGAAGAATTTGCGGGGATGTGCTGTATGAACATCTCTGATCATTCCCAGTCAATACATAAGCAACTCTCAATTTTGAGGGATAACATGAGAAAGCTTCGAGAAAGTAGTGATCCTTTTACAGATTGGTTATCTTCATTAGGGTTGTCCGGATGGTGGACTACAATTTTAGAAAAAATAGTTGTTATAATTATAGTAGTATTGTTGTTGATTTTGCTTTTGCCATGTGTTATGCAATGTTTACAAAGACTGATAACTAACTCTGTAAAGCGAGTGCTTATGGTGCAACAAGAAGGGGGAGATGAGGGGAATAGTTTGTCCAATCCTGGGGGAAACTCCAGTGAAGATAAGATAATTGAAAGAGATCTGTGGGAGCGCATGAAGAATGGGCCGCAGAAGAAAGAACATAATATGATACGATTAGTGGAGGCTTAGGCCACAAGGGCATTGCGACCTTGGGATCTGTGGTTACACGATGGCAGGGTGTGGACCCGGCTGTGACCGACGCTGTCAGCAGGTGCGGGGCTGGGGTGTGCAGCAGAAAGATACAAAAGCAGAACTTGCGACCCTTGGGAACAGCGTGAGGAGGAGCAGCGAATAGAGAGCTCAGGTTTTGCAATATGCATTAGGTAATTAAGATGTAGCCAATGAGTTTTGTACATGGTTGTTCTGAAACCGTATATAAGAAGTTCGTGTAGAGCAATAAAGAGAGATCTGATTTCCACCTGGCTGGGTCTCCGTCTCTCCATCGCGGCACCCCGGGGCTCTGGTTTTCTCCCCGGGGCTCTGGTTTTCTCCCCGGGGCTCTGGTTTTGTTCCCGGGGCTCTGGTTTTGTTCCCGGGGCTCTGGTTTTGTTCCCGGGGCTCTGGTTTTGTTCCCGGGGCCCTGGTTTTGTTCCCCGGGCTCTGGTTTTGTTCCCCGGGCTCTGGTTATGTTCCCGGGGCTCTGGTTTTGTTCCCGGGGCTCTGGTTTTGTTCCCGGGGCTCTGGTTTTGTTCCCGGGGCTCTGGTTTTCTCCTGCGGGCCGCGGTTTTGTTCCCCGGGTCCTGGTTTTGTTCCCCGGGCCCTGGTTTTGTTCCCCGGGCCCTGGTTTTGTTCCCCGGGCCCTGGTTTTGTTCCCGGGGCGCTGGTTTTCTCCCATGGGCTCTGGTTTTGTTCCCCGGGGCTCTGGTTTTGTTCCCGGGGTGCTGGTTTTGTCCCACGGGCTCTGGTTTTGTTCCGCGGGCTCTGGTTTTGTTTCCCGGGCTCTGGTTTTGTTCCCCGGGGCTCTGGTTTTGTTCCCGGGGCTCTGGTTTTGTTCCCCGGGCTCTGGTTTTGTTCCCCGGGCTCTGGTTTTGTTCCCCGGGCTCTGGTTTTGTTTCCCGGGCTCTGGTTTTGGTCCGGGGGCTCTGGTTTTCTCCTGCGGGCCCTGGTTTTGTTCCCCGGGCTCCGGTTTTGTTCCCCGGGCTCTGGTTTTGTTCCCCGGGCTCTGGTTTTGTTCCACGGGCTCTGGTTTTGTTCCCGGGGCTCTGGTTTTGTTCCCGGGGCCCTGGTTTTCTCCCGCAGGCCTCGGTTTTGTTCCCCGGGCTCTGGTTTTGTTCCCCGGGCTCTGGTTTTGTTCCCCGGGCTCTGGTTTTGTTCCCCGGGCTCTGGTTTTGTTCCCCGGGCTCTGGTTTTGTTCCCCGGGCTCTGGTTTTGTTCCCTGGGCTCTGGTTTTGTTCCCCGGGCTCTGCTTTTTTTTCCCGGGCTCTGGTTTTCTCCTGCGGGCCGCGGTTTTGTTCCCGGGGCTTTGGTTTTGTTCCCCGGGCTCTGGTTTTGTTCCCCGGGCTCTGGTTTTGTTCCCGGGGCTCTGGTTTTCTCCTGCGGGCCGCGGTTTTGTTCCCCGGGCCCTGGTTTTTTTCCCCGGGCCCTGGTTTTGTTTCCCGGGCCCTGGTTTTGTTCCCGGGGCGCTGGTTTTCTCCCATGGGCTCTGGTTTTGTTGCCCGGGGCTCTGGTTTTGTTCCCGGGGTGCTGGTTTTGTCCCACGGGCTCTGGTTTTGTTCCCCGGGCTCTGGTTTTGTTTCCCGGGCTCTGGTTTTGTTCCCCGGGGCTCTGGTTTTGCTCCCGCGGCTCTGGTTTTGTTCCCGGGGCTCTGGTTTTGTTCCCCGGGCTCTGGTTTTGTTCCCCGGGCTCTGGTTTTGTTTCCCGGGCTCTGGTTTTGGTCCGGGGGCTCTGGTTTTCTCCTGCGGGCCCTGGTTTTGTTCCCCGGGCTCTGGTTTTGTTCCCCGGGCTCTGGTTTTGTTCCCCGGGCTCTGGTTTTGTTCCACGGCCTCTGGTTTTGTTCCCCGGGACTCTGGTTTTGTTCCCGGGGCCCTGGTTTTCTCCCGCGGGCCTCGGTTTTGTTCCCCGGGCTCTGGTTTTGTTCCCTGGGCTCTGGTTTTGTTCCCCGGGCTCTGTTTTTTTTCCCGGGGCTCTGGTTTTGTTCCCCGGGCTCTGGTTTTGTTCCCCGGGCTCTGCTTTTTTTTCCCGGGCTCTGCTTTTTTTTCCCGGGCTCTGCTTTTTTTTCCCGGGCTCTGGTTTTCTCCTGCGGGCCGCGGTTTTGTTCCCGGGGCTTTGGTTTTGTTCCCGGGGCTTTGGTTTTGTTCCCGGGGCCCTGGTTTTGTTCCCCAGGCCCTGGTATTCTCCCGCGGGCCTCGGTTTTGTTCCCCGGGCTCTGGTTTTGTTCCCCGGGCTCTGGTTTTGTTCCCCGGGCTCTGGTTTTCTACCGCGGGCCGCGCTTTTGTTCCCGGGTCTCTGGTTTTGTTCCCGGGGCGCTGGTTTTCTCCCACGGGCTCTGGTTTTGTTCCCGGGGCTCTGGGTTTGTTCCCCGGGCGCTGGTTTTCTCCCGCGGGCCTCGGTTTTGTTCTCGGGGCGCTGGTTTTGTTCCCGGGGTGCTGGTTTTGTTCCCCGGGCCCTGGTTTTCTCCCGCGGGCCTCGGTTTTGTTCCCCGGGCTCTGGTTTTGTTCCCCGGGCTCTGGTTTTGTTCCCGGGGCTCTGGGTTTGTTCCCAGGGCTCTGGTTTTCTCCCCGGGGCTCTGGTTTTCTCCCCGGGGCTCTGGTTTTCTCCCCGGGGCTCTGGTTTTCTCCCCGGGGCTCTGGTTTTCTCCCCGGGGCTCTGGTTTTCTCCCCGGGGCTCTGGTTTTCTCCCCGGGGCTCTGGTTTTCTCCCCGGGGCTCTGGTTTTGTTCCCGGGGCGCTGGTTTTCTCCCACAGGCTCTGGTTTTGTTCCCGGGGCTCTGGGTTTGTTCCCCGGGTGCTGGTTTTCTCCCGCGGGCCTCGGTTTTGTTACCGGGTCGCTGGTTTTGTTCCCGGGTCGATGGTTTTCTCCCGCGGGCCTCGGTTTTGTTCCCCGGGCTCTGGTTTTGTTCCCGGTGCTCTGGTTTTCTCCCCGGGGCTCTGGTTTTCTCCCCGGGGCTCTGGTTTTCTCCCCGGGGCTCTGGTTTTGTTCCCCGGGCTCTGGTTTTGTTCCCCGGGCTCTGGTTTTGTTCCCCGGGCTCTGGTTTTCTTCCCGGGGCTCTGGGTTTGTTCCCGGGGCTCTGGTTTTCTCCCCGGGGCTCTGGTTTTCTCCCCGGGGTTCTGGTTTTCTCCGCGGGACTCTGGTTTTCTCCCCGGGGCTCTAGTTTTCTCCTCGGGGCTCTGGTTTTCTCCCCGGGGCTCTGGTTTTCTCCCCGGGGCTCTGGTTTTCTCCCCGGGGCTCTGGTTTTCTGCCCGGGGCTCTGGTTTTCTGCCCGGGGCTCTGGTTTTCTCCCCGGGGCTCTGGTTTTCTCCCCGGGGCTCTGGTTTTCTCCCCGGGGCTCTGGTTTTGTTCCCGGGGCTCTGGTTTTGTTCCCGGGGCTCTGGTTTTCTCCCCGGGGCTCTGGTTTTGTTCCCCGGGCTCTGGTTTTGTTCCCCGGGCTCTGGTTTTGTTCCCGGAGCCCTGGTTTTGTTCCCGGGGCTCTGGTTTTCTCCTGCGGGTCGCGATTTTGTTCCCCGGGCCCTGGTTGTGTTCCCCGGGCCCTGGTTGTGTTCCCCGGGCCCTGGTTGTGTTCCCCGGGCCCTGGTTGTGTTCCCCGGGCCCTGGTTTTGTTCCCCGGGGCTCTGGTTTTGTTCCCGGGGCGCTGGTTTTCTCCCACGGGCTCTGGTTTTTTCCCCGGGGCTCTGGTTTTGTTCCCGGGGCTCTGGTTTTGTTCCCGGGGCTCTGGTTTTGTTCCCGGGGCTCTGGTTTTGTTCCCGGGGCTCTGGTTTTGTTCCCCGGGCTCTGGTTTTGTTCCCCGGGCTCTGGGTTTGTTCCCGGGGCTCTGGGTTTGTTCCCGGGGCTCTGGGTTTGTTCCCGGGGCTCTGGGTTTGTTCCCGGGGCTCTGGGTTTGTTCCCGGGGCTCTGGGTTTGTTTCCGGGGCTCTGGTTTTCTCCTGCGGGCCTCGGTTTTGTTCCCGGGGCTCTGGTTTTGTTCCCCGGGCTCTGGTTTTGTTCCCCGGGCCCTGGTTTTGTTCCCGGGGCCCTGGTTGTGTTCCCCGGGCTCTGGTTTTGTTCCCCGGGCTCTGGTTTTGTTCCCCGGGCTCTGGTTTTGTTCCCCGGGCTCTGGTTTTGTTCCCCGGGCTCTGGTTTTGTTCCCGGGGCTCTGGTTTTGTTCCCCAGGCCCTGGTTTTCTCCCGCGGGCCTCGGTTTTGTTCCCGGGGCTCTGGTTTTGTTCCCGGGGCGCTGGTTTTCTCCCTCGGGCTCTGGTTTTGTTCCCGAGGCTCTGGTTTTGTTCCCGGGGCTCTGGGTTTGTTCCCCGGGCGCTGGTTTTCTCCCGCGGGCCTCGGTTTTGTTCCCGGGGCGCTGGTTTTGTTCCCCGGGCGCTGGTTTTGTTCCCCTGGCCCTGGTTTTCTCTCGCGGGCCTCGGTTTTTTTCCCCGGGCTCTGGTTTTTTTCCCCGGGCTCTGGTTTTGTTCCCGGGGCGCTGGTTTTCTCCCACGGGCTCTGGTTTTGTTCCCGGGGCGCTGGTTTTCTCCCACGGGCTCTGGTTTTGTTCCCGAGGCTCTGGTTTTGTTCCCGGGGCTCTGGGTTTGTTCCCCGGGCGCTGGTTTTCTCCCGCGGGCCTCGGTTTTGTTCCCGGGGCGCTGGTTTTGTTCCCCGGGCTCTGGTTTTCTCCCGCGGGCCTCGGTTTTGTTCCCCGGGCTCTGGTTGTGTTCCCCGGGCTCTGGTTGTGTTCCCCGGGCTCTGGTTGTGTTCCCCAGGCTCTGGTTGTGTTCCCCGGGTTCTGGTTGTGTTCCCCGGGCTCTGGTTGTGTTCCCTGGGGTCTGGTTTTGTTCCCGGGGCTCTGGGTTTGTTCCCGGGGCTCTGGGTTTGTTCCCGGGGCTCTGGGTTTGTTCCCGGGGCTCTGGTTTTGTTCCCGGGGCCCTGGTTTTGTTCCCTGGGCCCTGGTTTTGTTCCCGGGGCTCTGGTTTTGTTCCCGGGGCTCTGGTTTTGTTCCCGGGGCTCTGGTTTTGTTCCCGGGGCTCTGGTTTTGTTCCCCGGGCTCTGGTTTTGTTCCCCGGGCTCTGGTTTTGTTCCCCGGGCTCTGGTTTTGTTCCCTGGGCCCTGGTTTTCTCCCGCGGGCCACGGTTTTGTTCCCCGGGCTCTGGTTTTATTCCCGGGGCTCTGGTTGTGTTCCCGGGGCTCTGGTTGTGTTCCCGGGGCTCTGGTTTTGTTCCCGGGGCTCTGGTTTTGTTCCCGGGGCTCTGGTTTTCTCCCGCGGGCTCTGGTTTTGTTCCCCGGGCTCTGGTTTTGTTCCCCGGGCTCTGGTTTTGTTCCCGGGGCTCTGGTTTTGTTCCCGGGGCTCTGGTTTTGTTTCCGGGGCTGTGGTTTTGTTCCCCGGGCTCTGGTTTTGTTCCCAGGGCTCTGGTTTTCTACCTCGGGCCACGGTTTTGTTCCCCGGGCTCTGGTTTTATTCCCGGGGCTCTGGGTTTGTTCCCGGGGCTCTGGGTTTGTTCCCGGGGCTCTGGTTTTGTTTCCGGGGCTCTGGTTTTGTTCCCCGGGCTCTGGTTTTGTTCCCGGGGCTCTGGTTTTGTTCCCGGGGCTCTGGTTTTGTTTCCGGGGCTGTGGTTTTGTTCCCCGGGCTCTGGTTTTGTTCCCAGGGTTCTGGTTTTCTACCTCGGGCCGCGGTTTTGTTCCCGGGGCTCTGGTTTTGTTCCCGGGGTGCTGGTTTTCTCCCACGGGCTCTGGTTTTGTTCCCGAGGCTCTGGTTTTGTTCCCGGGGCGCTGGTTTTTTTCCCCGGGCCCTGGTTTTCTCCCGCGGGCCTCGGTTTTGTTCCCCGGGCTCTGGTTTTGTTCCCCGGGCCCTGGTTTTGTTCCCGGGGCTCTGGTTTTCTCCCCGGGGCTCTGGTTTTCTCCCCGGGGCTCTGGTTTTCTCCCCGGGGCTCTGGTTTTCTCCCCGGGGTTCTGGTTTTCTCCCCAGGGCTCTGGTTTTCTCCCCGGGGCTCTGGTTTTGTTCCCGGGGCGCTGGTTTTCTCCCACGGGCTCTGGTTTTGTTACCGAGGCTCTGGTTTTGTTCCCGGGGCTCTGGGTTTGTTCCCCGGGTGCTGGTTTTCTCCCGCGGGCCTCGGTTTTGTTACCGGGGCGCTGGTTTTGTTCCCGGGTCGATGGTTTTCTCCCGCGGGCCTCGGTTTTGTTCCCGGTGCTCTGGTTTTCTCCCCGGGGCTCTGGTTTTCTCCCCGGGGCTCTGGTTTTCTCCCCGGGGCTCTGGTTTTCTCCCCGGGGCTCTGATTTTGTTCCCCGGGCTCTGGTTTTGTTCCCGGGGCTCTGGGTTTGTTCCCGGGGCTCTGGTTTTCTCCCCGGGGCTCTGGTTTTCTCCCCGGGGCTCTGGTTTTCTCCCCGGGGCTCTGGTTTTCTCCCCGGGGCTCTGGTTTTCTCCCCGGGGCTCTGGTTTTCTCCCCGGGGCTCTGGTTTTCTCCCTGGGGCTCTGGTTTTCTCCCCGGGGCTCTGGTTTTCTCCTCGGGGCTCTGGTTTTCTCCTCGGGGCTCTGGTTTTCTCCTCGGGGCTCTGGTTTTCTCCTCGGGGCTCTGGTTTTCTCCCCGGGGCTCTGGTTTTGTCCCAGGGGCTCTGGTTTTCTGCCCGGGGCTCTGGTTTTCTGCCCGGGGCTCTGGTTTTCTCCCCGGGGCTCTGGTTTTCTCCCCGGGGCTCTGGTTTTCTCCCCGGGGCTCTGGTTTTCTCCCCGGGGCTCTGGTTTTGTTCCTGGGGCTCTGGTTTTGTTCCCCGGGCCCTGGTTTTGTTCCCCGGGCCCTGGTTTTGTTCCCCGGGCCCTGGTTTTGTTCCCGGAGCCCTGGTTTTGTTCCCGGGCCTCTGGTTTTCTCGTGCGGGCCGCGGTTGTGTTCCCCGGGCCCTGGTTGTGTTCCCCGGGCCCTGGTTGTGTTCCCCGGGCCCTGGTTGTGTTCCCCGGGCCCTTGTTGTGTTCCCCGGGTCCTGGTTTTGTTCCCCGGACTCTGTTTTTTTTCCCCGGGGCTCTGGTTTTGTTTCCGGGGCGCTGGTTTTCTCCCACGGGCTCTGGTTTTCTGCCCGGGGCTCTGGTTTTCTCCCCGGGGCTCTGGTTTTCTCCCCGGGGCTCTGGTTTTGTTCCCGGGGCTCTGGTTTTGTTCCCCGGGCTCTGGTTTTGTTCCCCGGGCTCTGGTTTTGTTCCCCGGGCTCTGGTTTTGTTCCCGGGGCTCTGGTTTTCTCCTGCGGGCCTCGGTTTTGTTCCCGGGGCTGTGGTTTTGTTCCCCGGGATCTGGTTTTGTTCCCCGGGCCCTGGTTTTGTTCCCGGGGCCCTGGTTGTGTTCCCCGGGCTCTGGTTTTGTTCCCCGGGGTGTGGTTTTCTCCCGCGGGCTCTGGTTTTGTTCCCGGGGCTCTGGTTTTGTTCCCCAGGCCCTGGTTTTCTCCCGCGGGCCTCGGTTTTGTTCCCGGGGCTCTGGTTTTGTTCCCGGGGCGCTGGTTTTCTCCCACGGGCTCTGGTTTTGTTCCCGAGGCTCTGGTTTTGTTCCCGGGGCTCTGGGTTTGTTCCCCGGGCGCTGGTTTTCTCCCGCGGGCCTCGGTTTTGTTCCCGGGGCGCTGGTTTTGTTCCCCGGGCGCTGGTTTTGTTCCCCTGGCCCTGGTTTTCTCCCGCGGGCCTCGGTTTTTTTCCCCGGGCTCTGGTTTTTTTCCCCGGGCTCTGGTTTTGTTCCCGGGGCGCTGGTTTTCTCCCACGGGCTCTGGTTTTGTTCCCGGGGCGCTGGTTTTCTCCCACGGGCTCTGGTTTTGTTCCCGAGGCTCTGGTTTTGTTCCCGGGGCTCTGGGTTTGTTCCCCGGGCTCTGGTTTTCTCCCGCGGGCCTCGGTTTTGTTCCCGGGGCGCTGGTTTTGTTCCCCGGGCTCTGGTTTTCTCCCGCGGGCCTCGGTTTTTTTCCCCGGGCTCTGGCTGTGTTCCCCGGGCTCTGGTTGTGTTCCCCGGGCTCTGGTTGTGTTCCCCGGGCTCTGGTTGTGTTCCCCGGGCTCTGCTTGTGTTCCCCGGGCTCTGCTTGTGTTCCCCGGGCTCTGCTTGTGTTCCCCGGGCTCTGCTTGTGTTCCCCGGGCTCTGCTTGTGTTCCCCGGGCTCTGGTTGTGTTCCCCGGGCTCTGGTTGTGTTCCCCGGGTTCTGGTTGTGTTCCCCGGGCTCTGGTTGTGTTCCCCGGGGTCTGGTTGTGTTCCCGGGGCTCTGGTTTTGTTCCCGGGGCTCTGGTTTTGTTCCCGGGGCTCTGGTTTTGTTCCCGGGGCTCTGGTTTTGTTCCCGGGGCTCTGGTTTTGTTCCCGGGGCTCTGGTTTTGTTCCCGGGGCTCTGGTATTGTTCCCGGGGCTCTGGTATTGTTCCCGGGGCTCTGGTATTGTTCCCGGGGCTCTGGTTTTGTTCCCGGGGCCCTGGTTTTGTTCCCGGGGCCCTGGTTTTGTTCCCGGGGCCCTGGGTTTGTTACCGGGGCTCTGGGTTTGTTCCCGGGGCTCTGGTTTTCTCCCCGGGGCTCTGGTTTTCTCCCCGGGGCTCTGGTTTTCTCCCCGGGGCTCTGGTTTTCTCCCCGGGGCTCTGGTTTTGTTCCCGGGGCACTGGTTTTCTCGCACGGGCTCTGGTTTTGTTCCCGAGGCTCTGGTTTTGTTCCCGGGGCTCTGGGTTTGTTCCCCGGGTGCTGGTTTTCTCCCGCGGGCCTCGGTTTTGTTACCGGGGTGCTGGTTTTGTTCCCGGGTCGATGGTTTTCTCCCGCGGGCCTCGGTTTTGTTCCCCGGGCTCTGGTTTTCTCCCCGGGGCTCTGGTTTTCTCCCCGGGGCTCTGGTTTTGTTCCCCGGGCCCTGGTTTTGTTCCCCGGGCCCTGGTTTTGTTCCCCGGGCCCTGGTTTTGTTCCCCGGGCCCTGGTTTTGTTCCCGGGGCTCTGGTTTTCTCCCCGGGGCTCTGGTTTTCTCCCCGGGGCTCTGGTTTTCTCCCCGGGGCTCTGGTTTTGTTCCCGGGGCTCTGGTTTTGTTCCCGGGGCTCTGGTTTTGTTCCCCGGGCTCTGGTTTTGTTCCCCGGGCTCTGGTTTTTTTCCCGGGGCTCTGGTTTTGTTCCCCGGGCTCTGGTTTTGTTCCCCGGGCTCTGGTTTTGTTCCCCGGGCTCTGGTTTTGTTCCCGGGGCTCTGGTTTTGTTCCCCGGGCTCTGGTTTTGTTCCCCGGGCTCTGGTTTTGTTCCCCGGGCTCTGGTTTTGTTCCCCGGGCTCTGGTTTTGTTCCCGGGTCTCTGGTTTTGTTCCCCAGGCCCTGGTTTTCTCCCGCGGGCCTCGGTTTTGTTCCCGGGCTCTGGTTTTGTTCCCGGGGCTCTGGTTTTGTTCCCGGGGCGCTGGTTTTGTTCCTCGGGCTCTGGTTTTCTCCCGCGGGCCTCGGTTTTGTTCCCCGGGCTCTGGTTTTGTTCCCCGGGCTCTGGTTTTGTTCCCCGGGCTCTGGTTTTCTCCCCAGGGCTCTGGTTTTCTCCCCGGGGCTCTGGTTTTCTCCCCGGGGCTCTCGTTCTCTCCCCGGGGCTCTGGTTTTGTTCCCGGGGCTCTGGTTTTGTTCCCGGGCCTCTGGTTTTGTTCCCGGGGCTGTGGTTTTGGTTTTATCCCCGGGGCTCTGGTTTTGTTCTTGGCGCTCTGGTTTTGTCCCCCGGGCCCTGGTTTTGTCCCCCGGGCCCTCGTTTTGTTCCCCGCGGCTCTGGTTTTGTTTCCCGCGGCTCTGGTTTTGTTTCCCGCGGCTCTGGTTTTGTTTCCCGCGGCTCTGGTTTTGTTCCCGTGGCTCTGGTTTTGTTCCCGTGGCTCTGGTTTTGTTCCCGCGGCTCTGGTTTTCTCCCACTTGCTCTGGTTGTGTTCCCCGGGCTCTGGTTGTGTTCCCCGGGCTCTGGTTGTGTTCCCCGGGCTCTGGTTGTGTTCCCCGGGCTCTGGTTGTGTTCCCCGGGCTCTGGTTGTGTTCCCGGGGCTCTGGTTTTGTTCCCGGGGCTCTGGTTTTGTTCCCCGGGCCCTGGTTTTGTTCCCCGGGCTCTGGTTTTGTTCCCCGGGCCCTGGTTTTCTTCCCCGGGCCCTGGTTTTCTTCCCCGGGCCCTGGTTTTCTTCCCCGGGCCCTGGTTTTGTTCCCCGGGCCCTGGTTTTGTTCCCCGGGCTCTGGTTTTGTTCCCCGGGCTCTGGTTTTGTTCCCCGGGCACTGTTTTTGTTCCCGGGGCTCTGGTTTTGTTCCCGGGGCTCTAGTTTTGTTCCCGAGGCTCTGGTTTTGTTCCCGGGGCTCTGGTTTTGTTCCCCGGGCTCTGGTTTTGTTCCCCGGGCTCTGGTTTTGTTCCCCGGGCTCTGGTTTTGTTCCCGGGGCTCTGGTTTTCTCCTGCGGGCCGAGGTTTTGTTCCCCGGGCCCTGGTTTTGTTCCCCGGGCCCTGGTTTTTTTCCCCGGGCCCTGGTTTTTTTCCCGGGGCGCTGGTTTTGTTCCCGGGGCTCTGGTTTTGTTCCCGGGGCTGTGGTTTTGTTCCCCGGGCTCTGGTTTTGTTCCCCGGGCTCTGGTTTTGTTCCCCGGGCTCTGGTTTTGTTCCCCGGGCTTTGGTTTTGTTCCCCGGGCTCTGGTTTTGTTCCCCAGGCCCTGCTTTTCTCCCGCGGGCCTCGGTTTTGTTCCTGGGGCTCTGGTTTTGTTCCCGGTGCTCTGGTTTTGTTCCCCGGGCTCTGGTTTTGTTCCCCGGGCTCTCGTTTTCTACCGCGGGACGCGGTTTTGTTCCCCGGGCTCTGGTTTTGTTCCTGGGGCTCTGGTTTTGTTCCCGGGGCTCTGGTTTTCTCCTGCGGGCCGCGGTTTTATTCCCCGGGCCCTGGTTTTGTTCCTCGGGCCCTGGTTTTGTTCCCCGGGCCCTGGTTTTGTTCCCCGGGCTCTGGTTTTGTTCCCCGGGGCTCTGGTTTTGCTCCCGGGGTCCTGGTTTTCTCCCGCGGGCCTCGGTTTTGTTCCCCGGGCTCTGGTTTTGTTTCCGGGGCTCTGGGTTTGTTTCCGGGGCTCTGGTTTTCTCCCCGGGGCTCTGGTTTTCTCCCCGGGGCTCTGGTTTTCTCCCCGGGGCTCTGGTTTTGTTCCCGGGGCTCTGGTTTTGTTCCCGGGGCTCTGGTTTTTATTCCCGGGGCCCTGGTTTTGTTCCCCGGGCCCTGGTTTTGTTCCCCGTGCCCTGGTTTTGTTCCCCGGGCCCTGGTTTTGTTCCCCGGGCCCTGGTTTTGTTCCCCGGGCCCTGGTTTTGTTCCCCGGGCTCTGGTTTTGTTCCCCGGGGCTGTGGTTTTGTTGCCGGGGTCCTGGTTTTCTCCCGCGGGCCTCAGTTTTGTTCCCCGGCCTCTGGTTTTGTTCCCCGGCCTCTGGTTTTGTTCCCCGGCCTCTGGTTTTGTTCCCCGGGCTCTGGTTTTGTTCCCCGGCCTCTGGTTTTCTCCCGTGGGCCGCGGTTTTGTACCCGGGGCTTTGGTTTTGTTCCTGGGGCTTTGGTTTTGTTCCCGGGGCTTTGGTTTTGTTCTTGGCGCTCTGGTTTTGTTCCCCGGGCTCTGGTTTTGTTCCTCGGGCCCTGGTTTTGTTCCCTGGGCCCTGGTTTTGTTCCCCGGGCCCTGGTTTTGTTCCCGGGGTGCTGGTTTTCTCCCACGGGCTCTGGTTTTGTTCCCCGGGGCTCTGGTATTGTTCCCGGGGCGCTGGTTTTCTCCCGCGGGCCTCGGTTTTGTTCCCGGGGCGCTGGTTTTGTTCCCGGGGCTCTGGTTTTTTTCCCCGGGCCCTGGTTTTCTCCCGCGGGCCTCGGTTTTGTTCCCCGGGCTCTGGTTTTGTTCCCCGGGCTCTGGTTTTGTTCCCCGGGCTCTGGTTTTTTTCCCCGGGCTCTGGTTTTTTTCCCCGGGCTCTGGTTTTCTCCTGCGGGCTGCCGTTTTGTTCCCCGGGCCCTGGTTTTGTTCCCCGGGCCCTGGTTTTGTTCCCCGGGCCCTGGTTTTGTTCCCCGGGCCCTGGTTTTGTTCCTGGGGCGCTGGTTTTCTCCCACGGGCTCTGGTTTTGTTCCCCGGGGCTCTGGTATTGTTCCCGGGGCGATGGTTTTCTCCCACGGGCTCTGGTTTTGTTCCCGAGGCTCTGGTTTTGTTCCCCGGGCTCTGGTTTTGCTCCCCGGGCTCTGGTTTTCTTCCCCGGGCTCTGGTTTTTTTGCCCGGGCTCTGGTTTTGTTCCCCGGGCTCTGGTTGTGTTCCGGGGGCTCTGGTTTTCTCCTGCGGACCCTGGTTTTGTTCCCCGGGCCCTGGTTTTGTTCCCCGGGCCCTGGTTTTGTTCCCCGGGCCCTGGTTTTGTTCCCCGGGCTCTGGTTTTGTTCCCCGGCGCTCTGGTTTTGTTCCCGGGGCCCTGGTTTTCTCCCGCGGGCCTCGGTTTTGTTCCCCGGGCTCTGGTTTTGTTCCCGGGGTCTGGTTTTGTTCCCCGGGCTCTGTTTTTTTTCCCGGGGCTCTGGTTTTGTTTCCCGGGCTCTGGTTTTGTTCCCCGGGCTCTGGTTTTTTACCGCGGGCCGCGCTTTTGTTCCCGGGGCTCTGGTTTTTTTCCCGGGGCGCTGGTTTTCTCCCACGGGCTCTGGTTTTGTTCCCCGGGCTCTGGTTGTGTTCCGGGGGCTCTGGTTTTCTCCTGCGGACCCTGGTTTTGTTCCCCGGGCCCTGGTTTTGTTCCCCGGGCCCTGGTTTTGTTCCCCGGGCCCTGGTTTTGTTCCCCGGGCTCTGGTTTTGTTCCCCGGCGCTCTGGTTTTTTTCCCGGGGCCCTGGTTTTCTCCCGCGGGCCTCGGTTTTGTTCCCCGGGCTCTGGTTTTGTTCCCGGGGTCTGGTTTTGTTCCCCGGGCTCTGTTTTTTTTCCCGGGGCTCTGGTTTTGTTTCCCGGGCTCTGGTTTTGTTCCCCGGGCTCTGGTTTTTTACCGCGGGCCGCGCTTTTGTTCCCGGGGCTCTGGTTTTTTTCCCGGGGCGCTGGTTTTCTCCCACGGGCTCTGGTTTTGTTCCCGAGGCTCTGGTTTTGTTCCCGGGGCGCTGGTTTTGTTCCCCGGGCCCTGGTTTTCTCCCGCGAGCCTCGGTTTTGTTCCCCGGGCTCTGGTTTTGTTCCCCGGGCTCTGGGTTTGTTCCCGGGGCTCTGGGTTTGTTCCCGGGGCTCTGGTTTTCTCCCCGGGGCTCTGGTTTTCTCCCCGGGGCTGTGGTTTTCTCCCCGGGGCTCTGGTTTAGTTCCCCGGGGCTCTGGTATTGTTCCCGGGGCGCTGGTTTTGTTCCCGGGGCTCTGGTTTTTTTCCCCGGGCCCTGGTTTTCTCCCGCGGGCCTCGGTTTTGTTCCCCGGGCTCTGGTTTTGTTCCCGGGGCTCTGGTTTTGTTCCCGGGGCTCTGGGTTTGTTCCCGGGGCTCTGGGTTTGTTCCCGGGGCTCTGGGTTTGTTCCCCGGGCGCTGGTTTTCTCCCGCGGGCCTGGTTTTGTTCCCGGGGCTCTGGTTTTGTTCCCGGGGCTCTGGTTTTGTTCCCGGGGCTCTGGTTTTGTTTCCCGGGCTCTGGTTTTGTTCCCGGGGCTCTGGTTTTGTTCCTGGGGCTCTGGTTTTCTCCTGCGGGCCGCGGTTTTGTTCCCCGGGCCCTGGTTTTGTTCCCGGGGCCCTCGTTTTGTTCCCCGGGCCCTGGTTTTCTCCCGCGGGCCTCGGTTTTGTTCCCGGGGCCCTGGTTTTGTTCCCGGGGCGCTGGTTTTCTCCCACGGGCTCTGGTTTTGTTCCCCGGGGCTCTGGTATTGTTCCCGGGGCGCTGGTTTTCTCCCCGGGGCTCTGGTTTTGTTCTCGAGGCTCTGGTTTTGTTCCCGGGGCTCTGGGTTTGTTCCCCAGGCGCTGGTTTTCTCCCGCGGGCCTCGGTTTTGTTCCCGGGGCGCTGGTTTTGTTCCCCGGGCTCTGGTTTTCTCCCGCAGGCCTCGGTTTTGTTCCCCGGGCTCTGGTTTTGTTCCCCGGGCTCTGGTTTTCTCCCCGGGGCTCTGGTTTTCTCCCCGGGGCTCTGGTTTTGTTCCCGGGGCTCTGGTTTTGTTCCCGGGGCTCTGGTTTTGTTCCCCGGGCCCTCGTTTTGTCCCCCGGGCCCTCGTTTTGTTCCCCGCGGCTCTGGTTTTGTTCCCCGCGGCTCTGGTTTTGTTCCCCGTGGCTCTGGTTTTGTTCCCGTGGCTCTGGTTTTGTTCCGCGGCTCTGGTTTTCTCCCACTTGCTCTGGTTTTGTTCCCCGGGCCCTGGTTTTGTTCCCCGGGCCCTGGTTTTGTTCCCGGGGCGCTGGTTTTCTCCCACGGGCTCTGGTTTTGCTCCCCGGGGCTCTGGTATTGTTCCCGGTGCGCTGGTTTTCTCCCGCGGGCCTCGGTTTTGTTCGCGGGGCGCTGGTTTTGTTCCCGGGGCTCTGGTTTTTTTCCCCGGGCCCTGGTTTTCTCCCGCGGGCCTCGGTTTTGTTCCCGGGCTCTGGTTTTGTTCCCCGGGTTCTGGTTTTGTTCCCCGGGCTCTGGGTTTGTTCCCGAGGCTCTGGGTTTGTTCCCGGGGCTCTGGGTTTGTTCCCCGGTCGCTGGTTTTCTCCCGCGGGCTCTGGTTTTGTTCCCCGGGCTCTGGTTTTGTTCCCCGGGCTCTGGTTTTGTTCCCCGGGCTCTGGTTTTGTTCCCCGGGCTCTGGTTTTGTTCCCCGGGCTCTGGTTTTGTTCCCCGGGCTCTGGTTTTGTTCCCGGGGCTCTGGTTTTCTCCTGCGGGCCGTGGTTTTGTTCCCCGGGCCCTGGTTTTGTTCCCCGGGCCCTGGTTTTGTTCCCCGGGCCCTGGTTTTGTTCCCGGGGCGCTGGTTTTCTCCCACGGGCTCTGGTTTTGTTCCCCGGGGCTCTGGTATTGTTCCCGGGGCGCTGGTTTTCTCCCACGGGTTCTGGTTTTGTTCTCGAGGCTCTGGTTTTGTTCCCGGGGCTCTGGGCTTGTTCCCCGGGCGCTGGTTTTCTCCCGCGGGCCTCGGTTTTGTTCCCGGGGCGCTGGTTTTGTTCCCCGGGCTCTGATTTTCTCCCGCAGGCCTCGGTTTTGTTCCCCGGGCTCTGGTTTTGTTCCCCGGGCTCTGGTTTTGTTCCCCGGGCTCTGGTTTTCTCCCCGGGGCTCTGGTTTTCTCCCCGGGGCTCTGGTTTTCTCCCCGGGGCTCTGGTTTTCTCCCCGGGGCTCTGGTTTTCTCCCCGGGGCTCTGGTTTTCTCCCCGGGGCTCTGGTTTTGTTCCCGGGGCTCTGGTTTTGTTCCCCGGGCCCTGGTTTTGTCCCCTGGGCCCTCGTTTTGTTCCCCGCTGCTCTGGTTGTGTTCCCCGGGCTCTGGTTGTGTTCCCCGGGCTCTGGTTGTGTTCCCCGGGCTCTGGTTGTGTTCCCCGGGCTCTGGTTGTGTTCCCCGGGCTCTGGTTGTGTTCCCCGGGCTCTGGTTGTGTTCCCGGGGCTCTGGTTTTGTTCCCGGGGCTCTGGTTTTGTTCCCGGGGCTCTGGTTTTGTTCCCTGGGCCCTGGTTTTCTCCCGCGGGCCTCGGTTTTGTTCCCGGGGCTCTGGTTTTGTTCCCGGGGCGCTGGTTTTGTTCCCTGGGCCCTGGTTTTTTCCCGCGGGCCTCGGTTTTGTTCCCGGGGCTCTGGTTTTGTTCCCCGGGCTCTGGTTTTGTTCCCCGGGCTCTAGTTTTGTTCCCTGGGCCCTGGTTTTCTCCCGCGGGCTCTGGTTTTGTTCCCCGGGCTCTGGTTTTGTTCCCCGTGGCTCTGGTTTTGTTCCCGCGGCTCTGGTTTTGTTCCGCGGCTCTGGTTTTCTCCCACTTGCTCTGGTTTTTTTGCCCGGGCTCTGGTTGTGTTCCCCGGGCTCTGGTTGTGTTCCCCGGGCTCTGGTTGTGTTCCCCGGGCTCTGGTTGTGTTCCCCGGGCTCTGGTTGTGTTCCCCGGGTTCTGGTTTTGTTCCCCGGGCTCTGGTTGTGTTCCCCGGGCTCTGGTTGTGTTCCCGGGGCTCTGGTTTTGTTCCCGGGGCTCTGGTTTTGTTCCCTGGGCCCTGGTTTTCTCCCGCGGGCCTCGGTTTTGTTCCCGGGGCTCTGGTTTTGTTCCCGGGGCGCTGGTTTTGTTCCCTGGGCCCTGGTTTTTTCCCGCGGGCCTCGGTTTTGTTCCCGGGGCTCTGGTTTTGTTCCCCGGGCTCTGGTTTTGTTCCCCGGGCTCTGGTTTTGTTCCCCGGGCTCTGGTTTTTTTCCCCGGGCTCTGGTTTTTTTCCCCGGGCTCTGGTTTTTTTCCCCGGGCTCTGGTTTTGTTCCCTGGGCCCTGGTTTTCTCCCGCGGGCTCTGGTTTTGTTCCCCGGGCTCTGGTTTTGTTCCCGGGGCTCTGGTTTTGTTCCCGGGGCTCTGGTTTTGTTCCCGGGGCTCTGGTTTTGTTCCCGGGGCTCTGGTTTTCTCCCGCGGGCTCTGGTTTTGTTCCCGGGGCTCTGGTTTTGTTCCCGGGGCTCTGGTTTTGTTCCCGGGGCTCTGGTTTTGTTCCCGGGGCTCTGGTTTTGTTCCCGGGGCTCTGGTTTTGTTCCCGGGGCTCTGGTTTTGTTCCCCGGGCTCTGGTTTTGTTCCCGGGGCTCTGGTTTTGTTCCCAGGGCTCTGGTTTTCTACCTCGGTCCGCGGTTTTGTTCCCGGGGCTCTGGTTTTGTTCCCGGGGCGCTGGTTTTCTCCCACGGGCTCTGGTTTTGTTCCCGAGGCTCTGGTTTTGTTCCCGGGGCTCTGGGTTTGTTCCCCGGGCGCTGGTTTTCTCCCGCGGGCCTCGGTTTTGTTCCCGGGGTGCTGGTTTTGTTCCCGGGGCGCTGTTTTTTTTCCCCGGGCCTTGGTTTTCTCCCGCGGGCCTCGGTTTTGTTCCCCGGGCTCTGGTTTTGTTCCCCGGGCTCTGGTTTTCTCCCCGGGGCTCTGGTTTTCTCCCCGGGGCTCTGGTTTTCTCCCCGGGGCTCTGGTTTTCTCCCCGGGGCTCTGGTTTTCTCCCCGGGGCTCTGGTTTTCTCCCCGGGGTCTGGTTTTCTCCTCGGGGCTCTGGTTTTCTCCCCGGGACTCTGGTTTTCTCCCCGGGGCTCTGGTTTTCTCCCCGGGGCTCTGGTTTTCTGCCCGGGGCTCTGGTTTTCTGCCCGGGGCTCTGGTTTGTTCCCCGGGGCTCTGGTTTTCTCCCCCGGGCTCTGGTTTTGTTCCCGGGGCTCTGGTTTTGTTCCCCGGGCTCTGGTTTTGTTCCCCGGGCTCTGGTTTTGTTCCCGGGGCTCTGGTTTTGTTCCCGGGGCTCTGGTTTTGTTCCCGGGGCTCTGGTTTTCTCCTGCGGGCCGCGGTTTTGTTCCCCGGGCCCTGGTTTTATTCCCCGGGTCCTGGTTGTGTTCCCCGGGCCCTGGTTTTGTTCCCCAGGCTCTGGTTTTCTTCCCCGGGGCTCTGGTTTTGTTCCCGGGGCGCTGGTTTTCTCCCACGGGCTCTGGTTTTGTTCCTGATGCTCTGGTTGTGTTCCCGGGGCTCTGGTTTTGTTCCCCGGGCGCTGGTTTTCTCCCGCGGGCCTCGGTTTTGTTACCGGGGCGCTGGTTTTGTTCCCGGGGCGATGGTTTTCTCCCGCGGGCCTCGGTTTTGTTCCCGGGGCTCTGGTTTTGTTCCCGGGGCTCTGGTTTTGTTCCCGGGGCTCTGGTTTTGTTCCCGGGGCTCTGGTTTTGTTCCCGGGGCTCTGGTTTTGTTCCCGGGGCTCTGGTTTTGTTCCCCGGGCTCTGGTTTTGTTCCCCGGGCTCTGGTTTTGTTCCCGGGGCTCTGGTTTTGTTCCCGGGGCTCTGGTTTTGTTCCCGGGGCTCTGGTTTTGTTCCCGGGGCTCTGGTTTTGTTTCCGGGGCTCTGGTTTTCTCCTGCGGGCCTCGGTTTTGTTCCCGGGGCTCTGGTTTTGTTCCCGGGGCTCTGGTTTTGTTCCCCGGGCTCTGGTTTTGTTCCCCGGGCCCTGGTTTTGTTCCCCGGGCCCTGGTTTTTTTCCCGGGGCTCTGGTTTTTTTCCCGGGGCTGTGGTTTTTTTCCCGGGGCTGTGGTTTTGTTCCCCGGGCTCTGGTTTTGTTCCCGGGGCTCTGGTTTTGTTCCTCAGGCCCTGGTTTTCTCCCGCGGGCCTCGGTTTTGTTCCCGGGGCTCTGGTTTTGTTCCCGGGGCTCTGGTTTTGTTCCCGGGTCGCTGGTTTTCTCCCACGGGCTCTGGTTTTGTTCCCGAGGCTCTGGTTTTGTTCCCGGGGCTCTGGGTTTGTTCCCCGGGCGCTGGTTTTCTCCCGCGGGCCTCGGTTTTGTTCCCGGGGCGCTGGTTTTTTTCCCCGGGCGCTGGTTTTGTTCCCCTGGCCCTGGTTTTCTCCCGCGGCCCTCGGTTTTTTTCCCCGGGCTCTGGTTTTTTTCCCCGGGCTCTGGTTTTGTTCCCGGGGCGCTGGTTTTCTCCCACGGGCTCAGGTTTTGTTCCCGGGGCGCTGGTTTTCTCCCACGGGCTCTGGTTTTGTTCCCGAGGCTCTGGTTGTGTTCCCGGGGCTCTGGTTTTGTTCCCGGGGCTCTGGTTTTGTTCCCTGGGCTCTGGTTTTCTCCTGCGGGCCTCGGTTTTGTTCCCGGGGCTCTGGTTTTGTTCCCGGGGCTCTGGTTTTGTTCCCGGGGCTCTGGTTTTGTTCCCTGGGCCCTGGTTTTCTCCCGCGGGCTCTGATTTTGTTCCCGGGGCTCTGGTTTTGTTCCCGGGGCTCTGGTTTTGTTCCCGGGGCTCTGGTTTTCTCCCGCTGGCTCTGGTTTTGTTCCCCGGGCTCTGGTTTTGTTCCCGGGGCTCTGGTTTTGTTCCCGGGGCTCTGGTTTTGTTCCCGGGGCTCTGGTTTTGTTCCCGGGGCTCTGGTTTTGTTCCCGGGGCTCTGGTTTTGTTCCCGGGGCTCTGGTTTTGTTCCCGGGGCTCTGGTTTTGTTCCCCGGGCTCTGGTTTTGTTCCCAGGGCTCTGGTTTTCTACCTCGGGCCGCGGTTTTGTTCCCGGGGCTCTGGTTTTGTTCCCGGGGTGCTGGTTTTCTCCCACGGGCTCTGGTTTTGTTCCCGAGGCTCTGGTTTTGTTCCTGGGGCTCTGGGTTTGTTCCCCGGGCGCTGGTTTTCTCCCGCGGGCCTCGGTTTTGTTCCCGGGGTGCTGGTTTTGTTCCCGGGGCGCTGGTTTTTTTCCCCGGGCCCTGGTTTTCTCCCGCGGGCCTCGGTTTTGTTCCCCGGGCCCTGGTTTTGTTCCCGGGGCTCTGGTTTTCTCCCCGGGGCTCTGGTTTTCTCCCCGGGGCTCTGATTTTCTTCCCGGCGTTCTGGTATTCTCCCCGGGGCTCTGGTTTTCTCCCCGGCGTTCTGGTTTTCTGCCCGGGGCTCTGGTTTTCTCCCCGGGGCTCTGGTTTTCTGCTCGGGGCTGTGGTTTTCTCCCCGGGGCTCTGGTTTTCTCCCCGGGGCTCTGGTTTTCTCCCGCGGGCCTCGGTTGTGTTCCCCGGGCTCTGGTTGTGTTCCCCGGGCTCTGGTTTTGTTCCCGGGGCTCTGGATGTGTTCCCGGGGCTCTGGTTTTGTTCCCCGGGCTCTGGTTTTGTTCCCCGGGCTCTGGTTTTGTTCCCCGGGCTCTGGTTTTGTTCCCCGGGCTCTGGTTTTGTTTCCGGGGCTCTGGTTTTCTCCTGCGGGCCTCGGTTTTGTTCCCGGGGCTCTGGTTTTGTTCCCCGGGCCCTGGTTTTGTTCCCCGGGCCCTGGTTTTGTTCCCCGGGCCCTGGTTTTGTTCCCGGAGCTCTGGTTTTGTTCCCGGGGCTCTGGTTTTGTTCCCGGGGCTCTGGTTTTGTTCCCGGGGCTCTGGTTTTGTTCCCGGGGCTCTGGTTTTGTTCCCCGGGCTCTGGTTTTGTTCCCCGGGCTCTGGTTTTGTTCCCCGGGCTCTGGTTTTGTACCCGGGGCTCTGGTTTTGTTCCCGCGGCTCATGTTTTGTTCCCGGGGCTGTGGTTTTTTTCCCGGGGCGCTGGTTTTCTCCCCGGGGCTCTGGTTTTGTTCCCGAGGCTCTGGTTTTGTTCCCGGGGCTCTGGGTTTGTTCCCCGGGCCCTGGTTTTCTCCCGCGGGCCTCGGTTTTGTTCCCGGGGCTGTGGTTTTGTTCTTGGCGCTCTGGTTGTGTTCCCCGGGCTCTGGTTGTGTTCCCCGGGCTCTGGTTGTGTTCCCCGGGCTCTGGTTGTGTTCCCCGGGCTCTGGTTGTCTTCCCCGGGCTCTGGTTGTCTTCCCCGGGCTCTGGTTGTCTTCCCCGGGCTCTGGTTGTGTTCCCCGGGCTCTGGTTGTGTTCCCCGGGCTCTGGTTGTGTTCCCGGGGCTCTGGTTTTGTTCCCGGGGCTCTGGTTTTGTTCCCTGGGCCCTGGTTTTCTCCCGCGGGCCTCGGTTTTGTTCCCGGGGCTCTGGTTTTGTTCCCGGGGCCCTGGTTTTGTTCCCTGGGCCCTGGTTTTCTCCCGCGGGCCTCGGTTTTGTTCCCGGGGCTCTGGTTTTGTTCCCGGGGCTCTGGTTTTGTTCCCGGGGCTCTGGTTTTGTTCCCAGGGCTCTGGTTTTCTACCTCGGGCCGCGGTTTTGTTCCCGGGGCTCTGGTTTTGTTCCCAGGGCGCTGGTTTTCTCCCACGGGCTCTGGTTTTGTTCCCGAGGCTCTGGTTTTGTTCCCGGGGCTCTGGGTGTGTTCCCGGGGCGATGGTTTTCTCCCGCGGGCCTCGGTTTTTTTCCCCGGGCTCTGGTTTTGTTGCCGGGGCTCTGTTTTTCTCCCCGGGGCTCTGTTTTTCTCCCCGGGGCTCTGGTTTTCTCCCGCGGGCCTCGGTTGTGTTCCCCGGGCTCTGGTTGTGTTCCCCGGGCTCTGGTTGTGTTCCCCGGGCTCTGGTTGTGTTCCCCGGGCTCTGGTTGTGTTCCCCGGGCTCTGGTTGTGTTCCCCGGGCTCTGGTTGTGTTCCCCGGGCTCTGGTTGTGTTCCCCGGGCTCTGGTTGTGTTCCCCGGGCTCTGGTTGTGTTCCCCGGGCTCTGGTTGTGTTCCCCGGGCTCTGGTTGTGTTCCCCGGGCTCTGGTTGTGTTCCCCGGGCTCTGGTTGTGTTCCCCGGGTTCTGGTTTTGTTCCCGGGGCTCTGGTTTTGTTCCCGGGGCTCTGGTTTTGTTCCCGGGGCTCTGGTTTTGTTCCCGGGGCTCTGGTTTTGTTCCCGGGGCTCTGGTTTTGTTCCCGGGGCTCTGGTTTTGTTCCCCGGGCTCTGGTTTTGTTCCCTGGGCCCTGGTTTTCTCCCGCGGGCTCTGGTTTTGTTCCCCGGGCTCTGGTATTATTCCCGGGGCTCTGGTTTTGTTCCCGGGGCTCTGGTTTTGTTCCCGGGGCTCTGGTTTTGTTCCCGGGGCTCTGGTTTTCTCCCGCGGGCTCTGGTTTTGTTCCCGGGGCTCTGGTTTTGTTCCCGGGGCTCTGGTTTTGTTCCCGGGGCTCTGGTTTTGTTCCCGGGGCTCTGGTTTTGTTCCCGGGGCTCTGGTTTTGTTCCCGGGGCTCTGGTTTTGTTCCCCGGGCTCTGGTTTTGTTCCCAGGGCTCTGGTTTTCTACCTCGGGCCGCGGTTTTGTTCCCGGGGCTCTGGTTTTGTTCCCGGGGTGCTGGTTTTCTCCCACGGGCTCTGGTTTTGTTCCCGAGGCTCTGGTTTTGTTCCTGGGGCTCTGGGTTTGTTCCCCGGGCACTGGTTTTCTCCCGCGGGCCTCGGTTTTGTTCCCGAGGCTCTGGTTTTGTTCCCCGGGCCCTGGTTTTCTCCCGCGGGCCTCGGTTTTGTTCCCCGGGCCCTGGGTTTGTTCCCGGGGCTCTGGGTTTGTTCCCGGGGCTCTGGTTTTCTCCCCGGGGCTCTGGTTTTCTCCCCGGGGCTCTGGTTTTCTCCCCGGGGCTCTGGTTTTCTCCCCGGGGCTCTGGTTTTCTCCCCGGGGCTCTGGTTTTCTCCCCGGGGCTCTGGTTTTGTTCCCGGGGCTCTGGTTTTGTTCCCGGGGCTCTGGTTTTGTTCCCGGGGCTCTGGTTTTGTTCCCGGGGCTCTGGTTTTGTTCCCGGGGCTCTGGTTTTGTTCCCGGGGCTCTGGTTTTGTTCCCGGGGCTCTGGTTTTGTTCCCGGGGCTCTGGTTTTCTCCCGCGGGCTCTGGTTTTGTTCCCCGGGCTCTGGTTTTGTTCCCGGGGCTCTGGTTTTGTTCCCGGGGCGCTGGTTTTGTTCCCCGGGCGCTGGTTTTGTTCCCCTGGCCCTGGTTTTCTCCCGCGGGCCTCGGTTTTGTTCCCCGGGCTCTGGTTTTTTTCCCCGGGCTCTGGTTTTGTTCCCTGGGCCCTGGTTTTCTCCCGCGGGCTCTGGTTTTGTTCCCCGGGCTCTGGTTTTATTCACGGGGCTCTGGTTTTGTTCCCGGGGCTCTGGTTTTGTTCCCGGGGCTCTGGTTTTGTTCCCGGGGCTCTGGTTTTGTTCCCGGGGCTCTGGTTTTGTTCCCGGGGCTCTGGTTTTCTCCCGCGGGCTCTGGTTTTGTTCCCGGGGCTCTGGTTTTGATCCCCGGGCTCTGGTTTTGTTCCCGGGGCTCTGGTTTTGTTCCCGGGGCTCTGGTTTTGTTCCCGGGGCTCTGGTTTTGTTCCCGGGGCTCTGGTTTTGTTCCCCGGGCTCTGGTTTTGTTCCCAGGGCTCTGGTTTTCTACCTCGGGCCGCGATTTTGTTCCCGGGGCTCTGGTTTTGTTCCCGGGGTGCTGGTTTTCTCCCACGGGCTCTGGTTTTGTTCCCGAGGCTCTGGTTTTGTTCCTGGGGCTCTGGGTTTGTTCCCCGGGCGCTGGTTTTCTCCCGCGGGCCTCGGTTTTGTTCCCGGGGTGCTGGTTTTGTTCCCGGGCGCTGGTTTTTTTCCTTGGGCCCTGGTTTTCTCCCGCGGGCCTCGGTTTTGTTCCCCGGGCCCTGGTTTTGTTCCCGGGGCTCTGGTTTTCTCCCCGGGGCTCTGGTTTTCTCCCCGGGGCTCTGGTTTTCTCCCCGGCGTTCTGGTTTTCTCCCCGGGGCTCTGGTTTTCTCCCCGGGGCTCTGGTTTTCTCCCCGGGGCTCTGGTTTTCTCCCCGGGGCTCTGGTTTTCTCCCCGGGGCTCTGGTTTTCTCCCCGGGGCTCTGGTTTTCTCCCCGGGGCTCTGGTTTTCTCCCCGGGGCTCTGGTTTTCTCCCCGGGGCTCTGGTTTTCTCCCCGGGGCTCTGGTTTTCTCCCCGGGGCTCTGGTTTTGTTCCCGGGGCTCTGGTTTTGTTCCCGGGGCTCTGGTTTTGTTCCCCGGGCTCTGGTTTTGTTCCCCGGGCTATGGTTTTGTTCCCCGGGCTCTGGTTTTGTTCCCCGTGCCCTGGTTTTGTTCCCGGGGCCCTGGTTTTGTTCCCGGGGCTCTGGTTTTCTCCTGCGGGCCGCGGTTTTGTTCCCCGGGCCCTGGTTGTGTTCCCCGGGCCCTGGTTGTGTTCCCCGGGCCCTGGTTGTGTTCCCCGGGCCCTGGTTGTGTTCCCCGGGCCCTGGTTGTGTTCCCCGGGCCCTGGTTTTGTTCCCCGGGCTCTGGTTTTGTTCCCCGGGGCTCTGGTTTTGTTCCCGGGGCGCTGGTTTTCTTCCACGGGCTCTGGCTTTGTTCCCGAGGCTCTGGCTTTGTTCCCGGGGCTCTGGGTTTGTTCCCCGGGCGCTGGTTTTCTCCCGCGGGCCTCGGTTTTGTTACCGGGGCGCTGGTTTTGTTCCCGGGGCGATGGTTTTCTCCCGCGGGCCTTGGTTTTGTTCCCCGGGCTCTGGTTTTCTCCCCGGGGCTCTGGTTTTGTTCCCGGGGCTCTGTTTTTCTCCCCGGGGCTCTGGTTTTCTCCCGCGGGCCTCGGTTTTGTTCCGGGGGCTCTGGTTTTGTTCCGGGGGCTCTGGTTTTGTTCCGGGGGCTCTGGTTTTCTCCCCGGGGTTCTGGTTTTCTCCCCGGGGTTCTGGTTTTCTCCCCGGGGCTCTGGTTTTCTCCCCGGGGCTCTGGTTTTCTCCCCGGGGCTCTGGTTTTCTCCCCGGGGCTCTGGTTTTCTCCCCGGGGCTCTGGTTTTCTCCCCGGGGCTCTGGTTTTCTCCCCGGGGCTCTGGTTTTGTTCCCGGGGCTCTGGTTTTGTTCCCGGGGCTCTGGTTTTGTTCCCGGGGCTCTGGTTTTGTTCCCCGGGCTCTGGTTTTGTTCCCCGGGCTCTGGTTTTGTTCCCCGGGCTCTGGTTTTGTTCCCGGGGCTCTGGTTTTGTTCCCGGGGCTCTGGTTTTGTTTCCGGGGATCTGGTTTTCTCCTGCGGGCCTCGGTTTTGTTCCCGGGGCTCTGGTTTTGTTCCCCGGGCCCTGGTTTTGTTCCCCGGGCCCTGGTTTTGTTCCCCGGGCTCTGGTTTTGTTCCCGGGGCTGTGGTTTTGTTCCCGGGGCTGTGGTTTTGTTCCCGGGGCTCTGGTTTTGTTCCCCGGGCTCTGGTTTTGTTCCCCGGGCTCTGGTTTTGTTCCCCGGGCTCTGGTTTTGTTCCCGGGGCTCTGGTTTTGTTCCTCAGGCCCTGGTTTTCTCCCGCGGGCCTCGGTTTTGTTCCCGGGGCTCTGGTTTTGTTCCCGGGGCTCTGGTTTTGTTCCCGGGGCGCTGGTTTTCTCCCACGGGCTCTGGTTTTGATCCCGAGGCTCTGGTTTTGTTCCCGGGGCTCTGGGTTTGTTCCCCGGGCGCTGGTTTTCTCCCGCGGGCCTCGGTTTTGTTCCCGGGGCGCTGGTTTTGTTCCCCGGGCGCTGGTTTTGTTCCCCTGGCCCTGGTTTTCTCCCGCGGGCCTCGGTTTTGTTCCCCGGGCTCTGGTTTTGTTCCCCGGGCTCTGGTTTTGTTCCCTGGGCCCTGGTTTTCTCCCGCGGGCTCTGGTTTTGTTCCCCGGGCTCTGGTTTTATTCACGGGGCTCTGGTTTTGTTCCCGGGGCTCTGGTTTTGTTCCCGGGGCTCTGGCTTTGTTCCCGGGGCTATGGTTTTGTTCCCGGGGCTCTGGTTTTCTCCCGCGGGCTCTGGTTTTGTTCCCCGGGCTCTGGTTTTGTTCCCGGGGCTCTGGTTTTGTTCCCGGGGCTCTGGTTTTGTTCCCGGGGCTCTGGTTTTGTTCCCCGGGCTCTGGTTTTGTTCCCAGGGCTCTGGTTTTCTACCTCGGGCCGCGGTTTTGTTCCCGGGGCTCTGGTTTTGTTCCCGGGGCGCTGGTTTTCTCCCACGGGCTCTGGTTTTGTTCCCGAGGCTCTGGTTTTGTTCCTGGGGCTCTGGGTTTGTTCCCCGGGCGCTGGTTTTCTCCCGCGGGCCTCGGTTTTGTTCCCGGGGTGCTGGTTTTGTTCCCGGGGCGCTGGTTTTTTTCCTTGGGCCCTGGTTTTCTCCCGCGGGCCTCGGTTTTGTTCCCCGGGCCCTGGTTTTGTTCCCGGGGCTCTGGGTTTGTTCCCGGGGCTCTGGTTTTCTCCCCGGGGCTCTGGTTTTCTCCCCGGCGTTCTGGTTTTCTCCCCGGGGCTCTGGTTTTCTCCCCGGGGCTCTGGTTTTCTCCCCGGGGCTCTGGTTTTCTCCCCGGGGCTCTGGTTTTGTTCCCCGGGGCTCTGGTTTTGTTCCCGGGGCTCTGGTTTTGTTCCCGGGGCTCTGGTTTTGTTCCCGGGGCTCTGGTTTTGTTCCCGGGGCTCTGGTTTTGTTCCCGGGGCTCTGGTTTTGTTCCCCGGGCTCTGGTTTTGTTCCCGGGGCCCTGGTTTTGTTCCCGGGGCCCTGGTTTTGTTCCCGGGGTTCTGGTTTTCTCCTGCGGGCCCTGGTTGTGTTCCCCGGGCCCTGGTTGTGTTCCCCGGGCCCTGGTTGTGTTCCCCGGGCCCTGGTTGTGTTCCCCGGGCCCTGGTTGTGTTCCCCGGGCCCTGGTTTTGTTCCCCGGGCTCTGGTTTTCTCCCCGGGGCTCTGGTTTTCTCCCCGGGGCTCTGGTTTTCTCCCCGGGGCTCTGGTTTTGTTCCACGGGCTCTGGTTTTGTTCCACGGGCTCTGGTTTTGTTCCCCGGGCTCTGGTTTTGTTCCCCGGGCTCTGGTTTTGTTCCCCGGGCTCTGGTTTTGTTCCCGGGGCTCTGGTTTTGTTTCCGGGGCTCTGGTTTTCTCCTGCGGGCCTCGGTTTTGTTCCCCGGGCCCTGGTTTTGTTCCCCGGGCCCTGGTTTTGTTCCCGGGGCTCTGGTTTTGTTCCCGGGGCTCTGGTTTTGTTCCCGGGGCTCTGGTTTTGTTCCCGGGGCTCTGGTTTTGTTCCTCAGGCCCTGGTTTTGTTCCCGGGGCTCTGGTTTTGTTCCCGGGGCTCTGGTTTTGTTCCCGGGGCTCTGGTTTTGTTCCCGGGGCTCTGGTTTTGTTCCCGGGGCGCTGGTTTTCTCCCACGGGCTCTGGTTTTGATCCCGAGGCTCTGGTTTTTTTCCCGGGGCTCTGGGTTTGTTCCCCGGGCGCTGGTTTTCTCCCGCGGGCCTCGGTTTTCTCCCCGGGGCGCTGGTTTTGTTCCCCGGGCGCTGGTTTTGTTCCCCTGGCCCTGGTTTTCTCCCGCGGGCCTCGGTTTTGTTCCCCGGGCTCTGGTTTTGTTCCCCGGGCTCTGGTTTTGTACCCTGGGCCCTGGTTTTCTCCCGCGGGCTCTGGTTTTGTTCCCCGGGCTCTGGTTTTATTCACGGGGCTCTGGTTTTGTTCCCGGGGCTCTGGTTTTGTTCCCGGGGCTCTGGTTTTGTTCCCGGGGCTCTGGTTTTGTTCCCGGGGCTCTGGTTTTGTTCCCGGGGCTCTGGTTTTGTTCCCGGGGCTCTGGTTTTCTCCCGCGGGCTCTGGTTTTGTTCCCCGGGCTCTGGTTTTGTTCCCCGGGCTCTGGTTTTGTTCCCGGGGCTCTGGTTTTGTTCCCCAGGCTCTGGTTTTGTTCCCCGGGCTCTGGTTTTGTTCCCAGGGCTCTGGTTTTCTACCTCGGGCCGCGGTTTTGTTCCCGGGGCTCTGGTTTTGTTCCCGGGGTGCTGGTTTTCTCCCACGGGCTCTGGTTTTGTTCCCGAGGCTCTGGTTTTGTTCCTGGGGCTCTGGGTTTGTTCCCCGGGCGCTGGTTTTCTCCCGCGGGCCTCGGTTTTGATCCCGGGGTGCTGGTTTTGTTCCCGGGGCGCTGGTTTTTTTCCTTGGGCCCTGGTTTTCTCCCGCGGGCCTCGGTTTTGATCCCGGGGCTCTGGGTTTGTTCCCGGGGCTCTGGTTTTCTCCCCGGGGCTCTGGTTTTCTCCCCGGCGTTCTGGTTTTCTCCCCGGGGTCTGGTTTTCTCCCCGGGGCTCTGGTTTTCTCCCCGGGGCTCTGGTTTTCTCCCCGGGGCTCTGGTTTTCTCCCCGGGGCTCTGGTTTTCTCCCCGGGGCTCTGGTTTTCTCCCCGGGGCTCTGGTTTTCTCCCCGGGGCTCTGGTTTTGTTCCTGGGGCTCTGGTTTTGTTCCTGGGGCTCTGGTTTTGTTCCCGGGGCTCTGGTTTTGTTCCCGGGGCTCTGGTTTTGTTCCCCGGGCTCTGGTTTTGTTCCCCGGGCTCTGGTTTTGTTCCCCGGGCTCTGGTTTTGTTCCCGGGGCTCTGGTTTTGTTCCCGGGGCTCTGGTTTTGTTCCCGGGGCTCTGGTTTTGTTTCCGGGGCTCTGGTTTTCTCCTGCGGGCCTCGGTTTTGTTCCCGGGGCTCTGGTTTTGTTCCCCGGGCTCTGGTTTTGTTCCCCGGGCCCTGGTTTTGTTCCCCGGGCCCTGGTTTTGTTCCCCGGGCTCTGGTTTTGTTCCCGGGGCTGTGGTTTTGTTCCCGGGGCTGTGGTTTTGTTCCCGGGGCTGTGGTTTTGTTCCCCGGGCTCTGGTTTTGTTCCCCGGGCTCTGGTTTTGTTCCCCGGGCTCTGGTTTTGTTCCCGGGGCTCTGGTTTTGTTCCTCAGGCCCTGGTTTTCTCCCGCGGGCCTCGGTTTTGTTCCCGGGGCTCTGGTTTTGTTCCCGGGGCTCTGGTTTTGTTCCCGGGGCGCTGGTTTTCTCCCACGGGCTCTGGTTTTGATCCCGAGGCTCTGGTTTTGTTCCCGGGGCTCTGGGTTTGTTCCCCGGGCGCTGGTTTTCTCCCGCGGGCCTCGGTTTTGTTCCCGGGGCGCTGGTTTTGTTCCCCGGGCGCTGGTTTTGTTCCCCTGGCCCTGGTTTTCTCCCGCGGGCCTCGGTTTTGTTCCCCGGGCTCTGGTTTTGTTCCCCGGGCTCTGGTTTTGTTCCCTGGGCCCTGGTTTTCTCCCGCGGGCTCTGGTTTTGTTCCCCGGGCTCTGGTTTTATTCACGGGGCTCTGGTTTTGTTCCCGGGGCGCTGGTTTTCTCCCGCGGGCCTCGGTTTTGTTCCCGGGGCTCTGGTTTTGTTCCCGGGGCTCTGGTTTTGTTCCCGGGGCTCTGGTTTTGTTCCTCAGGCCCTGGTTTTGTTCCCGGGGCTCTGGTTTTGTTCCCGGGGCTCTGGTTTTGTTCCCGGGGCTCTGGTTTTGTTCCCGGGGCTCTGGTTTTGTTCCCGGGGCG
Organism: Calonectris borealis; assembly: GCF_964195595.1. Lineage (NCBI taxonomy): Eukaryota > Metazoa > Chordata > Aves > Procellariiformes > Procellariidae > Calonectris > Calonectris borealis. The sequence goes on along the minus strand of NW_027441479.1, from coordinate 395,530 downwards.
CTGGTTTTCTCCCACGGGCTCTGGTTTTGATCCCGAGGCTCTGGTTTTTTTCCCGGGGCTCTGGGTTTGTTCCCCGGGCGCTGGTTTTCTCCCGCGGGCCTCGGTTTTCTCCCCGGGGCGCTGGTTTTGTTCCCCGGGCGCTGGTTTTGTTCCCCTGGCCCTGGTTTTCTCCCGCGGGCCTCGGTTTTGTTCCCCGGGCTCTGGTTTTGTTCCCCGGGCTCTGGTTTTGTACCCTGGGCCCTGGTTTTCTCCCGCGGGCTCTGGTTTTGTTCCCCGGGCTCTGGTTTTATTCACGGGGCTCTGGTTTTGTTCCCGGGGCTCTGGTTTTGTTCCCGGGGCTCTGGTTTTGTTCCCGGGGCTCTGGTTTTGTTCCCGGGGCTCTGGTTTTGTTCCCGGGGCTCTGGTTTTGTTCCCGGGGCTCTGGTTTTCTCCCGCGGGCTCTGGTTTTGTTCCCCGGGCTCTGGTTTTGTTCCCCGGGCTCTGGTTTTGTTCCCGGGGCTCTGGTTTTGTTCCCCAGGCTCTGGTTTTGTTCCCCGGGCTCTGGTTTTGTTCCCAGGGCTCTGGTTTTCTACCTCGGGCCGCGGTTTTGTTCCCGGGGCTCTGGTTTTGTTCCCGGGGTGCTGGTTTTCTCCCACGGGCTCTGGTTTTGTTCCCGAGGCTCTGGTTTTGTTCCTGGGGCTCTGGGTTTGTTCCCCGGGCGCTGGTTTTCTCCCGCGGGCCTCGGTTTTGATCCCGGGGTGCTGGTTTTGTTCCCGGGGCGCTGGTTTTTTTCCTTGGGCCCTGGTTTTCTCCCGCGGGCCTCGGTTTTGATCCCGGGGCTCTGGGTTTGTTCCCGGGGCTCTGGTTTTCTCCCCGGGGCTCTGGTTTTCTCCCCGGCGTTCTGGTTTTCTCCCCGGGGTCTGGTTTTCTCCCCGGGGCTCTGGTTTTCTCCCCGGGGCTCTGGTTTTCTCCCCGGGGCTCTGGTTTTCTCCCCGGGGCTCTGGTTTTCTCCCCGGGGCTCTGGTTTTCTCCCCGGGGCTCTGGTTTTCTCCCCGGGGCTCTGGTTTTGTTCCTGGGGCTCTGGTTTTGTTCCTGGGGCTCTGGTTTTGTTCCCGGGGCTCTGGTTTTGTTCCCGGGGCTCTGGTTTTGTTCCCCGGGCTCTGGTTTTGTTCCCCGGGCTCTGGTTTTGTTCCCCGGGCTCTGGTTTTGTTCCCGGGGCTCTGGTTTTGTTCCCGGGGCTCTGGTTTTGTTCCCGGGGCTCTGGTTTTGTTTCCGGGGCTCTGGTTTTCTCCTGCGGGCCTCGGTTTTGTTCCCGGGGCTCTGGTTTTGTTCCCCGGGCCCTGGTTTTGTTCCCCGGGCCCTGGTTTTGTTCCCCGGGCCCTGGTTTTGTTCCCCGGGCTCTGGTTTTGTTCCCGGGGCTGTGGTTTTGTTCCCGGGGCTGTGGTTTTGTTCCCGGGGCTGTGGTTTTGTTCCCCGGGCTCTGGTTTTGTTCCCCGGGCTCTGGTTTTGTTCCCCGGGCTCTGGTTTTGTTCCCGGGGCTCTGGTTTTGTTCCTCAGGCCCTGGTTTTCTCCCGCGGGCCTCGGTTTTGTTCCCGGGGCTCTGGTTTTGTTCCCGGGGCTCTGGTTTTGTTCCCGGGGCGCTGGTTTTCTCCCACGGGCTCTGGTTTTGATCCCGAGGCTCTGGTTTTGTTCCCGGGGCTCTGGGTTTGTTCCCCGGGCGCTGGTTTTCTCCCGCGGGCCTCGGTTTTGTTCCCGGGGCGCTGGTTTTGTTCCCCGGGCGCTGGTTTTGTTCCCCTGGCCCTGGTTTTCTCCCGCGGGCCTCGGTTTTGTTCCCCGGGCTCTGGTTTTGTTCCCCGGGCTCTGGTTTTGTTCCCTGGGCCCTGGTTTTCTCCCGCGGGCTCTGGTTTTGTTCCCCGGGCTCTGGTTTTATTCACGGGGCTCTGGTTTTGTTCCCGGGGCTCTGGTTTTGTTCCCGGGGCTCTGGCTTTGTTCCCGGGGCTATGGTTTTGTTCCCGGGGCTCTGGTTTTCTCCCGCGGGCTCTGGTTTTGTTCCCCGGGCTCTGGTTTTGTTCCCCGGGCTCTGGTTTTGTTCCCGGGGCTCTGGTTTTGTTCCCGGGGCTCTGGTTTTGTTCCCGGGGCTCTGGTTTTGTTCCCGGGGCTCTGGTTTTGTTCCCCGGGCTCTGGTTTTGTTCCCAGGGCTCTGGTTTTCTACCTCGGGCCGCGGTTTTGTTCCCGGGGCTCTGGTTTTGTTCCCGGGGCGCTGGTTTTCTCCCACGGGCTCTGGTTTTGTTCCCGAGGCTCTGGTTTTGTTCCTGGGGCTCTGGGTTTGTTCCCGGGGCTCTGGTTTTCTCCCCGGGGCTCTGGTTTTCTTCCCGGCGTTCTGGTTTTCTCCCCGGGGCGCTGGTTTTTTTCCTTGGGCTCTGGTTTTCTCCCCGGGGCTCTGGTTTTCTCCCCGGGGCTCTGGTTTTGTTCCCCGGGGCTCTGGTTTTGTTCCCGGGGCTCTGGTTTTGTTCCCGGGGCTCTGGTTTTGTTCCCGGGGCTCTGGTTTTGTTCCCGGGGCTCTGGTTTTGTTCCCCGGGCTCTGGTTTTGTTCCCCGGGCCCTGGTTTTGTTCCCGGGGCCCTGGTTTTGTTCCCGGGGTTCTGGTTTTCTCCTGCGGGCCCTGGTTGTGTTCCCCGGGCCCTGGTTGTGTTCCCCGGGCCCTGGTTGTGTTCCCCGGGCCCTGGTTGTGTTCCCCGGGCCCTGGTTTTGTTCCCCGGGCTCTGGTTTTCTCCCCGGGGCTCTGGTTTTCTCCCCGGGGCTCTGGTTTTCTCCCCGGGGCTCTGGTTTTCTCCCACGGGCTCTGGTTTTGTTCCACGGGCTCTGGTTTTGTTCCCCGGGCTCTGGTTTTGTTCCCCGGGCTCTGGTTTTGTTCCCCGGGCTCTGGTTTTGTTCCCCGGGCTCTGGTTTTGTTCCCGGGGCTCTGGTTTTGTTTCCGGGGCTCTGGTTTTCTCCTGCGGGCCTCGGTTTTGTTCCCCGGGCCCTGGTTTTGTTCCCCGGGCCCTGGTTTTGTTCCCGGGGCTCTGGTTTTGTTCCCGGGGCTCTGGTTTTGTTCCCGGGGCTCTGGTTTTGTTCCCGGGGCTCTGGTTTTGTTCCTCAGGCCCTGGTTTTGTTCCCGGGGCTCTGGTTTTGTTCCCGGGGCTCTGGTTTTGTTCCCGGGGCTCTGGTTTTGTTCCCGGGGCTCTGGTTTTGTTCCCGGGGCGCTGGTTTTCTCCCACGGGCTCTGGTTTTGATCCCGAGGCTCTGGTTTTGTTCCCGGGGCTCTGGGTTTGTTCCCCGGGCGCTGGTTTTCTCCCGCGGGCCTCGGTTTTCTCCCCGGGGCGCTGGTTTTGTTCCCCGGGCGCTGGTTTTGTTCCCCTGGCCCTGGTTTTCTCCCGCGGGCCTCGGTTTTGTTCCCCGGGCTCTGGTTTTGTTCCCCGGGCTCTGGTTTTGTACCCTGGGCCCTGGTTTTCTCCCGCGGGCTCTGGTTTTGTTCCCCGGGCTCTGGTTTTATTCACGGGGCTCTGGTTTTGTTCCCGGGGCTCTGGTTTTGTTCCCGGGGCTCTGGTTTTGTTCCCGGGGCTCTGGTTTTGTTCCCGGGGCTCTGGTTTTGTTCCCGGGGCTCTGGTTTTCTCCCGCGGGCTCTGGTTTTGTTCCCCGGGCTCTGGTTTTGTTCCCCGGGCTCTGGTTTTGTTCCCGGGGCTCTGGTTTTGTTCCCCAGGCTCTGGTTTTGTTCCCCGGGCTCTGGTTTTGTTCCCAGGGCTCTGGTTTTCTACCTCGGGCCGCGGTTTTGTTCCCGGGGCTCTGGTTTTGTTCCCGGGGTGCTGGTTTTCTCCCACGGGCTCTGGTTTTGTTCCCGAGGCTCTGGTTTTGTTCCTGGGGCTCTGGGTTTGTTCCCCGGGCGCTGGTTTTCTCCCGCGGGCCTCGGTTTTGATCCCGGGGTGCTGGTTTTGTTCCCGGGGCGCTGGTTTTTTTCCTTGGGCCCTGGTTTTCTCCCGCGGGCCTCGGTTTTGATCCCGGGGCTCTGGGTTTGTTCCCGGGGCTCTGGTTTTCTCCCCGGGGCTCTGGTTTTCTCCCCGGCGTTCTGGTTTTCTCCCCGGGGTCTGGTTTTCTCCCCGGGGCTCTGGTTTTCTCCCCGGGGCTCTGGTTTTCTCCCCGGGGCTCTGGTTTTCTCCCCGGGGCTCTGGTTTTCTCCCCGGGGCTCTGGTTTTCTCCCCGGGGCTCTGGTTTTCTCCCTGGGGCTCTGGTTTTGTTCCCGGGGCTCTGGTTTTGTTCCCGGGGCTCTGGTTTTGTTCCCGGGGCTCTGGTTTTGTTCCCCGGGCTCTGGTTTTGTTCCCCGGGCTCTGGTTTTGTTCCCCGTGCCCTGGTTTTGTTCCCGGGGCCCTGGTTTTGTTCCCGGGGCTCTGGTTTTCTCCTGCGGGCCGCGGTTTTGTTCCCCGGGCCCTGGTTGTGTTCCCCGGGCCCTGGTTGTGTTCCCCGGGCCCTGGTTTTGTTCCCCGGGCTCTGGTTTTGTTCCCCGGGGCTCTGGTTTTGTTCCCGGGGCGCTGGTTTTCTCCCACGGGCTCTGGTTTTGTTCCCGAGGCTCTGGCTTTGTTCCCGGGGCTATGGGTTTGTTCCCCGGGCGCTGGTTTTCTCCCGCGGGCCTCGGTTTTGTTACCGGGGCGCTGGTTTTGTTCCCGGGGCGATGGTTTTCTCCCGCGGGCCTCGGTTTTGTTCACGGGGCTCTGGTTTTCTCCCCGGGGCTCTGGTTTTCTCCCCGGGGCTCTGTTTTTCTCCCCGGGGCTCTGGTTTTCTCCCGCGGGCCTCGGTTGTGTTCCCCGGGCTCTGGTTGTGTTCCCCGGGCTCTGGTTGTGTTCCCCGGGCTCTGGTTGTGTTCCCCGGGCTCTGGTTGTGTTCCCCGGGCTCTGGTTGTGTTCCCCGGGCTCTGGTTGTGTTCCCGGGGCTCTGGTTTTGTTCCCGGGGCTCTGGTTTTGTTCCCCGGGCTCTGGTTTTGTTCCCGGGGCTCTGGTTTTGTTCCCTGGGCCCTGGTTTTCTCCCGCGGGCCTCGGTTTTGTTCCCGGGGCTCTGGTTTTGTTCCCGGGGCTCTGGTTTTGTTCCCGGGGCTCTGGTTTTGTTCCCGGGGCTCTGGTTTTGTTCCCGGGGCTCTGGTTTTGTTCCCGGGGCTCTGGTTTTGTTCCCCGGGCTCTGGTTTTGTTCCCCGGGCTCTGGTTTTGTTCCCCGGGCTCTGGTTTTGTTCCCGCGAGCTCTGGTTTTGTTCCCGGGGCTCTGGTTTTGTTCCCGGGGCTCTGGTTTTGTTCCCGGGGCTCTGGTTTTCTCCCCGGGGCTCTGGTTTTCTCCCCGGGGCTCTGGTTTTCTCCCCGGGGCTCTGGTTTTGTTCCCGGGGCTCTGGTTTTGTTCCCGGGGCTCTGGTTTTGTTCCCGGGGCTCTGGTTTTGTTCCCGGGGCTCTGGTTTTGTTCCCCGGGCTCTGGTATTGTTCCCCGTGCCCTGGTTTTGTTCCCGGGGCCCTGGTTTTGTTCCCGGGGCTCTGGTTTTCTCCTGCGGGCCGCGGTTTTGTTCCCCGGGCCCTGGTTGTGTTCCCCGGGCCCTGGTTGTGTTCCCCGGGCTCTGGTTTTGTTCCCCGGGCTCTGGTTTTGTTCCCCGGGCTCTGGTTTTGTTCCCGGGGCTCTGGTTTTGTTCCCCAGGCCCTGGTTTTCTCCCGCGGGCCTCGGTTTTGTTCCCGGGGCTCTGGTTTTGTTCCCGGGGCTCTGGTTTTTTTCCCGGGGCTCTGGTTTTCTCTTGCGGGCCCTGGTTTTGTTCCCCGGGCCCTGGTTTTGTTCCCGGGGCTCTGGTTTTGTTCTCGGGGCTCTGGCTTTGTTCCCCGGGCTGTGGTTTTGTTCCCCGGGCTGTGGTTTTGTTCCCCGGGCTCTGGTTTTGTTCCCCGGGCTCTGGTTTTGTTCCCCGGGCTCTGGTTTTGTTCTCCAGGCCCTGGTTTTCTCCCGCGGGCCTCGGTTTTGTTCCCGGGGCTCTGGTTTTGTTCCCGGGGCTCTGGTTTTGTTCCCCGGGCTCTGGTTTTGTTCCCCGGGCTCTGGTTTTCTACCGCGGGACGCGGTTTTTTTCCCGGGGCTCTGGTATTGTTCCCGGGGCGCTGGTTTTCTCCCACGGGCTCTGGTTTTGTTCCCGAGGCTCTGGTTTTGTTCCCGGGTCTCTGGCTTTGTTCCCTGGGCGCTGGTTTTCTCCCGCGGGCCTCGGTTTTGTTCCCCGGGCTCTGGTTTTGTTCCCTGGGCTGTGGTTTTGTTCCCCGGGCTCTGGTTTTGTTCCCGGGGCTCTGGTTTTCTCCCCGGGGCTCTGGTTTTCTCCCCGGGGCTCTGGTTTTCTCCCCTGGCCCTGGTTTTCTCCCGCGGGCCTCGGTTTTTTTCCCCGGGCTCTGGTTTTTTTCCCCGGGCTCTGGTTTTGTTCCCTGGGCCCTGGTTTTCTCCCGCGGGCTCTGGTTTTGTTCCCGGGGCTTGGTTTTGTTCCCCGGGCTCTGGTTTTGTTCCCCGGGCTCTGGTTTTGTTCCCGGGGCTCTGGTTTTGTTCCCGGGGCTCTGGTTTTCTCCCGCGGGCTCTGGTTTTGTTCCCGGGGCTCTGGTTTTCTTCCCGGGGCTCTGGTTTTCTTCCCGGGGCTCTGGTTTTGTTCCCGGGGCTCTGGTTTTGTTCCCCGGGCCCTGGTTTTCTACCTCGGGCCGCGGTTTTGTTCCCGGGGCTCTGGTTTTGTTCCCGGGGTGCTGGTTTTCTCCCACGGGCTCTGGTTTTGTTCCCGAGGCTCTGGTTTTGTTCCTGGGGCTCTGGGTTTGTTCCCCGGGCGCTGGTTTTCTCCCGCGGGCCTCGGTTTTGTTCCCGGGGTGCTGGTTTTGTTCCCGGGGCGCTGGTTTTTTTCCTTGGGCCCTGGTTTTCTCCCGCGGGCCTCGGTTTTGTTCCCGGGGCTCTGGGTTTGTTCCCGGGGCTCTGGTTTTCTCCCCGGGGCTCTGGTTTTCTCCCCGGGGCTCTGGTTTTCTCCCCGGGGCTCTGGTTTTCTCCCCGGGGCTCTGGTTTTCTCCCCGGGGCTCTGGTTTTGTTCCCGGGGCTCTGGTTTTGTTCCCGGGGCTCTGGTTTTGTTCCCGGGGCTCTGGTTTTGTTCCCGGGGCTCTGGTTTTGTTCCCGGGGCTCTGGTTTTGTTCCCCGGGCTCTGGTTTTGTTCCCCGTGCCCTGGTTTTGTTCCCGGGGCCCTGGTTTTGTTCCCGGGGCTCTGGTTTTCTCCTGCGGGCCCTGGTTGTGTTCCCCGGGCCCTGGTTGTGTTCCCCGGGCCCTGGTTGTGTTCCCCGGGCCCTGGTTGTGTTCCCCGGGCCCTGGTTTTGTTCCCCGGGGCTCTGGTTTTGTTCCCTGGGCGCTGGTTTTCTCCCGCGGGCCTCGGTTTTGTTCCCCGGGCTCTGGTTTTGTTCCCCGGGCTCTGGTTTTGTTCCCCGGGCTCTGGTTTTGTTCCCGGGGCTCTGGTTTTCTCCCCGGGGCTCTGGTTTTCTCCCCGGGGGCTCTGGTTTTCTCCCCTGGCCCTGGTTTTCTCCCGCGGGCCTCGGTTTTTTTCCCCGGGCTCTGGTTTTTTTCCCCGGGCTCTGGTTTTGTTCCCTGGGCCCTGGTTTTCTCCCGCGGGCTCTGGTTTTGTTCCCGGGGCTTGGTTTTGTTCCCCGGGCTCTGGTTTTGTTCCCGGGGCTCTGGTTTTGTTCCCGGGGCTCTGGTTTTGTTCCCGGGGCTCTGGTTTTCTCCCGCGGGCTCTGGTTTTGTTCCCGGGGCTCTGGTTTTGTTCCCGGGGCTCTGGTTTTGTTCCCGGGGCTCTGGTTTTCTTCCCGGGGCTCTGGTTTTGTTCCCGGGGCTCTGGTTTTGTTCCCCGGGCCCTGGTTTTCTACCTCGGGCCGCGGTTTTGTTCCCGGGGCTCTGGTTTTGTTCCCGGGGTGCTGGTTTTCTCCCACGGGCTCTGGTTTTGTTCCCGAGGCTCTGGTTTTGTTCCTGGGGCTCTGGGTTTGTTCCCCGGGCGCTGGTTTTCTCCCGCGGGCCTCGGTTTTGTTCCCGGGGTGCTGGTTTTGTTCCCGGGGCGCTGGTTTTTTTCCTTGGGCCCTGGTTTTCTCCCGCGGGCCTCGGTTTTGTTCCCCGGGCCCTGGTTTTGTTCCCGGGGCTCTGGGTTTGTTCCCGGGGCTCTGGTTTTCTCCCCGGCGTTCTGGTTTTCTCCCCGGGGCTCTGGTTTTCTCCCCGGGCCCTGGTTTTGTTCCCCGGGCTCTGGTTTTGTTCCCCGGGGCTCTGGTTTTGTTCCCGGGTCGCTGGTTTTCTCCCACGGGCTCTGGTTTTGTTCCCGAGGCTCTGGCTTTGTTCCCGGGGCTCTGGGTTTGTTCCCCGGGCGCTACTTTTCTCCCGCGGGCCTCGGTTTTGTTACCGGGGCGCTGGTTTTGTTCCCGGGGCCATGGTTTTCTCCCGCGGGCCTCGGTTTTGTTCACGGGGCTCTGGTTTTGTTCCCGGGGCTCTGGTTTTCTCCCCGGGGCTCTGTTTTTCTCCCCGGGGCTCTGGTTTTCTCCCGCGGGCCTCGGTTGTGTTCCCCGGGCTCTGGTTGTGTTCCCCGGGCTCTGGTTGTGTTCCCCGGGCTCTGGTTGTGTTCCCCGGGCTCTGGTTGTGTTCCCCGGGCTCTGGTTGTGTTCCCCGGGCTCTGGTTGTGTTCCCGGGGCTCTGGTTTTGTTCCCGGGGCTCTGGTTTTGTTCCCCGGGCTCTGGTTTTGTTCCCCGGGCTCTGGTTTTGTTCCCGGGGCTCTGGTTTTGTTCCCTGGGCCCTGGTTTTCTCCCGCGGGCCTCGGTTTTCTCCCCGGGGCTCTGGTTTTCTCCCCGGGGCTCTGGTTTTGTTCCCGGGGCTCTGGTTTTGTTCCCCGGGCTCTGGTTTTGTTCCCCGGGCTCTGGTTTTGTTCCCCGGGCTCTGGTTTTGTTCCCTGGGCCCTGGTTTTCTCCCGCGGGCTCTGGTTTTGTTCCCGGGGCTCTGGTTTTGTTCCCGGGGCTCTGGTTTTGTTCCCGGGGCTCTGGTTTTGTTCCCGGGGCTCTGGTTTTGTTCCCGGGGCTCTGGTTTTCTCCCGCGGGCTCTGGTTTTGTTCCCGGGGCTCTGGTTTTGTTCCCGGGGCTCTGGTTTTGTTCCCGGGGCTCTGGTTTTAGTTCCCCGGGCTCTGGTTTTGTTCCCAGGGCTCTGGTTTTCTACCTCGGGCCGCGGTTTTGTTCCCGGGGCTCTGGTTTTGTTCCCGGGGTGCTGGTTTTCTCCCACGGGCTCTGGTTTTGTTCCCGAGGCTCTGGTTTTGTTCCCGGGGCTCTGGGTTTGTTCCCCGGGCGCTGGTTTTCTCCCGCGGGCCTCGGTTTTGTTCCCGGGGTGCTGGTTTTGTTCCCGGGGCGCTGTTTTTTTTCCCCGGGCTCTGGTTTTCTCCCGCGGGCCCTGGTTTTGTTCCCCGGGCCCTGGTTTTGTTCCCCGGGCCCTGGTTTTGTTCCCGGGGCTCTGGTTTTCTCCCCGGGGCTCTGGTTTTCTCCCCGGCGTTCTGGTTTTCTCCCCGGGGCTCTGGTTTTCTCCCCGGGGCTCTGGTTTTCTCCCCGGGGCTCTGGTTTTCTCCCGGGGGCTCTGGTTTTGTTCCCGGGCCTCTGGTTTTGTTCCCGGGGCTCTGGTTTTGTTCCCGGGCCTCTGGTTTTGTTCCCGGGGCTCTGGTTTTGTTCCCGGGGCTCTGGTTTTGTTCCCCGTGCCCTGGTTTTGTTCCCGGGGCCCTGGTTTTGTTCCCGGGGCCCTGGTTTTGTTCCCGGGGCCCTGGTTTTGTTCCCGGGGCTCTGGTTTTCTCCTGCGGGCCCTGGTTGTGTTCCCCGGGCCCTGGTTGTGTTCCCCGGGCCCTGGTTGTGTTCCCCGGGCTCTGGTTTTGTTCCCCGGGCTCTGGTTTTGTTCCCCGGGGCTCTGGTTTTGTTCCCGGGGCGCTGGTTTTCTCCCACGGGCTCTGGTTTTGTTCCCGAGGCTCTGGCTTTGTTCCCGGGGCTCTGGGTTTGTTCCCCGGGCGCTGGTTTTCTCCCACGGGCCTCGGTTTTGTTACCGGGGCGCTGGTTTTGTTCCCGGGGCGATGGTTTTCTCCCGCGGGCCTCGGTTTTGTTCCTCGGGCTCTGTTTTTCTCCCCGGGGCTCTGTTTTTCTCCCCGGGGCTCTGGTTTTCTCCCGCGGGCCTCGGTTTTGTTCCCCGGGCTCTGGTTGTGTTCCCCGGGCTCTGGTTGTGTTCCCCGGGCTCTGGTTGTGTTCCCCGGGCTCTGGTTGTGTTCCCGGGGCTCTGGTTTTGTTCCCGGGGCTCTGGTTTTGTTCCCGGGGCTCTGGTTTTGTTCCCGGGGCTCTGGTTTTGTTCCCGGGGCTCTGGTTTTGTTCCCGGGGCTCTGGTTTTGTTCCCGGGGCTCTGGTTTTGTTCCCTGGGCCCTGGTTTTCTCCCGCGGGCCTCGGTTTTGTTCCCGGGGCTCTGGTTTTGATCCCGGGGCTCTGGTTTTGTTCCCCGGGCTCTGGTTTTGTTCCCTGGGCCCTGTTTTTCTCCCGCGGGCTCTGGTTTTGTTCCCCGGGCTCTGGTTTTATTCCCGGGGCTCTGGTTTTGTTCCCGGGGCTCTGGTTTTGTTCCCGGGGCTCTGGTTTTGTTCCCGGGGCTCTGGTTTTCTCCCGCGGGCTCTGGTTTTGTTCCCCGGGCTCTGGTTTTGTTCCCCGGGCTCTGGTTTTGTTCCCGGGGCTCTGGTTTTGTTCCCGGGGCTCTGGTTTTGTTCCCGGGGCTCTGGTTTTGTTCCCCGGGCTCTGGTTTTGTTCCCAGGGCTCTGGTTTTCTACCTCGGGCCGCGGTTTTGTTCCTGGGGCTCTGGTTTTGTTCCCGGGGTGCTGGTTTTCTCCCACGGGCTCTGGTTTTGTTCCCGAGGCTCTGGTTTTGTTCCCGGGGCTCTGGGTTTGTTCCCCGGGCGCTGGTTTTCTCCCGCGGGCCTCGGTTTTGTTCCCGGGGTGCTGGTTTTCTCCCGCGGGCCTCGGTTTTTTTCCCCGGGCTCTGGTTTTGTTCCCCGGGCCCTGGTTTTGTTCCCGGGGCTCTGGTTTTCTCCCCGGGGCTCTGGTTTTCTCCCCGGGGCTCTGGTTTTCTCCCCGGGGCTCTGGTTTTCTCCCCGGGGCTCTGGTTTTCTCCCCGGGGCTCTGGTTTTCTCCCCGGGGCTCTGGTTTTGTTCCCGGGGCTCTGGTTTTGTTCCCGGGGCTCTGGTTTTGTTCCCCGGGCTCTGGTTTTGTTCCCCGGGCTCTGGTTTTGTTCCCCGGGCTCTGGTATTGTTCCCCGTGCCCTGGTTTTCTTCCCGGGGCCCTGGTTGTGTTCCCCGGGCCCTGGTTTTGTTCCCCGGGCTCTGGTTTTGTTCCCCGGGGCTCTGGTTTTGTTCCCGGGGCGCTGGTTTTCTCCCACGGGCTCTGGTTTTGTTCCCGAGGCTCTGGTTTTGTTCCCGGGGCTCTGGGTTTGTTCCCCGGGCGCTGGTTTTCTCCCGCGGGCCTCGGTTTTGTTACCGGGGCGCTGGTTTTGTTCCCGGGGCGATGGTTTTCTCCCGCGGGCCTCGGTTTTGTTCCCCGGGCTCTGGTTTTGTTCCCCGGGCTCTGGTTTTGTTCCCCGGGCTCTGGTTTTGTTCCCCGGGCTCTGGTTTTGTTCCCCGGGCTCTGGTTTTCTCCCCGGGGCTCTGGTTTTCTCCCCGGGGCTCTGGTTTTCTCCCCGGGGCTCTGGTTTTGTTCCCGGGGCTCTGGTTTTGTTCCCGGGGCTCTGGTTTTGTTCCCGGGGCTCTGGTTTTGTTCCCGGGGCTCTGGTTTTGTTCCCCGGGCTCTGGTTTTGTTCCACGGGCTCTGGTTTTGTTCCCCGGGCTCTGGTTTTGTTCCCCGGGCTCTGGTTTTGTTCCACGGGCTCTGGTTTTGTTCCCTGGGCTCTGGTTTTGTTCCCTGGGCTCTGGTTTTGTTCCCCGGGCTCTGGTTTTGTTCCCCGGGCTCTGGTTTTGTTCCCCGGGCTCTGGTTTTGTTCCCCGGGCTCTGGTTTTGTTCCCCGGGCTCTGGTTTTGTTCCCGGGGCTCTGGTTTTGTTTCCGGGGCTCTGGTTTTCTCCTGCGGGCCCTGGTTTTGTTCCCCGGGCCCTGGTTTTGTTCCCCGGGCCCTGGTTTTGTTCCCCGGGCCCTGGTTTTGTTCCCCGGGCCCTGGTTTTGTTCCCGGGGCTCTGGTTTTGTTCCCGGGGCTGTGGTTTTTTTCCCCGGGCTCTGGTTTTGTTCCCCGGGCTCTGGTTTTGTTCCCGGGGCTCTGGTTTTGTTCCCCATGCCCTGGTTTTCTCCCTCGGGCCTCGGTTTTGTTCCTGGGGCTCTGGTTTTGTTCCCGGGGCTCTGGTTTTTTTCCCGGGGCTCTGGTTTTTTTCCTGGGGCTCTGGTTTTCTCTTGCGGGCCGCGGTTTTGTTCCCCGGGCCCTGGTTTTGTTCCCCGGGCTCTGGTTTTGTTCCCGGGGCTCTGGTTTTGTTCTCGGGGCTCTGGCTTTGTTCCCGGGGCTCTGGTTTTGTTCCCCGGGCTGTGGTTTTGTTCCCCGGGCTCTGGATTTGTTCCCCGGGCTCTGGTTTTGTTCCCCGGGCGCTGGTTTTGTTCTCCAGGCCCTGGTTTTCTCCCGCGGGCCTCGGTTTTGTTCCCGGGGCTCTGGTTTTGTTCCCGGGGCTCTGGTTTTGTTCCCCGGGCTCTGGTTTTGTTCCCCGGGCTCTGGTTTTCTACCGCGGGACGCGGTTTTTTTCCCGGGGCTCTGGTATTGTTACCGGGGCGCTGGTTTTCTCCCACGGGCTCTGGTTTTGTTCCCGAGGCTCTGGTTTTGTTCCCGGGTCTCTGGCTTTGTTCCCTGGGCGCTGGTTTTCTCCCGCGGGCCTCGGTTTTGTTCCCGGGGCGCTGGTTTTGTTCCCCGGGCCCTGGTTTTCTCCCGCGGGCCTCGGTTTTGTTCCCCGGGCTCTGGTTTTGTTCCCCGGGCTGTGGTTTTGTTCCCCGGGCTCTGGTTTTGTTCCCGGGGCTGTGGTTTTCTCCCCGGGGCTGTGGTTTTCTCCCCGGGGCTGTGGTTTTCTCCCCGGGGCTCTGGTTTTCTCCCCGGGGCTCTGGTTTTCTCCCCGGGGCTCTGGTTTTCTCCCCGGGGCTCTGGTTTTCTCCCCGGGGCTCTGGTTTTGTTCCCCGGGCTCTGGTTTTGTTCCCCGGGCTCTGGTACTGTTCCCCGTGCCCTGGTTTTGTTCCCCGTGCCCTGGTTTTGTTCCCGGGGCCCTGGTTTTGTTCCCGGGGCTCTGGTTTTCTCCTGCGGGCCGCGGTTTTGTTCCCCGGGCCCTGGTTTTGTTCCCCGGGCCCTGGTTGTGTTCCCCGGGCCCTGGTTTTGTTCCCCGGGCTCTGGTTTTGTTCCCCGGGGCTCTGGTTTTGTTCCCGGGGCGCTGGTTTTCTCCCACGGGCTCTGGTTTTGTTCCCGAGGCTCTGGTTTTGTTCCCGGGGCTCTGGCTTTGTTCCCTGGGCGCTGGTTTTCTCCCGCGGGCCTCGGTTTTGTTCCCGGGGCGCTGGTTTTGTTCCCGGGGTGCTGGTTTTGTTCCCCGGGCCCTGGTTTTCTCCCGCGGGCCTCGGTTTTGTTCCCGGTGCTCTGGTTTTGTTCCCCGGGCTCTGGTTTTGTTCCCCGGGCTCTGGTTTCCTACCGCGGGACGCGGTTTTGTTCCCCGGGCTCTGGTTTTGTTCCCGGGGCTCTGGTTTTGTTCCCCGGGCTCTGGTTTTGTTCCCCGGGCTCTGGTTTTGTTCCTGGGGCTCTGGTTTTCTCCTGCGGGCCGCGGGTATATTCCCCGGGCCCTGGTTTTGTTCCCCGGGCCCTGGTTTTGTTCCCGGGGCTCTGGTTTTGTTCCCGGGGCTCTGGTTTTGTTCCCGGGGCTCTGGTTTTGTTCCCGGGGCTCTGGTTTTGTTCCCGGGGCTCTGGTTTTCTCCCCGGGGCTCTGGTTTTCTCCCCGGGGCTCTGGTTTTCTCCCCGGGGCTCTGGTTTTCTCCCCGGGGCTCTGGTTTTGTTCCCCGGGCTCTGGTACTGTTCCCCGTGCCCTGGTTTTGTTCCCGGGGCCCTGGTTTTGTTCCCGGGGCTCTGGTTTTCTCCTGCGGGCCGCGGTTTTGTTCCCCGGGCCCTGGTTGTGTTCCCCGGGCCCTGGTTGTGTTCCCCGGGCCCTGGTTTTGTTCCCCGGGCTCTGGTTTTGTTCCCCGGGGCTCTGGTTTTGTTCCCGGGGCGCTGGTTTTCTCCCACGGGCTCTGGTTTTGTTCCCGAGGCTCTGGCTTTGTTCCCTGGGCGCTGGTTTTCTCCCGCGGGCCTCGGTTTTGTTCCCGGGGCGCTGGTTTTGTTCCCGGGGTGCTGGTTTTGTTCCCCGGGCCCTGGTTTTCTCCCGCGGGCCTCGGTTTTGTTCCCGGTGCTCTGGTTTTGTTCCCCGGGCTCTGGTTTTGTTCCCCGGGCTCTGGTTTCCTACCGCGGGACGCGGTTTTGTTCCCCGGGCTCTGGTTTTGTTCCCGGGGCTCTGGTTTTGTTCCCCGGGCTCTGGTTTTGTTCCTGGGGCTCTGGTTTTCTCCTGCGGGCCGCGGTTATATTCCCCAGGCCCTGGTTTTGTTCCCCGGGCCCTGGTTTTGTTCCCGGTGCTCTGGTTTTGTTCCTCGGGCTCTGGTTTTGTTCCCCGGGCTCTGGTTTTCTACCGCGGGACGCGGTTTTGTTCCCCGTGCTCTGGTTTTGTTCCCCGGGCTCTGGTTTTGTTCCCCGGGCTCTGGTTTTGTTCCCCGGGCTCTGGTTTTGTTCCCCGGGCTCTGGTTTTGTTCCCGGGGCTCTGGTTTTCTCCCCGGGGCTCTGGCTTTCTCCCCGGGGCTCTGGTTTTCTCCCCAGGGCTCTGGTTTTGTTCCCGGGGCTCTGGTTTTCTCCCCGGGGCTCTGGTTTTCTCCCCGGGGCTCTGGTTTTCTCCCCGGGGCTCTGGTTTTGTTCCCGGGGCTCTGGTTTTGTTCCCGGGGCTCTGGTTTTGTTCCCGGGGCTCTGGTTTTGTTCCCCGGGCTCTGGTTTTGTTCCTGGGGCTCTGGTTTTCTCCTGCGGGCCGCGGTTATATTCCCCGGGCCCTGGTTTTGTTCCCCGGGCCCTGGTTTTGTTCCCGGTGCTCTGGTTTTGTTCCCCGGGCTCTGGTTTTGTTCCCCGGGCTCTGGTTTTCTACCGCGGGACGCGGTTTTGTTCCCCGTGCTCTGGTTTTGCTCCCCGGGCTCTGGTTTTGTTCCCCGGGCTCTGGTTTTGTTCCCGGGGCTTGGTTTTGTTCCCCGGGCTCTGGTTTTGTTCCCCGGGCTCTGGTTTTCTCCCCGGGGCACTGGTTTTGTCACCGGGGCTCTGGTTTTGTCACCGGGGCTCTGGTTTTCTCCCCGGGGCTCTGGTTTTGTTCCCGGGGCTCTGGTTTTGTTCCCGGGGCTCTGGTTTTGTTCCCGGGGCTCTGGTTTTCTCCCCGGGCTCTGGTTTTGTTCCCGGGGCTCTGGTTTTGTTCCCGGGGCTCTGGTTTTGTTCCCGGGGCTCTGGTTTTGTTCCCGGGGCTCTGGTTTTGTTCCCGGGGCTCTGGTTTTGTTCCCGGGGCTCTGGTTTTGTTCCCGGGGCTCTGGTTTTGTTCCCGGGGCTCTGGTTTTGTTCCCGGGGCTCTGGTTTTGTTCCCCGGGCTCTGGTTTTGTTCCCCGGGCTCTGGTTTTGTTCCCCGGGCTCTGGTTTTGTTCCCGGGGCTCTGGTTTTGTTTCCGGGGCTCTGGTTTTCTCCTGCGGGCCTCGGTTTTGTTCCCGGGGCTCTGGTTTTGTTCCCCGGGCTCTGGTTTTGTTCCCGGGGCTCTGGTTTTGTTCCCGGGGCTCTGGTTTTGTTCCCGGGGCTCTGGTTTTGTTCCCGGGGCTCTCGTTTTCTCCTGTGGGCCGCGGTTTTGTTCCCGGGGCTCTGGTTTTCTCCCCGGGGCTCTGGTTTTCTCCCCGGGGCTCTGGTTTTCTCCCCAGGTCTCTGGTTTTCTCCCCGGGGCTCTGGTTTTCTCCCCAGGTCTCTGGTTTTCTCCCCGGGGCTCTGGTTTTGTTCCCGGGGCTCTGGTTTTCTCCCCAGGTCTCTGGTTTTCTCCCCGGGGCTCTGGTTTTGTTCCCGGGGCTGTGGTTTTGTTCCCCGGGCCCTGGTTTTGTTCCCCGGGCCCTGGTTTTGTTCCCCGGGGCTCCGGTTTTGTTCCCGCGGCGCTGGTTTTCTCCCACGGGCTCTGGTTTTGTTCCCGAGGCTCTGGTTTTGTTCCCGGGGCTCTGGGTTTGTTCCCCGGGCACTGGTTTTCTCCCGCGGGCCTCGGTTTTGTTCCCGGGGCGCTGGTTTTGTTCCCGGGGCGATGGTTTTCTCCCGCGGGCCTCGGTTTTGTTCCCCGGGCTCTGGTTTTGTTCCCCGGGCTCTGGTTTTCTCCCGTGGGCCGTGGTTTTGTTCCTGGGGTTTGGTTTTGTTCCCCGGGCTCTGGTTTTGTTCCCCGGGCTCTGGTTTTGTTCCCCGGGCTCTGGTTTTGTTCCCCGCGCCCTGGTTTTGTTCCCCGCGCCCTGGTTTTGTTCCCCAGGGCTCTGGTTTTGTTCCCGGGGCTCTGGTTTTCTCCCACGGGCTCTGGTTTTGTTCCCGGGGCTCTGGTTTTGTTCCCCGGGCTCTGGCTTTGTTCCCGGGGCCCTGGTTTTGTTCCCCGGGACCTGGTTTTGTTCCCCGGGCGCTGGGTTTGTTCCCCGGGAGCTGGGTTTGTTCCCGGGGCTCTGGTTTTGTTCCCGGGGCCCTGGTTTTCTACCTCGGGCCGCGGCTTTGTTCCTGGGGCTCTGGTTTTGTTCCCGGGGTGCTGGTTTTCTCCCACGGGCTCTGGTTTTGTTCCCGAGGCTCTGGTTTTGTTCCCGGGGCTCTGGGTTTGTTCCCCGGGCGCTGGTTTTCTCCCGCGGGCCTCGGTTTTGTTCCCGGGGTGCTGGTTTTCTCCCGCGGGCCTCGGTTTTTTTCCCCGGGCTCTGGTTTTGTTCCCCGGGCCCTGGTTTTGTTCCCGGGGCTCTGGTTTTCTCCCCGGGGCTCTGGTTTTCTCCCCGGGGCTCTGGTTTTCTCCCCGGGGCTCTGGTTTTCTCCCCGGGGCTCTGGTTTCTCCCCGGGGCTCTGGTTTTCTCTCCGGGGCTCTGGTTATCTCCCCGGGGCTCTGGTTTTCTCCCCGGGGCTCTGGTTTTCTCCCCGGGGCTCTGGTTTTCTCCCCGGGGCTCTGGTTTTCTCCCCGGGGCTCTGGTTTTCTCCCCGGGGCTCTGGTTTTGTTCCCGGGGCTCTGGTTTTGTTCCCGGGGCTCTGGTTTTGTTCCCGGGGCTCTGGTTTTGTTCCCGGGGCTCTGGTTTTGTTCCCGGGGCTCTGGTTTTGTTCCCCGGGCTCTGGTTTTGTTCCCCGGGCTCTGGTATTGTTCCCCGTGCCCTGGTTTTCTTCCCGGGGCCCTGGTTTTGTTCCCGGGGCTCTGGTTTTCTCCTGCGGGCCGCGGTTTTGTTCCCCGGGCCCTGGTTGTGTTCCCCGGGCCCTGGTTGTGTTCCCCGGGCCCTGGTTTTGTTCCCCGGGCTCTGGTTTTGTTCCCCGGGGCGCTGGTTTTCTCCCACGGGCTCTGGTTTTGATCCCGAGGCTCTGGTTTTGTTCCCGGGGCTCTGGGTTTGTTCCCCGGGCGCTGGTTTTCTCCCGCGGGCCTCGGTTTTGTTACCGGGGCGCTGGTTTTGTTC
Source organism: Calonectris borealis (assembly GCF_964195595.1). NCBI lineage: Eukaryota > Metazoa > Chordata > Aves > Procellariiformes > Procellariidae > Calonectris > Calonectris borealis. Next base: position 377,775 of record NW_027441479.1, on the reverse strand, counting down.
CCCGGGCGCTGGTTTTCTCCCGCGGGCCTCGGTTTTGTTCCCGGGGCGCTGGTTTTGTTCCCCGGGCGCTGGTTTTGTTCCCCTGGCCCTTGTTTTCTCCCGCGGGCCTCGGTTTTGTTCCCGGGGCTCTGGTTTTGTTTCCGGGGCTCTGGTTTTCTCCTGCGGGCCTCGGTTTTGTTCCCGGGGCTCTGGTTTTGTTCCCCGGGCTCTGGTTTTGTTCCCGGGGCTCTGGTTTTGTTCCCGGGGCTCTGGTTTTCTCCTGTGGGCCGCGGTTTTGTTCCCGGGGCTCTGGTTTTCTCCCCGGGGCTCTGGTTTTCTCCCCGGGGCTCTGGTTTTCTCCCCAGGTCTCTGGTTTTCTCCCCGGGGCTCTGGTTTTCTCCCCAGGTCTCTGGTTTTCTCCCCGGGGCTCTGGTTTTGTTCCCGGGGCTCTGGTTTTCTCCCCAGGTCTCTGGTTTTCTCCCCGGGGCTCTGGTTTTGTTCCCGGGGCTGTGGTTTTGTTCCCCGGGCCCTGGTTTTGTTCCCCGGGCCCTGGTTTTGTTCCCCGGGCCCTGGTTTTGTTCCCCGGGGCTCCGGTTTTGTTCCCGCGGCGCTGGTTTTCTCCCACGGGCTCCGGTTTTGTTCCCGAGGCTCTGGTTTTGTTCCCGGGGCTCTGGGTTTGTTCCCCGGGCACTGGTTTTCTCCCGCGGGCCTCGGTTTTGTTCCCGGGGCGCTGGTTTTGTTCCCGGGGCGATGGTTTTCTCCCGCGGGCCTCGGTTTTGTTCCCCGGGCTCTGGTTTTGTTCCCCGGGCTCTGGTTTTCTCCCGTGGGCCGTGGTTTTGTTCCTGGGGTTTGGTTTTGTTCCCCGGGCTCTGGTTTTGTTCCCCGGGCTCTGGTTTTGTTCCCCGGGCTCTGGTTTTGTTCCCCGCGCCCTGGTTTTGTTCCCCGCGCCCTGGTTTTGTTCCCCGCGCCCTGGTTTTGTTCCCCGGGGCTCTGGTTTTGTTCCCGGGGCTCTGGTTTTCTCCCACGGGCTCTGGTTTTGTTCCCGGGGCTCTGGTTTTGTTCCCGGGGCCCTGGTTTTGTTCCCGGGGCCCTGGTTTTGTTCCCCGGGACCTGGTTTTGTTCCCCGGGCGCTGGGTTTGTTCCCCGGGAGCTGGGTTTGTTCCCGGGGCTCTGGTTTTGTTCCCGGGGCCCTGGTTTTCTACCTCGGGCCGCGGCTTTGTTCCTGGGGCTCTGGTTTTGTTCCCGGGGTGCTGGTTTTCTCCCACGGGCTCTGGTTTTGTTCCCGAGGCTCTGGTTTTGTTCCCGGGGCTCTGGGTTTGTTCCCCGGGCGCTGGTTTTCTCCCGCGGGCCTCGGTTTTGTTCCCGGGGTGCTGGTTTTCTCCCGCGGGCCTCGGTTTTTTTCCCCGGGCTCTGGTTTTGTTCCCCGGGCCCTGGTTTTGTTCCCGGGGCTCTGGGTTTGTTCCCGGGGCTCTGGTTTTCTCCCCGGGGCTCTGGTTTTCCCCCCGGGGCTCTGGTTTTCTCCCCGGGGCTCTGTTTTCTCCCCGGGGCTCTGGTTTTCTCTCCGGGGCTCTGGTTTTCTCCCCGGGGCTCTGGTTTTCTCCCCGGGGCTCTGGTTTTCTCCCCGGGGCTCTGGTTTTGTTCCCGGGGCTCTGGTTTTGTTCCCGGGGCTCTGGTTTTGTTCCCGGGGCTCTGGTTTTGTTCCCCGGGCTCTGGTTTTGTTCCCCGGGCTCTGGTATTGTTCCCCGTGCCCTGGTTTTCTTCCCGGGGCCCTGGTTTTGTTCCCGGGGCTCTGGTTTTCTCCTGCGGGCCGCGGTTTTGTTCCCCGGGCCCTGGTTGTGTTCCCCGGGCCCTGGTTGTGTTCCCCGGGCCCTGGTTTTGTTCCCCGGGCTCTGGTTTTGTTCCCCGGGGCGCTGGTTTTCTCCCACGGGCTCTGGTTTTGATCCCGAGGCTCTGGTTTTGTTCCCGGGGCTCTGGGTTTGTTCCCCGGGCGCTGGTTTTCTCCCGCGGGCCTCGGTTTTGTTACCGGGGCGCTGGTTTTGTTCCCCGGGCGCTGGTTTTCTCCCGCGGGCCTCGGTTTTGTTCCCGGGGCGCTGGTTTTGTTCCCCGGGCGCTGGTTTTGTTCCCCTGGCCCTTGTTTTCTCCCGCGGGCCTCGGTTTTGTTCCCCGGGCTCTGGTTTTTTTCCCCGGGCTCTGGTTTTGTTCCCAGGGGCGCTGGTTTTCTCCCGCGGGCCTCGGTTTTGTTCCCGGGGCGCTGGTTTTGTTCCCCGGGCTCTGGTTTTGTTCCCCGGGCTCTGGTTTTCTACCGCGGGCCTTGGTTTTGTTCCCCGTGCTCTGGTTTTGTTCCCCGTGCTCTGGTTTTGTTCCCCGGGCTCTGGTTTTGTTCCCCGGGCTCTGGTTTTGTTCCCGGGGCTTGGTTTTGTTCCCCGGGCTCTGGTTTTGTTCCCCGGGCTCTGGTTTTGTTCCCCGGGCTCTGGTTTTCTCCCCGGGGCTCTGGTTTTCTCCCCGGGGCTCTGGTTTTCTCCCCGGGGCTCTGGTTTTCTCCCCGGGGCTCTGGTTTTCTCCCCGGGGCTCTGGTTTTGTTCCCGGGGCTCTGGTTTTGTTCCCGGGGCTCTTGTTTTGTTCCCCGGGCTCTGGTTTTCTCCCCGGGGCTCTGGTTTTGTTCCCGGGGCCCTGGTTTTGTTCGCGGGGCTCTGGTTTTTTTCCCGGGGCTCTGGTTTTGTTCCCCGGGCTCTGGTTTTCTCCCCGGGGCTCTGGTTTTCTCCCTGGGGCTCTGGTTTTCTCCCCGGGGCTCTGGTTTTGTTCCCGGGGCTCTGGTTTTGTTCCCGGGGCTCTGGTTTTCTCCCCGGGGCTCTGGTTTTGTTCCCGGGGCTCTGGTTTTGTTCCCGGGGCTCTGGTTTTGTTCCCGGGGCTCTGGTTTTGTTCCCCGGGCTCTGGTTTTGTTCCCCGGGCTCTGGTTTTGTTCGCCGGGCTCTGGTTTTGTTCCCCGGGCTCTGGTTTTGTTCCCGGGGCTCTGGTTTTGTTTCCGGGGCTCTGATTTTCTCCTGCGGGCCTCAGTTTTGTTCCCGGGGCTCTGGTTTTGTTCCCCGGGCTCTGGTTTTGTTCCCCGGGCCCTAGTTTTGTTCCCCGGGCCCTGGTTTTGTTCCCCGGGCCCTGGTTTTGTTCCCGGGGCTGTGGTTTTTTTCCCCGGTCTCTGGTTTTGTTCCCGGGGCTGTGGTTTTGTTCCCCAGGCCCTGGTTTTCTCCCGCGGGCCTCGGTTTTGTTCCCGGGGCTCTGGTTTTGTTCCCGGGGCTCTGGTTTTGTTCCCGGGGCTCTGGTTTTGTTCCCGGGGCACTGGTTTTCTCCCACGGGCTCTGGTTTTGTTCCCGAGGCTCTGGTTTTGATGCCGGGGCTTTGGGTTTGTTCCCCAGGCCCTGCTTTTCTCCCGCGGGCCTCGGTTTTGTTCCTGGGGCTCTGGTTTTGTTCCCGGTGCTCTGGTTTTGTTCCCCGGGCTCTGGTTTTGTTCCCGGGGCTCTGGTTTTGTTCTCGGGGCTCTGGCTTTGTTCCCGGGGCTCTGGTTTTGTTCCCCGGGCTGTGGTTTTGTTCCCCGGGCTCTGGATTTGTTCCCCGGGCTCTGGTTTTGTTCCCCGGGCGCTGGTTTTGTTCTCCAGGCCCTGGTTTTCTCCCGCGGGCCTCGGTTTTGTTCCCGGGGCTCTGGTTTTGTTCCCGGGGCTCTGGTTTTGTTCCCCGGGCTCTGGTTTTGTTCCCCGGGCTCTGGTTTTCTACCGCGGGACGCGGTTTTTTTCCCGGGGCTCTGGTATTGTTACCGGGGCGCTGGTTTTCTCCCACGGGCTCTGGTTTTGTTCCCGAGGCTCTGGTTTTGTTCCCGGGTCTCTGGCTTTGTTCCCTGGGCGCTGGTTTTCTCCCGCGGGCCTCGGTTTTGTTCCCGGGGCGCTGGTTTTGTTCCCCGGGCCCTGGTTTTCTCCCGCGGGCCTCGGTTTTGTTCCCCGGGCTCTGGTTTTGTTCCCCGGGCTGTGGTTTTGTTCCCCGGGCTCTGGTTTTGTTCCCGGGGCTGTGGTTTTCTCCCCGGGGCTGTGGTTTTCTCCCCGGGGCTCTGGTTTTCTCCCCGGGGCTCTGGTTTTCTCCCCGGGGCTCTGGTTTTCTCCCCGGGGCTCTGGTTTTCTCCCCGGGGCTCTGGTTTTGTTCCCCGGGCTCTGGTTTTGTTCCCCGGGCTCTGGTACTGTTCCCCGTGCCCTGGTTTTGTTCCCCGTGCCCTGGTTTTGTTCCCCGTGCCCTGGTTTTGTTCCCGGGGCCCTGGTTTTGTTCCCGGGGCTCTGGTTTTCTCCTGCGGGCCGCGGTTTTGTTCCCCGGGTCCTGGTTTTGTTCCCCGGGCCCTGGTTGTGTTCCCCGGGCCCTGGTTTTGTTCCCCGGGCTCTGGTTTTGTTCCCCGGGGCTCTGGTTTTGTTCCCGGGGCGCTGGTTTTCTCCCACGGGCTCTGGTTTTGTTCCCGAGGCTCTGGTTTTGTTCCCGGGGCTCTGGCTTTGTTCCCTGGGCGCTGGTTTTCTCCCGCGGGCCTCGGTTTTGTTCCCGGGGCGCTGGTTTTGTTCCCGGGGTGCTGGTTTTGTTCCCCGGGCCCTGGTTTTCTCCCGCGGGCCTCGGTTTTGTTCCCGGTGCTCTGGTTTTGTTCCCCGGGCTCTGGTTTTGTTCCCCGGGCTCTGGTTTCCTACCGCGGGACGCGGTTTTGTTCCCCGGGCTCTGGTTTTGTTCCCGGGGCTCTGGTTTTGTTCCCCGGGCTCTGGTTTTGTTCCCCGGGCTCTGGTTTTGTTCCTGGGGCTCTGGTTTTCTCCTGCGGGCCGCGGGTATATTCCCCGGGCCCTGGTTTTGTTCCCCGGGCCCTGGTTTTGTTCCCGGGGCTCTGGTTTTGTTCCCGGGGCTCTGGTTTTGTTCCCGGGGCTCTGGTTTTGTTCCCGGGGCTCTGGTTTTGTTCCCGGGGCTCTGGTTTTCTCCCCGGGGCTCTGGTTTTCTCCCCGGGGCTCTGGTTTTCTCCCCGGGGCTCTGGTTTTGTTCCCCGGGCTCTGGTACTGTTCCCCGTGCCCTGGTTTTGTTCCCGGGGCCCTGGTTTTGTTCCCGGGGCTCTGGTTTTCTCCTGCGGGCCGCGGTTTTGTTCCCCGGGCCCTGGTTGTGTTCCCCGGGCCCTGGTTGTGTTCCCCGGGCCCTGGTTTTGTTCCCCGGGCTCTGGTTTTGTTCCCCGGGGCTCTGGTTTTGTTCCCGGGGCGCTGGTTTTCTCCCACGGGCTCTGGTTTTGTTCCCGAGGCTCTGGCTTTGTTCCCTGGGCGCTGGTTTTCTCCCGCGGGCCTCGGTTTTGTTCCCGGGGCGCTGGTTTTGTTCCCGGGGTGCTGGTTTTGTTCCCCGGGCCCTGGTTTTCTCCCGCGGGCCTCGGTTTTGTTCCCGGTGCTCTGGTTTTGTTCCCCGGGCTCTGGTTTTGTTCCCCGGGCTCTGGTTTCCTACCGCGGGACGCGGTTTTGTTCCCCGGGCTCTGGTTTTGTTCCCGGGGCTCTGGTTTTGTTCCCCGGGCTCTGGTTTTGTTCCCCGGGCTCTGGTTTTGTTCCTGGGGCTCTGGTTTTCTCCTGCGGGCCGCGGTTATATTCCCCAGGCCCTGGTTTTGTTCCCCGGGCCCTGGTTTTGTTCCCGGTGCTCTGGTTTTGTTCCTCGGGCTCTGGTTTTGTTCCCCGGGCTCTGGTTTTCTACCGCGGGACGCGGTTTTGTTCCCCGTGCTCTGGTTTTGTTCCCCGGGCTCTGGTTTTGTTCCCCGGGCTCTGGTTTTGTTCCCCGGGCTCTGGTTTTGTTCCCCGGGCTCTGGTTTTGTTCCCGGGGCTCTGGTTTTCTCCCCGGGGCTCTGGCTTTCTCCCCGGGGCTCTGGTTTTCTCCCCAGGGCTCTGGTTTTGTTCCCGGGGCTCTGGTTTTCTCCCCGGGGCTCTGGTTTTCTCCCCGGGGCTCTGGTTTTCTCCCCGGGGCTCTGGTTTTGTTCCCGGGGCTCTGGTTTTGTTCCCGGGGCTCTGGTTTTGTTCCCCGGGCTCTGGTTTTGTTCCTGGGGCTCTGGTTTTCTCCTGCGGGCCGCGGTTATATTCCCCGGGCCCTGGTTTTGTTCCCCGGGCCCTGGTTTTGTTCCCGGTGCTCTGGTTTTGTTCCCCGGGCTCTGGTTTTGTTCCCCGGGCTCTGGTTTTCTACCGCGGGACGCGGTTTTGTTCCCCGTGCTCTGGTTTTGCTCCCCGGGCTCTGGTTTTGTTCCCCGGGCTCTGGTTTTGTTCCCGGGGCTTGGTTTTGTTCCCCGGGCTCTGGTTTTGTTCCCCGGGCTCTGGTTTTCTCCCCGGGGCACTGGTTTTGTCACCGGGGCTCTGGTTTTGTCACCGGGGCTCTGGTTTTCTCCCCGGGGCTCTGGTTTTGTTCCCGGGGCTCTGGTTTTGTTCCCGGGGCTCTGGTTTTGTTCCCGGGGCTCTGGTTTTCTCCCCGGGCTCTGGTTTTGTTCCCGGGGCTCTGGTTTTGTTCCCGGGGCTCTGGTTTTGTTCCCGGGGCTCTGGTTTTGTTCCCGGGGCTCTGGTTTTGTTCCCGGGGCTCTGGTTTTGTTCCCGGGGCTCTGGTTTTGTTCCCGGGGCTCTGGTTTTGTTCCCGGGGCTCTGGTTTTGTTCCCGGGGCTCTGGTTTTGTTCCCCGGGCTCTGGTTTTGTTCCCCGGGCTCTGGTTTTGTTCCCCGGGCTCTGGTTTTGTTCCCGGGGCTCTGGTTTTGTTTCCGGGGCTCTGGTTTTCTCCTGCGGGCCTCGGTTTTGTTCCCGGGGCTCTGGTTTTGTTCCCCGGGCTCTGGTTTTGTTCCCGGGGCTCTGGTTTTGTTCCCGGGGCTCTGGTTTTGTTCCCGGGGCTCTGGTTTTGTTCCCGGGGCTCTCGTTTTCTCCTGTGGGCCGCGGTTTTGTTCCCGGGGCTCTGGTTTTCTCCCCGGGGCTCTGGTTTTCTCCCCGGGGCTCTGGTTTTCTCCCCAGGTCTCTGGTTTTCTCCCCGGGGCTCTGGTTTTCTCCCCAGGTCTCTGGTTTTCTCCCCGGGGCTCTGGTTTTGTTCCCGGGGCTCTGGTTTTCTCCCCAGGTCTCTGGTTTTCTCCCCGGGGCTCTGGTTTTGTTCCCGGGGCTGTGGTTTTGTTCCCCGGGCCCTGGTTTTGTTCCCCGGGCCCTGGTTTTGTTCCCCGGGGCTCCGGTTTTGTTCCCGCGGCGCTGGTTTTCTCCCACGGGCTCTGGTTTTGTTCCCGAGGCTCTGGTTTTGTTCCCGGGGCTCTGGGTTTGTTCCCCGGCCACTGGTTTTCTCCCGCGGGCCTCGGTTTTGTTCCCGGGGCGCTGGTTTTGTTCCCGGGGCGATGGTTTTCTCCCGCGGGCCTCGGTTTTGTTCCCCGGGCTCTGGTTTTGTTCCCCGGGCTCTGGTTTTCTCCCGTGGGCCGTGGTTTTGTTCCTGGGGTTTGGTTTTGTTCCCCGGGCTCTGGTTTTGTTCCCCGGGCTCTGGTTTTGTTCCCCGGGCTCTGGTTTTGTTCCCCGCGCCCTGGTTTTGTTCCCCGCGCCCTGGTTTTGTTCCCCGCGCCCTGGTTTTGTTCCCCGGGGCTCTGGTTTTGTTCCCGGGGCTCTGGTTTTCTCCCACGGGCTCTGGTTTTGTTCCCGGGGCTCTGGTTTTGTTCCCCGGGCTCTGGCTTTGTTCCCGGGGCCCTGGTTTTGTTCCCCGGGACCTGGTTTTGTTCCCCGGGCGCTGGGTTTGTTCCCCGGGAGCTGGGTTTGTTCCCGGGGCTCTGGTTTTGTTCCCGGGGCCCTGGTTTTCTACCTCGGGCCGCGGCTTTGTTCCTGGGGCTCTGGTTTTGTTCCCGGGGTGCTGGTTTTGTCCCACGGGCTCTGGTTTTGTTCCCGAGGCTCTGGTTTTGTTCCCGGGGCTCTGGGTTTGTTCCCCGGGCGCTGGTTTTCTCCCGCGGGCCTCGGTTTTGTTCCCGGGGTGCTGGTTTTCTCCCGCGGGCCTCGGTTTTTTTCCCCGGGCTCTGGTTTTGTTCCCCGGGCCCTGGTTTTGTTCCCGGGGCTCTGGGTTTGTTCCCGGGGCTCTGGTTTTCTCCCCGGGGCTCTGGTTTTCTCCCCGGGGCTCTGGTTTTCTCCCCGGGGCTCTGTTTTCTCCCCGGGGCTCTGGTTTTCTCTCCGGGGCTCTGGTTTTCTCCCCGGGGCTCTGGTTTTCTCCCCGGGGCTCTGGTTTTCTCCCCGGGGCTCTGGTTTTCTCCCCGGGGCTCTGGTTTTCTCCCCGGGGCTCTGGTTTTCTCCCCGGGGCTCTGGTTTTGTTCCCGGGGCTCTGGTTTTGTTCCCGGGGCTCTGGTTTTGTTCCCGGGGCTCTGGTTTTGTTCCCGGGGCTCTGGTTTTGTTCCCCGGGCTCTGGTTTTGTTCCCCGGGCTCTGGTATTGTTCCCCGTGCCCTGGTTTTCTTCCCGGGGCCCTGGTTTTGTTCCCGGGGCTCTGGTTTTCTCCTGCGGGCCGCGGTTTTGTTCCCCGGGCCCTGGTTGTGTTCCCCGGGCCCTGGTTGTGTTCCCCGGGCCCTGGTTTTGTTCCCCGGGCTCTGGTTTTGTTCCCCGGGGCGCTGGTTTTCTCCCACGGGCTCTGGTTTTGATCCCGAGGCTCTGGTTTTGTTCCCGGGGCTCTGGGTTTGTTCCCCGGGCGCTGGTTTTCTCCCGCGGGCCTCGGTTTTGTTACCGGGGCGCTGGTTTTGTTCCCCGGGCGCTGGTTTTCTCCCGCGGGCCTCGGTTTTGTTCCCGGGGCGCTGGTTTTGTTCCCCGGGCGCTGGTTTTGTTCCCCTGGCCCTTGTTTTCTCCCGCGGGCCTCGGTTTTGTTCCCGGGGCTCTGGTTTTGTTTCCGGGGCTCTGGTTTTCTCCTGCGGGCCTCGGTTTTGTTCCCGGGGCTCTGGTTTTGTTCCCCGGGCTCTGGTTTTGTTCCCGGGGCTCTGGTTTTGTTCCCGGGGCTCTGGTTTTCTCCTGTGGGCCGCGGTTTTGTTCCCGGGGCTCTGGTTTTCTCCCCGGGGCTCTGGTTTTCTCCCCGGGGCTCTGGTTTTCTCCCCAGGTCTCTGGTTTTCTCCCCGGGGCTCTGGTTTTCTCCCCAGGTCTCTGGTTTTCTCCCCGGGGCTCTGGTTTTGTTCCCGGGGCTCTGGTTTTCTCCCCAGGTCTCTGGTTTTCTCCCCGGGGCTCTGGTTTTGTTCCCGGGGCTGTGGTTTTGTTCCCCGGGCCCTGGTTTTGTTCCCCGGGCCCTGGTTTTGTTCCCCGGGCCCTGGTTTTGTTCCCCGGGGCTCCGGTTTTGTTCCCGCGGCGCTGGTTTTCTCCCACGGGCTCCGGTTTTGTTCCCGAGGCTCTGGTTTTGTTCCCGGGGCTCTGGGTTTGTTCCCCGGGCACTGGTTTTCTCCCGCGGGCCTCGGTTTTGTTCCCGGGGCGCTGGTTTTGTTCCCGGGGCGATGGTTTTCTCCCGCGGGCCTCGGTTTTGTTCCCCGGGCTCTGGTTTTGTTCCCCGGGCTCTGGTTTTCTCCCGTGGGCCGTGGTTTTGTTCCTGGGGTTTGGTTTTGTTCCCCGGGCTCTGGTTTTGTTCCCCGGGCTCTGGTTTTGTTCCCCGGGCTCTGGTTTTGTTCCCCGCGCCCTGGTTTTGTTCCCCGCGCCCTGGTTTTGTTCCCCGCGCCCTGGTTTTGTTCCCCGGGGCTCTGGTTTTGTTCCCGGGGCTCTGGTTTTCTCCCACGGGCTCTGGTTTTGTTCCCGGGGCTCTGGTTTTGTTCCCCGGGCTCTGGCTTTGTTCCCGGGGCCCTGGTTTTGTTCCCCGGGACCTGGTTTTGTTCCCCGGGCGCTGGGTTTGTTCCCCGGGAGCTGGGTTTGTTCCCGGGGCTCTGGTTTTGTTCCCGGGGCCCTGGTTTTCTACCTCGGGCCGCGGCTTTGTTCCTGGGGCTCTGGTTTTGTTCCCGGGGTGCTGGTTTTCTCCCACGGGCTCTGGTTTTGTTCCCGAGGCTCTGGTTTTGTTCCCGGGGCTCTGGGTTTGTTCCCCGGGCGCTGGTTTTCTCCCGCGGGCCTCGGTTTTGTTCCCGGGGTGCTGGTTTTCTCCCGCGGGCCTCGGTTTTTTTCCCCGGGCTCTGGTTTTGTTCCCCGGGCCCTGGTTTTGTTCCCGGGGCTCTGGGTTTGTTCCCGGGGCTCTGGTTTTCTCCCCGGGGCTCTGGTTTTCCCCCCGGGGCTCTGGTTTTCTCCCCGGGGCTCTGTTTTCTCCCCGGGGCTCTGGTTTTCTCCCCGGGGCTCTGGTTTTCTCCCCGGGGCTCTGGTTTTCTCCCCGGGGCTCTGGTTTTCTCCCCGGGGCTCTGGTTTTCTCCCCGGGGCTCTGGTTTTGTTCCCGGGGCTCTGGTTTTGTTCCCGGGGCTCTGGTTTTGTTCCCGGGGCTCTGGTTTTGTTCCCCGGGCTCTGGTTTTGTTCCCCGGGCTCTGGTATTGTTCCCCGTGCCCTGGTTTTCTTCCCGGGGCCCTGGTTTTGTTCCCGGGGCTCTGGTTTTCTCCTGCGGGCCGCGGTTTTGTTCCCCGGGCCCTGGTTGTGTTCCCCGGGCCCTGGTTGTGTTCCCCGGGCCCTGGTTTTGTTCCCCGGGCTCTGGTTTTGTTCCCCGGGGCGCTGGTTTTCTCCCACGGGCTCTGGTTTTGATCCCGAGGCTCTGGTTTTGTTCCCGGGGCTCTGGGTTTGTTCCCCGGGCGCTGGTTTTCTCCCGCGGGCCTCGGTTTTGTTACCGGGGCGCTGGTTTTGTTCCCCGGGCGCTGGTTTTCTCCCGCGGGCCTCGGTTTTGTTCCCGGGGCGCTGGTTTTGTTCCCCGGGCGCTGGTTTTGTTCCCCTGGCCCTTGTTTTCTCCCGCGGGCCTCGGTTTTGTTCCCCGGGCTCTGGTTTTTTTCCCCGGGCTCTGGTTTTGTTCCCAGGGGCGCTGGTTTTCTCCCGCGGGCCTCGGTTTTGTTCCCGGGGCGCTGGTTTTGTTCCCCGGGCTCTGGTTTTGTTCCCCGGGCTCTGGTTTTCTACCGCGGGCCTTGGTTTTGTTCCCCGTGCTCTGGTTTTGTTCCCCGGGCTCTGGTTTTGTTCCCCGGGCTCTGGTTTTGTTCCCGGGGCTTGGTTTTGTTCCCCGGGCTCTGGTTTTGTTCCCCGGGCTCTGGTTTTGTTCCCCGGGCTCTGGTTTTCTCCCCGGGGCTCTGGTTTTCTCCCCGGGGCTCTGGTTTTCTCCCCGGGGCTCTGGTTTTCTCCCCGGGGCTCTGGTTTTCTCCCCGGGGCTCTGGTTTTGTTCCCGGGGCTCTGGTTTTGTTCCCGGGGCTCTTGTTTTGTTCCCCGGGCTCTGGTTTTCTCCCCGGGGCTCTGGTTTTGTTCCCGGGGCCCTGGTTTTGTTCGCGGGGCTCTGGTTTTTTTCCCGGGGCTCTGGTTTTGTTCCCCGGGCTCTGGTTTTCTCCCCGGGGCTCTGGTTTTCTCCCTGGGGCTCTGGTTTTCTCCCCGGGGCTCTGGTTTTGTTCCCGGGGCTCTGGTTTTGTTCCCGGGGCTCTGGTTTTCTCCCCGGGGCTCTGGTTTTGTTCCCGGGGCTCTGGTTTTGTTCCCGGGGCTCTGGTTTTGTTCCCGGGGCTCTGGTTTTGTTCCCCGGGCTCTGGTTTTGTTCCCCGGGCTCTGGTTTTGTTCGCCGGGCTCTGGTTTTGTTCCCCGGGCTCTGGTTTTGTTCCCGGGGCTCTGGTTTTGTTTCCGGGGCTCTGATTTTCTCCTGCGGGCCTCAGTTTTGTTCCCGGGGCTCTGGTTTTGTTCCCGGGGCTCTGGTTTTGTTCCCCGGGCTCTGGTTTTGTTCCCCGGGCCCTAGTTTTGTTCCCCGGGCCCTGGTTTTGTTCCCCGGGCCCTGGTTTTGTTCCCGGGGCTGTGGTTTTTTTCCCCGGTCTCTGGTTTTGTTCCCGGGGCTGTGGTTTTGTTCCCCAGGCCCTGGTTTTCTCCCGCGGGCCTCGGTTTTGTTCCCGGGGCTCTGGTTTTGTTCCCGGGGCTCTGGTTTTGTTCCCGGGGCTCTGGTTTTGTTCCCGGGGCACTGGTTTTCTCCCACGGGCTCTGGTTTTGTTCCCGAGGCTCTGGTTTTGATGCCGGGGCTTTGGGTTTGTTCCCCAGGCCCTGCTTTTCTCCCGCGGGCCTCGGTTTTGTTCCTGGGGCTCTGGTTTTGTTCCCGGTGCTCTGGTTTTGTTCCCCGGGCTCTGGTTTTGTTCCCCGGGCTCTGGTTTTCTACCGCGGGACGCGGTTATATTCCCCGGGCCCTGGTTTTGTTCCCCGGGCCTTGGTTTTGTTCCCGGTGCTCTGGTTTTGTTCCCCGGGCTCTGGTTTTGTTCCCCGGGCTCTGGTTTTGTTCCCCGGGCTCTGGTTTTCTACCGCGGGACGCGGTTTTGTTCCCCGTGCTCTGGTTTTGTTCCCCGGGCTCTGGTTTTGTTCCCCGGGCTCTGGTTTTGTTCCCCGGGCTCTGGTTTTGTTCCCCGGGCTCTGGTTTTGTTCCCCGGGCTCTGGTTTTGTTCCCGGGGCTTGGTTTTGTTCCTCGGGCTCTGGTTTTGTTCCCGGGGCTCTGGTTTTGTTCCCGGGGCTCTGGTTTTCTCCCCGGGGCTCTGGTTTTCTCCCCGGGGCTCTGGTTTTCTCCCCGGGGCTCTGGTTTTCTCCCCGGGACTCTGGTTTTGTTCCCGGGGCTCTGGTTTTGTTCCCGGGGCTCTGGTTTTCTCCCCGGGGCTCTGGTTTTGTTCCCGGGGCTCTGGTTTTGTTCCCGGGGCTCTGGTTTTGTTCCCGGGGCTCTGGTTTTGTTCCCGGGGCTCTGGTTTTGTTCCCGGGGCTCTGGTTTTGTTCCCCGGGCTCTGGTTTTGTTCCCGGGGCTGTGGTTTTCTCCTGCGGGCCGCGGTTATATTCCCCGGGCCCTGGTTTTGTTCCCCGGGCCCTGGTTTTGTTCCCGGGGCTCTGGTTTTGTTCCCCGGGCTCTGGTTTTGTTCCCCGGGCTCTGGTTTTCTACCGCGGGACGCGGTTTTGTTCCCCGTGCTCTGGTTTTGTTCCCGGGGCTCTGGTTTTGTTCCCCGGGCTCTGGTTTTGTTCCCGGAGCTTGGTTTTGTTCCCCGGGCTCTGGTTTTGTTCCCCGGGCTCTGGTTTTGTTCCCGGGGCTCTGGTTTTCTCCCCGGGGCTCTGGTTTTCTCCCCGGGGCTCTGGTTTTCTCCCCGGGGCTCTGGTTTTGTTCCCGGGGCTCTGGTTTTGTTCCCGGGGCTCTGGTTTTGTTCCCCGGGCTCTGGTTTTCTCCCCGGGGCTCTGGTTTTGTTCCCGGGGCTCTGGTTTTTTTCCCGGGGCTCTGGTTTTTTTCCCGGGGCTCTGGTTTTGTTCCCCGGGCTCTGGTTTTGTTCCCCGGGCTCTGGTTTTGTTCCCCGGGCTCTGGTTTTGTTCCCCGGGCTCTGGTTTTGTTCCCGGGGCTCTGGTTTTGTTTCCGGGGCTCTGGTTTTCTCCTGCGGGCCTCAGTTTTGTTCCCGGGGCTCTGGTTTTGTTCCCCGGGCGCTGGTTTTGTTCCCCGGGCCCTGGTTTTGTTCCCCGGGCCCTGGTTTTTTTCCCCGGGCCCTGGTTTTGTTCCCCGGGCCCTGGTTTTGTTCCCCGGGCCCTGGTTTTGTTCCCCGGGCCCTGGTTTTGTTCCCGGGGCTCTGGTTTTGTTCCCGGGGCTCTGGTTTTGTTCCCGGGGCTGTGGTTTTGTTCCCCGGTCTCTGGTTTTGTTCCCGGGGCTGTGGTTTTGTTCCCCAGGCCCTGGTTTTCTCCCGCGGGCCTCGGTTTTGTTCCCGGGGCTCTGGTTTTGTTCCCGGGGCTCTGGTTTTGTTCCCGGGGCGCTGGTTTTCTCCCACGGGCTCTGGTTTTGTTCCCGAGGCTCTGGTTTTGATGCCGGGGCTCTGGGTTTGTTCCCCAGGCCCTGGTTTTCTCCCGCGGGCCTCGGTTTTGTTCCTGGGGCTCTGGTTTTTTTCCCCAGGCTCTGGTTTTCTACCGCGGGACGCGGTTTTGTTCCCCGGGCTCTGGTTTTGTTCCCGGAGCTCTGGTTTTGTTCCCCGGGCTCTGGTTTTGTTCACCGGGCTCTGGTTTTGTTCCCCGGGCTCTGGTTTTGTTCCCGGGGCTCTGGTTTTCTCCTGTGGGCCGCGGTTATATTCCCCGGGCCCTGGTTTTGTTCCCCGGGCCCTGGTTTTGTTCCCCGGGCCCTGGTTTTGTTCCCCGGGCCCTGGTTTTGTTCCCCGGGGCTCTGGTTTTGTTCCCGGGGCCCTGGTTTTCTCCCGCGGCCCTCGGTTTTGTTCCCGGTGCTCTGGTTTTGTTCCCCGGGCTCTGGTTTTGTTCCCCGGGCTCTGGTTTTGTTCCCGGGGCTTGGTTTTGTTCCCGGGGCTCTGGTTTTCTCCCCGGGGCTCTGGTTTTCTCCCCGGGGCTCTGGTTTTCTCCCCGGGGCTCTGGTTTTCTCCCCGGGGCTCTGGTTTTGTTCCCGGGGCTCTGGTTTTGTTCCCGGGGCTCTGGTTTTGTTCCCGGGGCTCTGGTTTTGTTCCCGGGGCTCTGGTTTTGTTCCCCGGGCTCTGGTTTTGTTCCCCGGGCTCTGGTTTTGTTCCCCGGGCTCTGGTTTTGTTCCCCGGGCTCTGGTTTTGTTCCCCGGGCTCTGGTTTTGTTCCCCGGGCTCTGGTTTTGTTCCCGGGGCTCTGGTTTTCTCCTGCGGGCCGCGGTTATATTCCCCGGGCCCTGGTTTTGTTCCCCGGGCCCTGGTTTTGTTCCCGGTGCTCTGGTTTTTTTGCCCGGGCTCTGGTTTTGTTCCCCGGGCTCTGGTTTTCTACCGCGGGACGCGGTTTTGTTCCCCGTGCTCTGGTTTTGTTCCCGGGGCTCTGGTTTTGTTCCCCGGGGCTCTGGTTTTGTTCCCGGGGCTCTGGTTTTGTTCCCGGGGCTCTGGTTTTCTCCCACGGGCTCTGGTTTTCTCCCCGGGGCTCTGGTTTTCTCCCCGGGGTTCTGGTTTTCTCCCCGGGGCTCTGGTTTTCTCCCCGGGGCTCTGGTTTTCTCCCCGGGGCTCTGGTTTTGTTCCCGGGGCTCTGGTTTTGTTCCCCGGGCTCTGGTTTTCTCCCCGGGGCTCTGGTTTTGTTCCCGGGGCCCTGGTTTTTTTCCCGGGGCTCTGGTTTTCTCCCCGGGGCTCTGGTTTTGTTCCCGGGGCTCTGGTTTTGTTCCCGGGGCTCTGGTTTTCTCCCCGGGGCTCTGGTTTTGTTCCCGGGGCTCTGGTTTTGTTCCCGGGGCTCTGGTTTTGTTCCCGGGGCTCTGGTTTTGTTCCCGGGGCTCTGGTTTTGTTCCCCGGGCTCTGGTTTTGTTCCCCGGGCTCTGGTTTTGTTCCCCGGGCTCTGGTTTTGTTCCCGGGGCTGTGGTTTTCTCCTGCGGGCCGCGGTTATATTCCCCGGGCCCTGGTTTTGTTCCCCGGGCCCTGGTTTTGTTCCCGGTGCTCTGGTTTTGTTCCCCGGGCTCTGGTTTTGTTCCCCGGGCTCTGGTTTTCTACCGCGGGACGCGGTTTTGTTCCCCGTGCTCTGGTTTTGTTCCCCGGGCTCTGGTTTTGTTCCCCGGGCTCTGGTTTTGTTCCCGGAGCTTGGTTTTGTTCCCCGGGCTCTGGTTTTGTTCCCCGGGCTCTGGTTTTGTTCCCGGGGCTCTGGTTTTCTCCCCGGGGCTCTGGTTTTCTCCCCAGGGCTCTGGTTTTCTCCCCGGGGCTCTGGTTTTCTCCCCGGGGCTCTGGTTTTGTTCCCGGGGCTCTGGTTTTGTTCCCCGGGCTCTGGTTTTCTCCCCGGGGCCCTGGTTTTGTTCCCGGGGCCCTGGTTTTGTTCCCGGGGCTCTGGTTTTGTTCCCCGGGCTCTGGTTTTGTTCCCCGGGCTCTGGTTTTGTTCCCCGGGCTCTGGTTTTGTTCCCCGGGCTCTGGTTTTGTCCCCCGGGCCCTGGTTTTGTTCCCCGGGCTCTGGTTTTGTTCCCGGGGCTCTGGTTTTGTTTCCGGGGCTCTGGTTTTCTCCTGCGGGCCTCAGTTTTGTTCCCGGGGCTCTGGTTTTGTTCCCCGGGCGCTGGTTTTGTTCCCCGGGCGCTGGTTTTGTTCCCCGGGCCCTGGTTTTGTTCCCGGGGCTCTGGTTTTGTTCCCGGGGCTCTGGTTTTGTTCCCGGGGCTGTGGTTTTGTTCCCCAGTCTCTGGTTTTGTTCCCGGGGCTGTGGTTTTGTTCCCCAGGCCCTGGTTTTCTCCCGCGGGCCTCGGTTTTGTTCCCGGGGCTCTGGTTTTGTTCCCGGGGCTCTGGTTTTGTTCCCGGGGCGCTGGTTTTCTCCCACGGGCTCTGGTTTTGTTCCCGAGGCTCTGGTTTTCATGCCGGGGCTCTGGGTTTGTTCCCCAGGCCCTGGTTTTCTCCCGCGGGCCTCGGTTTTGTTCCTGGGGCTCTGGTTTTTTTCCCCAGGCTCTGGTTTTCTACCGCGGGACGCGGTTTTGTTCCCCGGGCTCTGGTTTTGTTCCCGGAGCTCTGGTTTTCTTCCCCGGGCTCTGGTTTTGTTCACCGGGCTCTGGTTTTGTTCCCCGGGCTCTGGTTTTGTTCCCGGGGCTCTGGTTTTCTCCTGTGGGCCGCGGTTATATTCCCCGGGCCCTGGTTTTGTTCCCCGGGCCCTGGTTTTGTTCCCCGGGCCCTGGTTTTGTTCCCCGGGCCCTGGTTTTGTTCCCCGGGGCTCTGGTTTTGTTCCCGGGGCCCTGGTTTTCTCCCGCGGCCCTCGGTTTTGTTCCCGGTGCTCTGGTTTTGTTCCCCGGGCTCTGGTTTTGTTCCCCGGGCTCTGGTTTTGTTCCCGGGGCTTGGTTTTGTTCCCGGGGCTCTGGTTTTGTTCCCGGGGCCCTGGTTTTCTACCTCGGGCCGCGGCTTTGTTCCTGGGGCTCTGGTTTTGTTCCCGGGGTGCTGGTTTTGTCCCACGGGCTCTGGTTTTGTTCCCGAGGCTCTGGTTTTGTTCCCGGGGCTCTGGGTTTGTTCCCCGGGCGCTGGTTTTCTCCCGCGGGCCTCGGTTTTGTTCCCGGGGTGCTGGTTTTCTCCCGCGGGCCTCGGTTTTTTTCCCCGGGCTCTGGTTTTGTTCCCCGGGCCCTGGTTTTGTTCCCGGGGCTCTGGGTTTGTTCCCGGGGCTCTGGTTTTCTCCCCGGGGCTCTGGTTTTCTCCCCGGGGCTCTGGTTTTCTCCCCGGGGCTCTGTTTTCTCCCCGGGGCTCTGGTTTTCTCTCCGGGGCTCTGGTTTTCTCCCCGGGGCTCTGGTTTTCTCCCCGGGGCTCTGGTTTTCTCCCCGGGGCTCTGGTTTTCTCCCCGGGGCTCTGGTTTTCTCCCCGGGGCTCTGGTTTTCTCCCCGGGGCTCTGGTTTTGTTCCCGGGGCTCTGGTTTTGTTCCCGGGGCTCTGGTTTTGTTCCCGGGGCTCTGGTTTTGTTCCCGGGGCTCTGGTTTTGTTCCCCGGGCTCTGGTTTTGTTCCCCGGGCTCTGGTATTGTTCCCCGTGCCCTGGTTTTCTTCCCGGGGCCCTGGTTTTGTTCCCGGGGCTCTGGTTTTCTCCTGCGGGCCGCGGTTTTGTTCCCCGGGCCCTGGTTGTGTTCCCCGGGCCCTGGTTGTGTTCCCCGGGCCCTGGTTTTGTTCCCCGGGCTCTGGTTTTGTTCCCCGGGGCGCTGGTTTTCTCCCACGGGCTCTGGTTTTGATCCCGAGGCTCTGGTTTTGTTCCCGGGGCTCTGGGTTTGTTCCCCGGGCGCTGGTTTTCTCCCGCGGGCCTCGGTTTTGTTACCGGGGCGCTGGTTTTGTTCCCCGGGCGCTGGTTTTCTCCCGCGGGCCTCGGTTTTGTTCCCGGGGCGCTGGTTTTGTTCCCCGGGCGCTGGTTTTGTTCCCCTGGCCCTTGTTTTCTCCCGCGGGCCTCGGTTTTGTTCCCGGGGCTCTGGTTTTGTTTCCGGGGCTCTGGTTTTCTCCTGCGGGCCTCGGTTTTGTTCCCGGGGCTCTGGTTTTGTTCCCCGGGCTCTGGTTTTGTTCCCGGGGCTCTGGTTTTGTTCCCGGGGCTCTGGTTTTCTCCTGTGGGCCGCGGTTTTGTTCCCGGGGCTCTGGTTTTCTCCCCGGGGCTCTGGTTTTCTCCCCGGGGCTCTGGTTTTCTCCCCAGGTCTCTGGTTTTCTCCCCGGGGCTCTGGTTTTCTCCCCAGGTCTCTGGTTTTCTCCCCGGGGCTCTGGTTTTGTTCCCGGGGCTCTGGTTTTCTCCCCAGGTCTCTGGTTTTCTCCCCGGGGCTCTGGTTTTGTTCCCGGGGCTGTGGTTTTGTTCCCCGGGCCCTGGTTTTGTTCCCCGGGCCCTGGTTTTGTTCCCCGGGCCCTGGTTTTGTTCCCCGGGGCTCCGGTTTTGTTCCCGCGGCGCTGGTTTTCTCCCACGGGCTCCGGTTTTGTTCCCGAGGCTCTGGTTTTGTTCCCGGGGCTCTGGGTTTGTTCCCCGGGCACTGGTTTTCTCCCGCGGGCCTCGGTTTTGTTCCCGGGGCGCTGGTTTTGTTCCCGGGGCGATGGTTTTCTCCCGCGGGCCTCGGTTTTGTTCCCCGGGCTCTGGTTTTGTTCCCCGGGCTCTGGTTTTCTCCCGTGGGCCGTGGTTTTGTTCCTGGGGTTTGGTTTTGTTCCCCGGGCTCTGGTTTTGTTCCCCGGGCTCTGGTTTTGTTCCCCGGGCTCTGGTTTTGTTCCCCGCGCCCTGGTTTTGTTCCCCGCGCCCTGGTTTTGTTCCCCGCGCCCTGGTTTTGTTCCCCGGGGCTCTGGTTTTGTTCCCGGGGCTCTGGTTTTCTCCCACGGGCTCTGGTTTTGTTCCCGGGGCTCTGGTTTTGTTCCCCGGGCTCTGGCTTTGTTCCCGGGGCCCTGGTTTTGTTCCCCGGGACCTGGTTTTGTTCCCCGGGCGCTGGGTTTGTTCCCCGGGAGCTGGGTTTGTTCCCGGGGCTCTGGTTTTGTTCCCGGGGCCCTGGTTTTCTACCTCGGGCCGCGGCTTTGTTCCTGGGGCTCTGGTTTTGTTCCCGGGGTGCTGGTTTTCTCCCACGGGCTCTGGTTTTGTTCCCGAGGCTCTGGTTTTGTTCCCGGGGCTCTGGGTTTGTTCCCCGGGCGCTGGTTTTCTCCCGCGGGCCTCGGTTTTGTTCCCGGGGTGCTGGTTTTCTCCCGCGGGCCTCGGTTTTTTTCCCCGGGCTCTGGTTTTGTTCCCCGGGCCCTGGTTTTGTTCCCGGGGCTCTGGGTTTGTTCCCGGGGCTCTGGTTTTCTCCCCGGGGCTCTGGTTTTCCCCCCGGGGCTCTGGTTTTCTCCCCGGGGCTCTGTTTTCTCCCCGGGGCTCTGGTTTTCTCCCCGGGGCTCTGGTTTTCTCCCCGGGGCTCTGGTTTTCTCCCCGGGGCTCTGGTTTTCTCCCCGGGGCTCTGGTTTTCTCCCCGGGGCTCTGGTTTTCTCCCCGGGGCTCTGGTTTTGTTCCCGGGGCTCTGGTTTTGTTCCCGGGGCTCTGGTTTTGTTCCCGGGGCTCTGGTTTTGTTCCCCGGGCTCTGGTTTTGTTCCCCGGGCTCTGGTATTGTTCCCCGTGCCCTGGTTTTCTTCCCGGGGCCCTGGTTTTGTTCCCGGGGCTCTGGTTTTCTCCTGCGGGCCGCGGTTTTGTTCCCCGGGCCCTGGTTGTGTTCCCCGGGCCCTGGTTGTGTTCCCCGGGCCCTGGTTTTGTTCCCCGGGCTCTGGTTTTGTTCCCCGGGGCGCTGGTTTTCTCCCACGGGCTCTGGTTTTGATCCCGAGGCTCTGGTTTTGTTCCCGGGGCTCTGGGTTTGTTCCCCGGGCGCTGGTTTTCTCCCGCGGGCCTCGGTTTTGTTACCGGGGCGCTGGTTTTGTTCCCCGGGCGCTGGTTTTCTCCCGCGGGCCTCGGTTTTGTTCCCGGGGCGCTGGTTTTGTTCCCCGGGCGCTGGTTTTGTTCCCCTGGCCCTTGTTTTCTCCCGCGGGCCTCGGTTTTGTTCCCCGGGCTCTGGTTTTTTTCCCCGGGCTCTGGTTTTGTTCCCAGGGGCGCTGGTTTTCTCCCGCGGGCCTCGGTTTTGTTCCCGGGGCGCTGGTTTTGTTCCCCGGGCTCTGGTTTTGTTCCCCGGGCTCTGGTTTTCTACCGCGGGCCTTGGTTTTGTTCCCCGTGCTCTGGTTTTGTTCCCCGGGCTCTGGTTTTGTTCCCCGGGCTCTGGTTTTGTTCCCGGGGCTTGGTTTTGTTCCCCGGGCTCTGGTTTTGTTCCCCGGGCTCTGGTTTTGTTCCCCGGGCTCTGGTTTTCTCCCCGGGGCTCTGGTTTTCTCCCCGGGGCTCTGGTTTTCTCCCCGGGGCTCTGGTTTTCTCCCCGGGGCTCTGGTTTTCTCCCCGGGGCTCTGGTTTTGTTCCCGGGGCTCTGGTTTTGTTCCCGGGGCTCTTGTTTTGTTCCCCGGGCTCTGGTTTTCTCCCCGGGGCTCTGGTTTTGTTCCCGGGGCCCTGGTTTTGTTCGCGGGGCTCTGGTTTTTTTCCCGGGGCTCTGGTTTTGTTCCCCGGGCTCTGGTTTTCTCCCCGGGGCTCTGGTTTTCTCCCTGGGGCTCTGGTTTTCTCCCCGGGGCTCTGGTTTTGTTCCCGGGGCTCTGGTTTTGTTCCCGGGGCTCTGGTTTTCTCCCCGGGGCTCTGGTTTTGTTCCCGGGGCTCTGGTTTTGTTCCCGGGGCTCTGGTTTTGTTCCCGGGGCTCTGGTTTTGTTCCCCGGGCTCTGGTTTTGTTCCCCGGGCTCTGGTTTTGTTCGCCGGGCTCTGGTTTTGTTCCCCGGGCTCTGGTTTTGTTCCCGGGGCTCTGGTTTTGTTTCCGGGGCTCTGATTTTCTCCTGCGGGCCTCAGTTTTGTTCCCGGGGCTCTGGTTTTGTTCCCCGGGCTCTGGTTTTGTTCCCCGGGCCCTAGTTTTGTTCCCCGGGCCCTGGTTTTGTTCCCCGGGCCCTGGTTTTGTTCCCGGGGCTGTGGTTTTTTTCCCCGGTCTCTGGTTTTGTTCCCGGGGCTGTGGTTTTGTTCCCCAGGCCCTGGTTTTCTCCCGCGGGCCTCGGTTTTGTTCCCGGGGCTCTGGTTTTGTTCCCGGGGCTCTGGTTTTGTTCCCGGGGCTCTGGTTTTGTTCCCGGGGCACTGGTTTTCTCCCACGGGCTCTGGTTTTGTTCCCGAGGCTCTGGTTTTGATGCCGGGGCTTTGGGTTTGTTCCCCAGGCCCTGCTTTTCTCCCGCGGGCCTCGGTTTTGTTCCTGGGGCTCTGGTTTTGTTCCCGGTGCTCTGGTTTTGTTCCCCGGGCTCTGGTTTTGTTCCCCGGGCTCTGGTTTTCTACCGCGGGACGCGGTTATATTCCCCGGGCCCTGGTTTTGTTCCCCGGGCCTTGGTTTTGTTCCCGGTGCTCTGGTTTTGTTCCCCGGGCTCTGGTTTTGTTCCCCGGGCTCTGGTTTTGTTCCCCGGGCTCTGGTTTTCTACCGCGGGACGCGGTTTTGTTCCCCGTGCTCTGGTTTTGTTCCCCGGGCTCTGGTTTTGTTCCCCGGGCTCTGGTTTTGTTCCCCGGGCTCTGGTTTTGTTCCCCGGGCTCTGGTTTTGTTCCCGGGGCTTGGTTTTGTTCCTCGGGCTCTGGTTTTGTTCCCGGGGCTCTGGTTTTGTTCCCGGGGCTCTGGTTTTCTCCCCGGGGCTCTGGTTTTCTCCCCGGGGCTCTGGTTTTCTCCCCGGGGCTCTGGTTTTCTCCCCGGGACTCTGGTTTTGTTCCCGGGGCTCTGGTTTTGTTCCCGGGGCTCTGGTTTTCTCCCCGGGGCTCTGGTTTTGTTCCCGGGGCTCTGGTTTTGTTCCCGGGGCTCTGGTTTTGTTCCCGGGGCTCTGGTTTTGTTCCCGGGGCTCTGGTTTTGTTCCCGGGGCTCTGGTTTTGTTCCCCGGGCTCTGGTTTTGTTCCCGGGGCTGTGGTTTTCTCCTGCGGGCCGCGGTTATATTCCCCGGGCCCTGGTTTTGTTCCCCGGGCCCTGGTTTTGTTCCCGGGGCTCTGGTTTTGTTCCCCGGGCTCTGGTTTTGTTCCCCGGGCTCTGGTTTTCTACCGCGGGACGCGGTTTTGTTCCCCGTGCTCTGGTTTTGTTCCCGGGGCTCTGGTTTTGTTCCCCGGGCTCTGGTTTTGTTCCCGGAGCTTGGTTTTGTTCCCCGGGCTCTGGTTTTGTTCCCCGGGCTCTGGTTTTGTTCCCGGGGCTCTGGTTTTCTCCCCGGGGCTCTGGTTTTCTCCCCGGGGCTCTGGTTTTCTCCCCGGGGCTCTGGTTTTGTTCCCGGGGCTCTGGTTTTGTTCCCGGGGCTCTGGTTTTGTTCCCCGGGCTCTGGTTTTCTCCCCGGGGCTCTGGTTTTGTTCCCGGGGCTCTGGTTTTTTTCCCGGGGCTCTGGTTTTTTTCCCGGGGCTCTGGTTTTGTTCCCCGGGCTCTGGTTTTGTTCCCCGGGCTCTGGTTTTGTTCCCCGGGCTCTGGTTTTGTTCCCCGGGCTCTGGTTTTGTTCCCGGGGCTCTGGTTTTGTTTCCGGGGCTCTGGTTTTCTCCTGCGGGCCTCAGTTTTGTTCCCGGGGCTCTGGTTTTGTTCCCCGGGCGCTGGTTTTGTTCCCCGGGCCCTGGTTTTGTTCCCCGGGCCCTGGTTTTGTTCCCCGGGCCCTGGTTTTGTTCCCCGGGCCCTGGTTTTGTTCCCCGGGCCCTGGTTTTGTTCCCCGGGCCCTGGTTTTGTTCCCGGGGCTCTGGTTTTGTTCCCGGGGCTCTGGTTTTGTTCCCGGGGCTGTGGTTTTGTTCCCCGGTCTCTGGTTTTGTTCCCGGGGCTGTGGTTTTGTTCCCCAGGCCCTGGTTTTCTCCCGCGGGCCTCGGTTTTGTTCCCGGGGCTCTGGTTTTGTTCCCGGGGCTCTGGTTTTGTTCCCGGGGCGCTGGTTTTCTCCCACGGGCTCTGGTTTTGTTCCCGAGGCTCTGGTTTTGATGCCGGGGCTCTGGGTTTGTTCCCCAGGCCCTGGTTTTCTCCCGCGGGCCTCGGTTTTGTTCCTGGGGCTCTGGTTTTTTTCCCCAGGCTCTGGTTTTCTACCGCGGGACGCGGTTTTGTTCCCCGGGCTCTGGTTTTGTTCCCGGAGCTCTGGTTTTGTTCCCCGGGCTCTGGTTTTGTTCACCGGGCTCTGGTTTTGTTCCCCGGGCTCTGGTTTTGTTCCCGGGGCTCTGGTTTTCTCCTGTGGGCCGCGGTTATATTCCCCGGGCCCTGGTTTTGTTCCCCGGGCCCTGGTTTTGTTCCCCGGGCCCTGGTTTTGTTCCCCGGGCCCTGGTTTTGTTCCCCGGGGCTCTGGTTTTGTTCCCGGGGCCCTGGTTTTCTCCCGCGGCCCTCGGTTTTGTTCCCGGTGCTCTGGTTTTGTTCCCCGGGCTCTGGTTTTGTTCCCCGGGCTCTGGTTTTGTTCCCGGGGCTTGGTTTTGTTCCCGGGGCTCTGGTTTTCTCCCCGGGGCTCTGGTTTTCTCCCCGGGGCTCTGGTTTTCTCCCCGGGGCTCTGGTTTTCTCCCCGGGGCTCTGGTTTTGTTCCCGGGGCTCTGGTTTTGTTCCCGGGGCTCTGGTTTTGTTCCCGGGGCTCTGGTTTTGTTCCCGGGGCTCTGGTTTTGTTCCCCGGGCTCTGGTTTTGTTCCCCGGGCTCTGGTTTTGTTCCCCGGGCTCTGGTTTTGTTCCCCGGGCTCTGGTTTTGTTCCCCGGGCTCTGGTTTTGTTCCCCGGGCTCTGGTTTTGTTCCCGGGGCTCTGGTTTTCTCCTGCGGGCCGCGGTTATATTCCCCGGGCCCTGGTTTTGTTCCCCGGGCCCTGGTTTTGTTCCCGGTGCTCTGGTTTTTTTGCCCGGGCTCTGGTTTTGTTCCCCGGGCTCTGGTTTTCTACCGCGGGACGCGGTTTTGTTCCCCGTGCTCTGGTTTTGTTCCCGGGGCTCTGGTTTTGTTCCCCGGGGCTCTGGTTTTGTTCCCGGGGCTCTGGTTTTGTTCCCGGGGCTCTGGTTTTCTCCCACGGGCTCTGGTTTTCTCCCCGGGGCTCTGGTTTTCTCCCCGGGGTTCTGGTTTTCTCCCCGGGGCTCTGGTTTTCTCCCCGGGGCTCTGGTTTTCTCCCCGGGGCTCTGGTTTTGTTCCCGGGGCTCTGGTTTTGTTCCCCGGGCTCTGGTTTTCTCCCCGGGGCTCTGGTTTTGTTCCCGGGGCCCTGGTTTTTTTCCCGGGGCTCTGGTTTTCTCCCCGGGGCTCTGGTTTTGTTCCCGGGGCTCTGGTTTTGTTCCCGGGGCTCTGGTTTTCTCCCCGGGGCTCTGGTTTTGTTCCCGGGGCTCTGGTTTTGTTCCCGGGGCTCTGGTTTTGTTCCCGGGGCTCTGGTTTTGTTCCCGGGGCTCTGGTTTTGTTCCCCGGGCTCTGGTTTTGTTCCCCGGGCTCTGGTTTTGTTCCCCGGGCTCTGGTTTTGTTCCCGGGGCTGTGGTTTTCTCCTGCGGGCCGCGGTTATATTCCCCGGGCCCTGGTTTTGTTCCCCGGGCCCTGGTTTTGTTCCCGGTGCTCTGGTTTTGTTCCCCGGGCTCTGGTTTTGTTCCCCGGGCTCTGGTTTTCTACCGCGGGACGCGGTTTTGTTCCCCGTGCTCTGGTTTTGTTCCCCGGGCTCTGGTTTTGTTCCCCGGGCTCTGGTTTTGTTCCCGGAGCTTGGTTTTGTTCCCCGGGCTCTGGTTTTGTTCCCCGGGCTCTGGTTTTGTTCCCGGGGCTCTGGTTTTCTCCCCGGGGCTCTGGTTTTCTCCCCAGGGCTCTGGTTTTCTCCCCGGGGCTCTGGTTTTCTCCCCGGGGCTCTGGTTTTGTTCCCGGGGCTCTGGTTTTGTTCCCCGGGCTCTGGTTTTCTCCCCGGGGCCCTGGTTTTGTTCCCGGGGCCCTGGTTTTGTTCCCGGGGCTCTGGTTTTGTTCCCCGGGCTCTGGTTTTGTTCCCCGGGCTCTGGTTTTGTTCCCCGGGCTCTGGTTTTGTTCCCCGGGCTCTGGTTTTGTCCCCCGGGCCCTGGTTTTGTTCCCCGGGCTCTGGTTTTGTTCCCGGGGCTCTGGTTTTGTTTCCGGGGCTCTGGTTTTCTCCTGCGGGCCTCAGTTTTGTTCCCGGGGCTCTGGTTTTGTTCCCCGGGCGCTGGTTTTGTTCCCCGGGCGCTGGTTTTGTTCCCCGGGCCCTGGTTTTGTTCCCGGGGCTCTGGTTTTGTTCCCGGGGCTCTGGTTTTGTTCCCGGGGCTGTGGTTTTGTTCCCCAGTCTCTGGTTTTGTTCCCGGGGCTGTGGTTTTGTTCCCCAGGCCCTGGTTTTCTCCCGCGGGCCTCGGTTTTGTTCCCGGGGCTCTGGTTTTGTTCCCGGGGCTCTGGTTTTGTTCCCGGGGCGCTGGTTTTCTCCCACGGGCTCTGGTTTTGTTCCCGAGGCTCTGGTTTTCATGCCGGGGCTCTGGGTTTGTTCCCCAGGCCCTGGTTTTCTCCCGCGGGCCTCGGTTTTGTTCCTGGGGCTCTGGTTTTTTTCCCCAGGCTCTGGTTTTCTACCGCGGGACGCGGTTTTGTTCCCCGGGCTCTGGTTTTGTTCCCGGAGCTCTGGTTTTCTTCCCCGGGCTCTGGTTTTGTTCACCGGGCTCTGGTTTTGTTCCCCGGGCTCTGGTTTTGTTCCCGGGGCTCTGGTTTTCTCCTGTGGGCCGCGGTTATATTCCCCGGGCCCTGGTTTTGTTCCCCGGGCCCTGGTTTTGTTCCCCGGGCCCTGGTTTTGTTCCCCGGGCCCTGGTTTTGTTCCCCGGGGCTCTGGTTTTGTTCCCGGGGCCCTGGTTTTCTCCCGCGGCCCTCGGTTTTGTTCCCGGTGCTCTGGTTTTGTTCCCCGGGCTCTGGTTTTGTTCCCCGGGCTCTGGTTTTGTTCCCGGGGCTTGGTTTTGTTCCCGGGGCTCTGGTTTTGTTCCCGGGGCTCTGGTTTTCTCCCCGGGGCTCTGGTTTTCTCCCCGGGGCTCTGGTTTTCTCCCCGGGGCTCTGGTTTTGTTCCCGGGGCTCTGGTTTTGTTCCCGGGGCTCTGGTTTTGTTCCCGGGGCTCTGGTTTTGTTCCCGGGGCTCTGGTTTTGTTCCCGGGGCTCTGGTTTTGTTCCCGGGGCTCTGGTTTTGTTCCCCGGGCTCTGGTTTTGTTCCCCGGGCTCTGGTTTTGTTCCCCGGGCTCTGGTTTTGTTCCCGGGGCTCTGGTTTTCTCCTGCGGGCCGCGGTTATATTCCCCGGGCCCTGGTTTTGTTCCCCGGGCCTTGGTTTTGTTCCCGGTGCTCTGGTTTTGTTCCCCGGGCTCTGGTTTTGTTCCCCGGGCTCTGG
This sequence comes from Calonectris borealis, assembly GCF_964195595.1. NCBI lineage: Eukaryota > Metazoa > Chordata > Aves > Procellariiformes > Procellariidae > Calonectris > Calonectris borealis. Next base: position 351,463 of record NW_027441479.1, on the reverse strand, counting down.
TTTTCTACCGCGGGACGCGGTTTTGTTCCCCGTGCTCTGGTTTTGTTCCCCGGGCTCTGGTTTTGTTCCCCGGGGCTCTGGTTTTGTTCCCGGGGCTCTGGTTTTGTTCCCGGGGCTCTGGTTTTCTCCCACGGGCTCTGGTTTTCTCCCCGGGGCTCTGGTTTTCTCCCCGGGGTTCTGGTTTTCTCCCCGGGGCTCTGGTTTTCTCCCCGGGGCTCTGGTTTTGTTCCCGGGGCTCTGGTTTTGTTCCCCGGGCTCTGGTTTTCTCCCCGGGGCCCTGGTTTTTTTCCCGGGGCCCTGGTTTTTTTCCCGGGGCTCTGGTTTTGTTCCCCGGGCTCTGGTTTTGTTCCCCGGGCTCTGGTTTTGTTCCCCGGGCTCTGGTTTTGTTCCCCGGGCTCTGGTTTTGTTCCCCGGGCTCTGGTTTTGTTCCCGGGGCTCTGGTTTTGTTCCCGGGGCTGTGGTTTTCTCCTGCGGGCCGCGGTTATATTCCCCGGGCCCTGGTTTTGTTCCCCGGGCCCTGGTTTTGTTCCCGGTGCTCTGGTTTTGTTCCCCGGGCTCTGGTTTTGTTCCCCGGGCTCTGGTTTTCTACCGCGGGACGCGGTTTTGTTCCCCGTGCTCTGGTTTTGTTCCCGGGGCTCTGGTTTTGTTCCCCGGGCTCTGGTTTTGTTCCCGGAGCTTGGTTTTGTTCCCCGGGCTCTGGTTTTGTTCCCCGGGCTCTGGTTTTGTTCCCCGGGCTCTGGTTTTGTTCCCGGGGCTCTGGTTTTCTCCCCGGGGCTCTGGTTTTCTCCCCGGGGCTCTGGTTTTCTCCCCGGGGCTCTGGTTTTGTTCCCGGGGCTCTGGTTTTGTTCCCGGGGCTCTGGTTTTGTTCCCCGGGCTCTGGTTTTGTTCCCGGGGCTCTGGTTTTGTTCCCGGGGCTCTGGTTTTGTTCCCGGGGCTCTGGTTTTGTTCCCGGGGCTCTGGTTTTTTTCCCGGGGCTCTGGTTTTGTTCCCCGGGCTCTGGTTTTGTTCCCCGGGCTCTGGTTTTGTTCCCCGGGCTCTGGTTTTGTTCCCCGGGCTCTGGTTTTGTTCCCCGGGCTCTGGTTTTGTTCCCCGGGCTCTGGTTTTGTTCCCGGGGCTCTGGTTTTGTTTCCGGGGCTCTGGTTTTCTCCTGCGGGCCTCAGTTTTGTTCCCGGGGCTCTGGTTTTGTTCCCCGGGCGCTGGTTTTGTTCCCCGGGCCCTGGTTTTGTTCCCCGGGCCCTGGTTTTGTTCCCCGGGCCCTGGTTTTGTTCCCCGGGCCCTGGTTTTGTTCCCCGGGCCCTGGTTTTTTTCCCGGGGCTCTGGTTTGGTTCCCGGGGCTCTGGTTTTGTTCCCGGGGCTATGGTTTTGTTCCCCGGTCTCTGGTTTTGTTCCCGGGGCTGTGGTTTTGTTCCCCAGGCCCTGGTTTTCTCCCGCGGGCCTCGGTTTTGTTCCCGGGGCTCTGGTTTTGTTCCCGGGGCTCTGGTTTTGTTCCCGGGGCGCTGGTTTTCTCCCACGGGCTCTGGTTTTGTTCCCGAGGCTCTGGTTTTGATGCCGGGGCTCTGGGTTTGTTCCCCAGGCCCTGGTTTTCTCCCGCGGGCCTCGGTTTTGTTCCTGGGGCTCTGGTTTTTTTCCCCAGGCTCTGGTTTTCTACCGCGGGACGCGGTTTTGTTCCCCGGGCTCTGGTTTTGTTCCCGGAGCTCTGGTTTTGTTCCCCGGGCTCTGGTTTTGTTCCCCGGGCTCTGGTTTTGTTCCCCGGGCTCTGGTTTTGTTCCCGGGGCTCTGGTTTTCTCCTGTGGGCCGCGGTTTTGTTCCCCGGGCCCTGGTTTTGTTCCCCGGGCCCTGGTTTTGTTCCCCGGGCCCTGGTTTTGTTCCCCGGGGCTCTGGTTTTGTTCCCGGGGCCCTGGTTTTCTCCCGCGGCCCTCGGTTTTGTTCCCGGTGCTCTGGTTTTGTTCCCCGGGCTCTGGTTTTGTTCCCCGGGCTCTGGTTTTGTTCCCGGGGCTTGGTTTTGTTCCCGGGGCTCTGGTTTTGTTCCCGGGGCTCTGGTTTTCTCCCCGGGGCTCTGGTTTTCTCCCCGGGGCTCTGGTTTTCTCCCCGGGGCTCTGGTTTTGTTCCCGGGGCTCTGGTTTTGTTCCCGGGGCTCTGGTTTTGTTCCCGGGGCTCTGGTTTTGTTCCCGGGGCTCTGGTTTTGTTCCCGGGGCTCTGGTTTTGTTCCCCGGGCTCTGGTTTTGTTCCCCGGGCTCTGGTTTTGTTCCCCGGGCTCTGGTTTTGTTCACCGGGCTCTGGTTTTGTTCCCGGGGCTCTGGTTTTCTCCTGCGGGCCGCGGTTATATTCCCCGGGCCCTGGTTTTGTTCCCCGGGCCCTGGTTTTGTTCCCGGTGCTCTGGTTTTTTTGCCCGGGCTCTGGTTTTGTTCCCCGGGCTCTGGTTTTCTACCGCGGGACGCGGTTTTGTTCCCCGTGCTCTGGTTTTGTTCCCCGGGCTCTGGTTTTGTTCCCCGGGGCTCTGGTTTTGTTCCCGGGGCTCTGGTTTTGTTCCCGGGGCTCTGGTTTTCTCCCACGGGCTCTGGTTTTCTCCCCGGGGCTCTGGTTTTCTCCCCGGGGTTCTGGTTTTCTCCCCGGGGCTCTGGTTTTCTCCCCGGGGCTCTGGTTTTCTCCCCGGGGCTCTGGTTTTCTCCCCGGGGCTCTGGTTTTGTTCCCCGGGCTCTGGTTTTCTCCCCGGGGCTCTGGTTTTGTTCCCGGGGCCCTGGTTTTTTTCCCGGGGCTCTGGTTTTCTCCCCGGGGCTCTGGTCTTGTTCCCGGGGCTCTGGTTTTGTTCCCGGGGCTCTGGTTTTCTCCCCGGGGCTCTGGTTTTGTTCCCGGGGCTCTGGTTTTGTTCCCGGGGCTCTGGTTTTGTTCCCGGGGCTCTGGTTTTGTTCCCGGGGCTCTGGTTTTGTTCCCCGGGCTCTGGTTTTGTTCCCCGGGCTCTGGTTTTGTTCCCCGGGCTCTGGTTTTGTTCCCGGGGCTGTGGTTTTCTCCTGCGGGCCGCGGTTATATTCCCCGGGCCCTGGTTTTGTTCCCCGGGCCCTGGTTTTGTTCCCGGTGCTCTGGTTTTGTTCCCCGGGCTCTGGTTTTGTTCCCCGGGCTCTGGTTTTCTACCGCGGGACGCGGTTTTGTTCCCCGTGCTCTGGTTTTGTTCCCCGGGCTCTGGTTTTGTTCCCCGGGCTCTGGTTTTGTTCCCGGAGCTTGGTTTTGTTCCCCGGGCTCTGGTTTTGTTCCCCGGGCTCTGGTTTTGTTCCCGGGGCTCTGGTTTTCTCCCCGGGGCTCTGGTTTTCTCCCCAGGGCTCTGGTTTTCTCCCCGGGGCTCTGGTTTTCTCCCCGGGGCTCTGGTTTTGTTCCCGGGGCTCTGGTTTTGTTCCCCGGGCTCTGGTTTTCTCCCCGGGGCCCTGGTTTTGTTCCCGGGGCCCTGGTTTTGTTCCCGGGGCTCTGGTTTTGTTCCCCGGGCTCTGGTTTTGTTCCCCGGGCTCTGGTTTTGTTCCCCGGGCTCTGGTTTTGTCCCCCGGGCCCTGGTTTTGTTCCCCGGGCCCTGGTTTTGTTCCCCGGGCTCTGGTTTTGTTCCCGGGGCTCTGGTTTTGTTTCCGGGGCTCTGGTTTTCTCCTGCGGGCCTCAGTTTTGTTCCCGGGGCTCTGGTTTTGTTCCCCGGGCGCTGGTTTTGTTCCCCGGGCTCTGGTTTTGTTCCCCGGGCCCTGGTTTTGTTCCCGGGGCTCTGGTTTTGTTCCCGGGGCTCTGGTTTTTTTCCCGGGGCTGTGGTTTTGTTCCCCAGTCTCTGGTTTTGTTCCCGGGGCTGTGGTTTTGTTCCCCAGGCCCTGGTTTTCTCCCGCGGGCCTCGGTTTTGTTCCCGGGGCTCTGGTTTTGTTCCCGGGGCTCTGGTTTTGTTCCCGGGGCGCTGGTTTTCTCCCACGGGCTCTGGTTTTGTTCCCGAGGCTCTGGTTTTCATGCCGGGGCTCTGGGTTTGTTCCCCAGGCCCTGGTTTTCTCCCGCGGGCCTCGGTTTTGTTCCTGGGGCTCTGGTTTTTTTCCCCAGGCTCTGGTTTTCTACCGCGGGACGCGGTTTTGTTCCCCGGGCTCTGGTTTTGTTCCCGGAGCTCTGGTTTTCTTCCCCGGGCTCTGGTTTTGTTCACCGGGCTCTGGTTTTGTTCCCCGGGCTCTGGTTTTGTTCCCGGGGCTCTGGTTTTCTCCTGTGGGCCGCGGTTATATTCCCCGGGCCCTGGTTTTGTTCCCCGGGCCCTGGTTTTGTTCCCCGGGCCCTGGTTTTGTTCCCCGGGCCCTGGTTTTGTCCCGCGGCCCTCGGTTTTGTTCCCGGTGCTCTGGTTTTGTTCCCCGGGCTCTGGTTTTGTTCCCCGGGCTCTGGTTTTGTTCCCGGGGCTTGGTTTTGTTCCCGGGGCTTGGTTTTGTTCCCGGGGCTCTGGTTTTGTTCCCGGGGCTCTGGTTTTCTCCCCGGGGCTCTGGTTTTCTCCCCGGGGCTCTGGTTTTCTCCCCGGGGCTCTGGTTTTGTTCCCGGGGCTCTGGTTTTGTTCCCGGGGCTCTGGTTTTGTTCCCGGGGCTCTGGTTTTGTTCCCGGGGCTCTGGTTTTGTTCCCGGGGCTCTGGTTTTGTTCCCCGGGCTCTGGTTTTGTTCCCCGGGCTCTGGTTTTGTTCCCCGGGCTCTGGTTTTGTTCCCGGGGCTCTGGTTTTCTCCTGCGGGCCGCGGTTATATTCCCCGGGCCCTGGTTTTGTTCCCCGGGCCTTGGTTTTGTTCCCGGTGCTCTGGTTTTGTTCCCCGGGCTCTGGTTTTGTTCCCCGGGCTCTGGTTTTCTACCGCGGGACGCGGTTTTGTTCCCCGTGCTCTGGTTTTGTTCCCCGGGCTCTGGTTTTGTTCCCCGGGGCTCTGGTTTTGTTCCCGGGGCTCTGGTTTTGTTCCCGGGGCTCTGGTTTTCTCCCACGGGCTCTGGTTTTCTCCCCGGGGCTCTGGTTTTCTCCCCGGGGTTCTGGTTTTCTCCCCGGGGCTCTGGTTTTCTCCCCGGGGCTCTGGTTTTGTTCCCGGGGCTCTGGTTTTGTTCCCCGGGCTCTGGTTTTCTCCCCGGGGCCCTGGTTTTTTTCCCGGGGCCCTGGTTTTTTTCCCGGGGCTCTGGTTTTGTTCCCCGGGCTCTGGTTTTGTTCCCCGGGCTCTGGTTTTGTTCCCCGGGCTCTGGTTTTGTTCCCCGGGCTCTGGTTTTGTTCCCGGGGCTCTGGTTTTGTTTCCGGGGCTCTGGTTTTCTCCTGCGGGCCTCGGTTTTGTTCCCGGGGCTCTGGTTTTGTTCCCCGGGCTCTGGTTTTGTTCCCTGGGCCCTGGTTTTGTTCCCCGGGCCCTGGTTTTGTTCCCCGGGCCCTGGTTTTGTTCCCCGGGCCCTGGTTTTGTTCCCGGGGCCCTGGTTTTGTTCCCGGGGCTCTGGTTTTGTTCCGGGGGCTCTGGTTTTGTTCCCCGGTCTCTGGTTTTGTTCCCGGGGCTGTGGTTTTGTTCCCCAGGCCCTGGTTTTCTCCCGCGGGCCTCGGTTTTGTTCCCGGGGCTCTGGTTTTGTTCCCGGGGCTCTGGTTTTGTTCCCGGGGCGCTGGTTTTCTCCCACGGGCTCTGGTTTTGTTCCCGAGGCTCTGGTTTTGTTCCCGGGGCTCTGGTTTTGTTCCCGGGGCTCTGGTTTTGTTCGCCGGGCTCTGGTTTTGTTCCCGGGGCTCTGGTTTTGTTCCCGGGGCTCTGGTTTTGTTCCCGGGGCTCTGGTTTTGTTCCCGGGGCTCTGGTTTTGTTCCCGGGGCTCTGGTTTTGTTTCCGGGGCTCTGGTTTTCTCCTGCGGGCCTCGGTTTTGTTCCCGGGGCTCTGGTTTTGTTCCCGGGGCTCTGGTTTTGTTCCCCGGGCTCTGGTTTTGTTCCCCGGGCCCTGGTTTTGTTCCCCGGGCCCTGGTTTTGTTCCCCGGGCCCTGGTTTTGTTCCCGGGGCTCTGGTTTTGTTCCCGGGGCACTGGTTTTGTTCCCGGGGCTCTGGTTTTGTTCCCGGGGCTGTGGTTTTGTTCCCCGGTCTCTGGTTTTGTTCCCGGGGCTGTGGTTTTGTTCCCCAGGCCCTGGTTTTCTCCTGCGGGCCTCGGTTTTGTTCCCGGGGCTCTGGTTTTGTTCCCGGGGCTCTGGTTTTGTTCCCGGGGCGCTGGTTTTTTCCCACGGGCTCTGGTTTTGTTCCCGAGGCTCTGGTTTTGATGCCGGGGCTCTGGGTTTGTTCCCCAGGCCCTGGTTTTCTCCCGCGGGCCTCGGTTTTGTTCCTGGGGCTCTGGTTTTGTTCCCGGTGCTCTGGTTTTGTTCCCCGGGCTCTGGTTTTGTTCCCGGGGCTCTGGTTTTCTACCGCGGGACGCGGTTTTGTTCCCCGGGCTCTGGTTTTGTTCCCGGGGCTCTGGTTTTGTTCCCCGGGCTCTGGTTTTGTTCCCCGGGCTCTGGTTTTGTTCCCCGGGCTCTGGTTTTGTTCCCGGGGCTCTGGTTTTCTCCTGCGGGCCGCGGTTATATTCCCCGGGCCCTGGTTTTGTTCCCCGGGCCCTGGTTTTGTTCCCCGGGCCCTGGTTTTGTTCCCGGTGCTCTGGTTTTGTTCCCCGGGCTCTGGTTTTGTTCCCGGGGCTCTGGTTTTGTTCCCGGGGCTCTGGTTTTGTTTCCGGGGCTCTGGTTTTGTTCCCCGGGCTCTGGTTTTGTTCCCCGGGCTCTGGTTTTGTTCCCCGGGCTCTGGTTTTGTTCCCCGGGCTCTGGTTTTGTTCCCGGGGCTCTGGTTTTGTTCCCGGGGCTCTGGTTTTGTTCCCGGGGCTCTGGTTTTCTCCCCGGGGCTCTGGTTTTGTTCCCGGGGCTCTGGTTTTCTCCCCGGGGCTCTGGTTTTCTCCCCGGGGCTCTGGTTTTGTTCCCGGGGCTCTGGTTTTGTTCCCGGGGCTCTGGTTTTGTTCCCGGGGCTCTGGTTTTGTTCCCCGGGCTCTGGTTTTGTTCCCCGGGCTCTGGTTTTGTTCCCGGGGCTCTGGTTTTCTCCTGCGGCCGCGGTTATATTCCCCGGGCCCTGGTTTTGTTCCCCGGGCCCTGGTTTTGTTCCCGGTGCTCTGGTTTTGTTCCCCGGGCTCTGGTTTTGTTCCCCGGGCTCTGGTTTTCTACCGCGGGACGCGGTTTTGTTCCCCGTGCTCTGGTTTTGTTCCCCGGGCTCTGGTTTTCTCCCCGGGGCTCTGGTTTTCTCCCCGGGGCTCTGGTTTTGTTCCCGGGGCTCTGGTTTTCTACCACGGGACGCGGTTTTGTTCCCCGTGCTCTGGTTTTGTTCCCGGGGCTCTGGTTTTCTCCCCGGGGCTCTGGTTTTCTCCCCGGGGCTCTGGTTTTGTTCCCGGGGCTCTGGTTTTGTTCCCGGGGCTCTGGTTTTGTTCCCCGGGCTCTGGTTTTCTCCCCGGGGCTCTGGTTTTGTTCCCGGGGCCCTGGTTTTCTCCCCGGGGCTCTGGTTTTGTTCCCGGGGCCCTGGTTTTGTTCCCGGGGCTCTGGTTTTTTTCCCGGGGCTCTGGTTTTGTTCCCCGGGCTCTGGTTTTGTTCCCGGGGCTCTGGTTTTCTCCCCGGGGCTCTGGTTTTCTCCCCGGGGCTCTGGTTTTCTCCCCGGGGCTCTGGTTTTGTTCCCGGGGCTCTGGTTTTGTTCCCTGGGCTCTGGTTTTCTCCCCGGGGCTCTGGTTTTGTTCCCGGGGCTCTGGTTTTGTTCCCGGGGCTCTGGTTTTGTTCCCGGGGCTCTGGTTTTGTTCCCCGGGCTCTGGTTTTGTTCCCGGGGCTCTGGTTTTGTTCCCGGGGCTCTGGTTTTGTTCCCGGGGCTCTGGTTTTGTTTCCGGGGCTCTGGTTTTCTCCTGCGGGCCTCGGTTTTGTTCCCGGGGCTCTGGTTTTGTTCCCCGGGCCCTAGTTTTGTTCCCCGGGCCCTGGTTTTGTTCCCCAGGCCCTGGTTTTGTTCCCGGGGCTCTGGTTTTGTTCCCGGGGCTGTGGTTTTGTTCCCCGGTCTCTGGTTTTGTTCCCAGGGCTGTGGTTTTGTTCCCCAGGCCCTGGTTTTCTCCCGCGGGCCTCGGTTTTGTTCCCGGGGCTCTGGTTTTGTTCCCGGGGCTCTGGTTTTGTTCCCGGGGCGCTGGTTTTCTCCCACAGGCTCTGGTTTTGTTCCCGAGGCTCTGGTTTTGATGCCGGGGCTCTGGGTTTGTTCCCCAGGCCCTGGTTTTCTCCCGCGGGCCTCGGTTTTGTTCCTGGGGCTCTGGTTTTGTTCCCGGTGCTCTGGTTTTGTTCCCCGGGCTCTGGTTTTGTTCCCCGGGCTCTGGTTTTGTTCCCCGGGCTCTGGTTTTGTTCCCGGGGCTCTGGTTTTGTTCCCGGGGCTCTGGTTTTGTTTCCGGGGCTCTGGTTTTCTCCTGCGGGCCTCTGTTTTGTTCCCGGGGCTCTGGTTTTGTTCCCCGGGCTCTGGTTTTGTTCCCCGGGCCCTGGTTTTGTTCCCCGGGCCCTGGTTTTGTTCCCCGGGCCCTGGTTTTGTTCCCGGGGCTCTGGTTTTGTTCCCGGGGCTCTGGTTTTGTTCCCGGGGCTGTGGTTTTGTTCCCCGGTCTCTGGTTTTGTTCCCCGGTCTCTGGTTTTGTTCCCGGGGCTGTGGTTTTGTTCCCCAGGCCCTGGTTTTCTCCCGCGGGCCTCGGTTTTGTTCCCGGGGCTCTGGTTTTGTTCCCGGGGCTCTGGTTTTGTTCCCAGGGCGCTGGTTTTCTCCCACGGGCTCCGGTTTTGTTCCCGAGGCTCTGGTTTTGATGCCAGGGCTCTGGGTTTGTTCCCCAGGCCCTGGTTTTCTCCCGCGGGCCTCGGTTTTGTTCCTGGGGCTCTGGTTTTGTTCCCGGTGCTCTGGTTTTGTTCCCCGGGCTCTGGTTTTGTTCCCGGGGCTCTGGTTTTCTACCGCGGGACGCGGTTTTGTTCCCCGGGCTCTGGTTTTGTTCCCCGGGCTCTGGTTTTGTTCCCGGGGCTCTGGTTTTGTTCCCCGGGCTCTGGTTTTGTTCCCCGGGCTCTGGTTTTGTTCCCCGGGCTCTGGTTTTGTTCCCCGGGCTCTGGTTTTCTCCTGCGGGCCGCGGTTATATTCCCCGGGCCCTGGTTTTGTTCCCCGGGCCCTGGTTTTGTTCCCGGTGCTCTGGTTTTGTTCCCCGGGCTCTGGTTTTGTTCCCCGGGCGCTGGTTTTGTTCCCGGGGCTCTGGTTTTGTTCCCCGGGCTCTGGTTTTGTTCCCCGGGCTCTGGTTTTGTTCCCCGGGCTCTGGTTTTGTTCCCCGGGCTCTGGTTTTGTTCCCGGGGCTTGGTTTTGTTCCCCGGGCTCTGGTTTTGTTCCCGGGGCTCTGGTTTTGTTCCCGGGGCTCTGGTTTTCTCCCCGGGGCTCTGGTTTTGTTCCCGGGGCTCTGGTTTTGTTCCCGGGGCTCTGGTTTTGTTCCCGGGGCTCTGGTTTTGTTCCCGGGGCTCTGGTTTTGTTCCCGGGGCTCTGGTTTTGTTCCCGGGGCTCTGGTTTTGTTCCCCGGGCTCTGGTTTTGTTCCCGGGGCTCTGGTTTTGTTCCCGGGGCTCTGGTTTTGTTCCCTGGGCTCTGGTTTTCTCCCCGGGGCTCTGGTTTTGTTCCCGGGGCTCTGGTTTTGTTCCCGGGGCTCTGGTTTTGTTCCCGGGGCTCTGGTTTTGTTCCCCGGGCTCTGGTTTTGTTCCCCGGGCTCTGGTTTTGTTCCCCGGGCTCTGGTTTTGTTCCCGGGGCTCTGGTTTTGTTTCCGGGGCTCTGGTTTTCTCCTGCGGGCCTCGGTTTTGTTCCCGGGGCTCTGGTTTTGTTCCCCGGGCTCTGGTTTTTTTCCCCGGGCCCTAGTTTTGTTCCCCGGGCCCTGGTTTTGTTCCCCGGGCTCTGGTTTTGTTCCCCGGGCTCTGGTTTTGTTCCCGGGGCTGTGGTTTTGTTCCCCGGTCTCTGGTTTTGTTCCCGGGGCTGTGGTTTTGTTCCCCAGGCCCTGGTTTTCTCCCGCGGGCCTCGGTTTTGTTCCCGGGGCTCTGGTTTTGTTCCCGGGGCTCTGGTTTTGTTCCCGGGGCGCTGGTTTTCTCCCACGGGCTCTGGTTTTGTTCCCGAGGCTCTGGTTTTGATGCCGGGGCTTTGGGTTTGTTCCCCAGGAACTGGTTTTCTCCCGCGGGCCTCGGTTTTGTTCCCGGGGCTCTGGTTTTGTTCCCGGTGCTCTGGTTTTGTTCCCCGGGCTCTGGTTTTGTTCCCCGGGCTCTGGTTTTCTACCGCGGGACGCGGTTTTGTTCCCCGGGCTCTGGTTTTGTTCCCGGGGCTCTGGTTTTGTTCCCGGGGCTCTGGTTTTGTTCCCCGGGCACTGGTTTTGTTCCCCGGGCTCTGGTTTTGTTCCCGGGGCTCTGGTTTTCTCCTGCGGGCCGCGGTTATATTCCCCGGGCCCTGGTTTTGTTCCCCGGGCCTTGGTTTTGTTCCCGGTGCTCTGGTTTTGTTCCCCGGGCTCTGGTTTTGTTCCCCGGGCTCTGGTTTTCTACCGCGGGACGCGGTTTTGTTCCCCGTGCTCTGGTTTTGTTCCCCGGGCTCTGGTTTTGTTCCCCGGGCTCTGGTTTTGTTCCCCGGGCTCTGGTTTTGTTCCCCGGGCTCTGGTTTTGTTCCCGGGGCTTGGTTTTGTTCCCCGGGCTCTGGTTTTGTTCCCGGGGCTCTGGTTTTGTTCCCGGGGCCCTGGTTTTCTCCCCGGGGCTCTGGTTTTCTCCCCGGGGCTCTGGTTTTCTCCCCGGGGCTCTGGTTTTGTTCCCGGGGCTCTGGTTTTGTTCCCGGGGCTCTGGTATTCTCCCCGGGGCTCTGGTTTTGTTCCCGGGGCTCTGGTTTTGTTCCCGGGGCTCTGGTTTTGTTCCCGGGGCTCTGGTTTTGTTCCCGGGGCTCTGGTTTTGTTCCCGGGGCTCTGGTTTTGTTCCCCGGGCTCTGGTTTTGTTCCCCGGGCTCTGGTTTTGTTCCCCGGGCTCTGGTTTTTTTCCCGGGGCTCTGGTTTTCTCCTGCGGGCCGCGGTTATATTCCCCGGGCCCTGGTTTTGTTCCCCGGGCCCTGGTTTTGTTCCCGGTGCTCTGGTTTTGTTCCCCGGGCTCTGGTTTTGTTCCCCGGGCTCTGGTTTTCTACCGCGGGACGCGGTTTTGTTCCCGGGGCTCTGGTTTTGTTCCCGGGGCTCTGGTTTTGTTCCCCGGGCTCTGGTTTTGTTCCCGGGGCTTGGTTTTGTTCCCCGGGCTCTGGTTTTGTTCCCCGGGCTCTGGTTTTGTTCCCGGGGCTCTGGTTTTCTCCCCGGGGCTCTGGTTTTCTCCCCGGGGCTCTGGTTTTGTTCCCGGGGCTCTGGTTTTGTTCCCGGGGCTCTGGTTTTGTTCCCCGGGCTCTGGTTTTCTCCCCGGGGCTCTGGTTTTGTTCCCGGGGCCCTGGTTTTGTTCCCGGGGCTCTGGTTTTTTTCCCGGGGCTCTGGTTTTGTTCCCCGGGCTCTGGTTTTGTTCCCCGGGCTCTGGTTTTGTTCCCCGGGCTCTGGTTTTGTTCCCGGGGCTCTGGTTTTGTTTCCGGGGCTCTGGTTTTCTCCTGCGGGCCTCAGTTTTGTTCCCGGGGCCCTGGTTTTGTTCCCCGGGCCCTGGTTTTGTTCCCCGGGCCCTGGTTTTGTTCCCGGGGCCCTGGTTTTGTTCCCGGGGCTCTGGTTTTGTTCCCGGGGCTCTGGTTTTGTTCCCGGGGCTGTGGTTTTGTTCCCCGGTCTCTGGTTTTGTTCCCGGGGCTGTGGTTTTGTTCCCCAGGCCCTGGTTTTCTCCCGCGGGCCTCGGTTTTGTTCCCGGGGCTCTGGTTTTGTTCCCGGGGCTCTGGTTTTGTTCCCGGGGCGCTGGTTTTCTCCCACGGGCTCTGGTTTTGTTCCCGAGGCTCTGGTTTTGATGCCGGGGCTCTGGGTTTGTTCCCCAGGCTCTGGTTTTCTACCGCGGGACACGGTTTTGTTCCCCGGCCTCTGGTTTTGTTCCCGGAGCTCTGGTTTTGTTCCCCGGGCTCTGGTTTTGTTCCCCGGGCTCTGGTTTTGTTCACCGGGCTCTGGTTTTGTTCCCCGGGCTCTGGTTTTGTTCCCGGGGCTCTGGTTTTCTCCTGTGGGCCGCGGTTATATTCCCCGGGCCCTGGTTTTGTTCCCCGGGCCCTGGTTTTGTTCCCCGGGCCCTGGTTTTGTTCCCCGGGCCCTGGTTTTGTTCCCCGGGCCCTGGTTTTGTTCCCCGGGGCTCTGGTTTTGTTCCCAGGGCCCTGGTTTTCTCCCGCGGGCCTCGGTTTTGTTCCCCGTGCTCTGGTTTTGTTCCCCGGGCTCTGGTTTTGTTCCCCGGGCTCTGGTTTTGTTCCCGGGGCTTGGTTTTGTTCCCGGGGCTCTGGTTTTCTCCCCGGGGCTCTGGTTTTCTCCCCGGGGCTCTGGTTTTCTCCCCGGGGCTCTGGTTTTGTTCCCGGGGCTCTGGTTTTGTTCCCGGGGCTCTGGTTTTGTTCCCGGGGCTCTGGTTTTGTTCCCGGGGCTCTGGTTTTGTTCCCGGGGCTCTGGTTTTGTTCCCCGGGCCCTGGTTTTGTTCCCCGGGCTCTGGTTTTGTTCCCCGGGCTCTGGTTTTGTTCCCGGGGCTCTGGTTTTCTCCTGCGGGCCGCGGTTATATTCCCCGGGCCCTGGTTTTGTTCCCGGGGCTCTGGTTTTGTTCCCGGTGCTCTGGTTTTGTTCCCCGGGCTCTGGTTTTGTTCCCCGGGCTCTGGTTTTCTACCGCGGGACGCGGTTTTGTTCCCCGTGCTCTGGTTTTGTTCCCCGGGCTCTGGTTTTGTTCCCCGGGGCTCTGGTTTTGTTCCCCGGGGCTCTGGTTTTGTTCCCGGGGCTCTGGTTTTGTTCCCGGGGCTCTGGTTTTCTCCCACGGGCTCTGGTTTTCTCCCCGGGGCTCTGGTCTTCTCCCCGGGGCTCTGGTCTTCTCCCCGGGGCTCTGGTTTTGTTCCCGGGGCTCTGGTTTTGTTCCCCGGGCTCTGGTTTTCTCCCCGGGGCTCTGGTTTTGTTCCCGGGGCCCTGGTTTTGTTCCCGGGGCCCTGGTTTTGTTCCCGGGGCTCTGGTTTTTTTCCCGGGGCTCTGGTTTTTTTCCCGGGGCTCTGGTTTTTTTCCCGGGGCTCTGGTTTTGTTCCCGGGGCTCTGGTTTTGTTCCCCGGGCTCTGGTTTTGTTCCCCGGGCTCTGGTTTTGTTCCCGGGGCTCTGGTTTTGTTTCCGGGGCTCTGGTTTTCTCCTGCAGGCCTCGGTTTTGTTCCCGGGGCTCTGGTTTTGTTCCCCGGGCTCTGGTTTTGTTCCCCGGGCCCTAGTTTTGTTCCCCGGGCCCTGGTTTTGTTCCCCGGGCCCTGGTTTTGTTCCCGGGGCTCTGGTTTTGTTCCCGGGGCTCTGGTTTTGTTCCCGGGGCTGTGGTTTTGTTCCCCGGTCTCTGGTTTTGTTCCCGGGGCTGTGGTTTTGTTCCCCAGGCCCTGGTTTTCTCCCGCGGGCCTCGGTTTTGTTCCCGGGGCTCTGGTTTTGTTCCCGGGGCTCTGGTTTTGTTCCCGGGGCGCTGGTTTTCTCCCACGGGCTCTGGTTTTGTTCCCGAGGCTCTGGTTTTGTTCCCGGGGCTCTGGTTTTGTTCCCGGGGCTCTGGTTTTGTTCCCGGGGCTCTGGTTTTGTTCCCCGGGCTCTGGTTTTGTTCCCGGGGCTCTGGTTTTGTTCCCGGGGCTCTGGTTTTGTTTCCGGGGCTCTGGTTTTGTTTCCGGGGCTCTGGTTTTCTCCTGCAGGCCTCGGTTTTGTTCCCGGGGCTCTGGTTTTGTTCCCCGGGCTCTGGTTTTGTTCCCCGGGCCCTAGTTTGGTTCCCCGGGCCCTGGTTTTGTTCCCGGGGCTCTGGTTTTGTTCCCGGGGCTCTGGTTTTGTTCCCGGGGCACTGGTTTTGTTCCCGGGGCTCTGGTTTTGTTCCCGGGGCTGTGGTTTTGTTCCCCAGGCCCTGGTTTTCTCCTGCGGGCCTCGGTTTTGTTCCCGGGGCTCTGGTTTTGTTCCCGGTGCTCTGGTTTTGTTCCCCGGGCTCTGGTTTTGTTCCCGGGGCTCTGGTTTTCTACCGCGGGACGCGGTTTTGTTCCCCGGGCTCTGGTTTTGTTCCCGGGGCTCTGGTTTTGTTCCCCGGGCTCTGGTTTTGTTCCCCGGGCTCTGGTTTTGTTCCCCGGGCTCTGGTTTTCTCCCGCGGGCCTCGGTTTTGTTCCCGGGGCTCTGGTTTTGATGCTGGGGCTCTGGGTTTGTTCCCCAGGCCCTGGTTTTCTCCCGCGGGCCTCGGTTTTGTTCCTGGGGCTCTGGTTTTGTTCCCGGTGCTCTGGTTTTGTTCCCCGGGCTCTGGTTTTGTTCCCGGGGCTCTGGTTTTCTACCGCGGGACGCGGTTTTGTTCCCCGGGCTCTGGTTTTGTTCCCGGGGCTCTGGTTTTGTTCCCCGGGCTCTGGTTTTGTTCCCCGGGCTCTGGTTTTGTTCCCCGGGCTCTGGTTTTGTTCCCGGGGCTCTGGTTTTCTCCTGCGGGCCGCGGTTATATTCCCCGGGCCCTGGTTTTGTTCCCCGGGCCCTGGTTTTGTTCCCGGTGCTCTGGTTTTGTTCCCCGGGCTCTGGTTTTGTTCCCGGGGCTCTGGTTTTGTTCCCGGGGCTCTGGTTTTGTTTCCGGGGCTCTGGTTTTGTTCCCGGGGCTGTGGTTTTGTTCCCCGGGCTCTGGTTTTGTTCCCCGGGCTCTGGTTTTGTTCCCGGGGCCCTGGTTTTGTTCCCGGGGCTTGGTTTTGTTCCCCGGGCTCTGGTTTTGTTCCCGGGGCTCTGGTTTTCTCCCCGGGGCTCTGGTTTTCTCCCCGGGGCTCTGGTTTTGTTCCCGGGGCTCTGGTTTTCTCCCCGGGGCTCTGGTTTTCTCCCCGGGGCTCTGGTTTTCTCCCCGGGGCTCTGGTTTTGTTCCCCGGGCTCTGGTTTTGTTCCCGGGGCTCTGGTTTTGTTCCCGGGGCTCTGGTTTTGTTCCCCGGGCTCTGGTTTTGTTCCCCGGGCTCTGGTTTTGTTCCCCGGGCTCTGGTTTTGTTCCCGGGGCTCTGGTTTTCTCCTGCGGGCCGCGGTTATATTCCCCGGGCCCTGGTTTTGTTCCCCGGGCCCTGGTTTTGTTCCCGGTGCTCTGGTTTTGTTCCCCGGGCTCTGGTTTTGTTCCCCGGGCTCTGGTTTTGTTCCCGGGGCTTGGTTTTGTTCCCCGGGCTCTGGTTTTGTTCCCGGGGCTCTGGTTTTGTTCCCGGGGCTCTGGTTTTCTCCCCGGGGCTCTGGTTTTCTCCCCGGGGCTCTGGTTTTCTCCCCGGGGCTCTGGTTTTGTTCCCGGGGCTCTGGTTTTGTTCCCGGGGCTCTGGTTTTCTCCCCGGGGCTCTGGTTTTGTTCCCGGGGCTCTGGTTTTGTTCCCGGGGCTCTGGTTTTGTTCCCGGGGCTCTGGTTTTGTTCCCGGGGCTCTGGTTTTGTTCCCGGGGCTCTGGTTTTGTTCCCGGGGCTCTGGTTTTGTTCCCCGGGCTCTGGTTTTGTTCCCCGGGCTCTGGTTTTGTTCCCCGGGCTCTGGTTTTTTTCCCGGGGCTCTGGTTTTCTCCTGCGGGCCGCGGTTATATTCCCCGGGCCCTGGTTTTGTTCCCCGGGCCCTGGTTTTGTTCCCGGTGCTCTGGTTTTGTTCCCCGGGCTCTGGTTTTGTTCCCCGGGCTCTGGTTTTGTTCCCCGGGCTCTGGTTTTCTACCGCGGGACGCGGTTTTGTTCCCCGTGCTCTGGTTTTGTTCCCGGGGCTCTGGTTTTGTTCCCCGGGCTCTGGTTTTGTTCCCGGGGCTTGGTTTTGTTCCCCGGGCTCTGGTTTTGTTCCCCGGGCTCTGGTTTTTTTCCCGGGGCTCTGGTTTTCTCCCCGGGGCTCTGGTTTTCTCCCCGGGGCTCTGGTTTTCTCCCCGGGGCTCTGGTTTTGTTCCCGGGGCTCTGGTTTTGTTCCCCGGGCTCTGGTTTTGTTCCCGGGGCCCTGGTTTTGTTCCCGGGGCCCTGGTTTTGTTCCCGGGGCTCTGGTTTTTTTCCCGGGGCTCTGGTTTTGTTCCCCGGGCTCTGGTTTTGTTCCCCGGGCTCTGGTTTTGTTCCCCGGGCTCTGGTTTTGTTCCCCGGGCTCTGGTTTTGTTCCCGGGGCTCTGGTTTTGTTTCCGGGGCTCTGGTTTTCTCCTGCGGGCCTCAGTTTTGTTCCCGGGGCCCTGGTTTTGTTCCCCGGGCCCTGGTTTTGTTCCCCGGGCCCTGGTTTTGTTCCCCGGGCCCTGGTTTTGTTCCCGGGGCTCTGGTTTTGTTCCCGGGGCTCTGGTTTTGTTCCCGGGGCTGTGGTTTTGTTCCCCGGTCTCTGGTTTTGTTCCCGGGGCTGTGGTTTTGTTCCCCAGGCCCTGGTTTTCTCCCGCGGGCCTCGGTTTTGTTCCCGGGGCTCTGGTTTTGTTCCCGGGGCTCTGGTTTTGTTCCCGGGGCGCTGGTTTTCTCCCACGGGCTCTGGTATTGTTCCCGAGGCTCTGGTTTTGATGCCGGGGCTCTGGGTTTGTTCCCCAGGCCCTGGTTTTCTCCCGCGGGCCTCGGTTTTGTTCCTGGGGCTCTGGTTTTGTTCCCCAGGCTCTGGTTTTCTACCGCGGGACGCGGTTTTGTTCCCCGGCCTCTGGTTTTGTTCCCGGAGCTCTGGTTTTGTTCCCCGGGCTCTGGTTTTGTTCACCGGGCTCTGGTTTTGTTCCCCGGGCTCTGGTTTTGTTCCCGGGGCTCTGGTTTTCTCCTGTGGGCCGCGGTTTTGTTCCCCGGGCCCTGGTTTTGTTCCCCGGGCCCTGGTTTTGTTCCCCGGGCCCTGGTTTTGTTCCCCGGGCCCTGGTTTTGTTCCCCGGGCCCTGGTTTTGTTCCCCGGGGCTCTGGTTTTGTTCCCGGGGCCCTGGTTTTCTCCCGCGGGCCTCGGTTTTGTTCCCCGTGCTCTGGTTTTGTTCCCCGGGCTCTGGTTTTGTTCCCCGGGCTCTGGTTTTGTTCCCGGGGCTTGGTTTTGTTCCCGGGGCTCTGGTTTTGTTCCCGGGGCTCTGGTTTTGTTCCCGGGGCTCTGGTTTTCTCCCCGGGGCTCTGGTTTTCTCCCCGGGGCTCTGGTTTTCTCCCCGGGGCTCTGGTTTTGTTCCCGGGGCTCTGGTTTTGTTCCCGGGGCTCTGGTTTTGTTCCCGGGGCTCTGGTTTTGTTCCCGGGGCTCTGGTTTTGTTCCCGGGGCTCTGGTTTTGTTCCCCGGGCTCTGGTTTTGTTCCCCGGGCTCTGGTTTTGTTCCCCGGGCTCTGGTTTTGTTCCCCGGGCTCTGGTTTTGTTCCCGGGGCTCTGGTTTTCTCCTGCGGGCCGCGGTTATATTCCCCGGGCCCTGGTTTTGTTCCCGGGGCTCTGGTTTTGTTCCCGGTGCTCTGGTTTTGTTCCCCGGGCTCTGGTTTTGTTCCCCGGGCTCTGGTTTTCTACCGCGGGACGCGGTTTTGTTCCCCATGCTCTGGTTTTGTTCCCCGGGCTCTGGTTTTGTTCCCCGGGCTCTGGTTTTGTTCCCCGGGGCTCTGGTTTTGTTCCCGGGGCTCTGGTTTTGTTCCCGGGGCTCTGGTTTTCTCCCACGGGCTCTGGTTTTCTCCCCGGGGCTCTGGTTTTCTCCCCGGGGCTCTGGTTTTCTCCCCGGGGCTCTGGTCTTCTCCCCGGGGCTCTGGTTTTGTTCCCGGGGCTCTGGTTTTGTTCCCCGGGCTCTGGTTTTGTTCCCCGGGCTCTGGTTTTCTCCCCGGGGCTCTGGTTTTGTTCCCGGGGCCCTGGTTTTGTTCCCGGGGCTCTGGTTTTTTTCCCGGGGCTCTGGTTTTGTTCCCCGGGCTCTGGTTTTGTTCCCCGGGCTCTGGTTTTGTTCCCCGGGCTCTGGTTTTGTTCCCGGGGCTCTGGTTTTGTTTCCGGGGCTCTGGTTTTCTCCTGCGGGCCTCGGTTTTGTTCCCGGGGCTCTGGTTTTGTTCCCGGGGCTCTGGTTTTGTTCCCCGGGCTCTGGTTTTGTTCCCCGGGCCCTAGTTTTGTTCCCGGGGCCCTGGTTTTGTTCCCGGGGCTCTGGTTTTGTTCCCGGGGCTCTGGTTTTGTTCCCGGGGCTCTGGTTTTGTTCCCGGGGCTGTGGTTTTGTTCCCCGGTCTCTGGTTTTGTTCCCGGGGCTGTGGTTTTGTTCCCCAGGCCCTGGTTTTCTCCCGCGGGCCTCGGTTTTGTTCCCGGGGCTCTGGTTTTGTTCCCGGGGCTCTGGTTTTGTTCCCGGGGCGCTGGTTTTCTCCCACGGGCTCCGGTTTTGTTCCCGAGGCTCTGGTTTTGTTCCCGGGGCTCTGGTTTTGTTCCCGGGGCTCTGGTTTTGTTCCCGGGGCTCTGGTTTTGTTCCCGGGGCTCTGGTTTTGTTCCCGGGGCTCTGGTTTTGTTCCCGGGGCTCTGGTTTTGTTCCCGGGGCTCTGGTTTTGTTTCCGGGGCTCTGGTTTTCTCCTGCAGGCCTCGGTTTTGTTCCCGGGGCTCTGGTTTTGTTCCCCGGGCTCTGGTTTTGTTCCCCGGGCCCTAGTTTGGTTCCCCGGGCCCTGGTTTTGTTCCCGGGGCTCTGGTTTTGTTCCCGGGGCTCTGGTTTTGTTCCCGGGGCACTGGTTTTGTTCCCGGGGCTCTGGTTTTGTTCCCGGGGCTGTGGTTTTGTTCCCCAGGCCCTGGTTTTCTCCTGCGGGCCTCGGTTTTGTTCCCGGGGCTCTGGTTTTGTTCCTGGGGCTCTGGTTTTGTTCCCGGGGCGCTGGTTTTCTCCCACGGGCTCTGGTTTTGTTCCCGAGGCTCTGGTTTTGATGCTGGGGCTCTTGGTTTGTTCCCCAGGCCCTGGTTTTCTCCCGCGGGCCTCGGTTTTGTTCCTGGGGCTCTGGTTTTGTTCCCGGTGCTCTGGTTTTGTTCCCCGGGCTCTGGTTTTGTTCCCGGGGCCCTGGTTTTCTACCGCGGGACGCGGTTTTGTTCCCCGGGCTCTGGTTTTGTTCCCGGGGCTCTGGTTTTGTTCCCCGGGCTCTGGTTTTGTTCCCCGGGCTCTGGTTTTGTTCCCCGGGCTCTGGTTTTGTTCCCGGGGCTCTGGTTTTCTCCTGCGGGCCGCGGTTATATTCCCCGGGCCCTGCTTTTGTTCCCCGGGCCCTGGTTTTGTTCCCGGTGCTCTGGTTTTGTTCCCCGGGCTCTGGTTTTGTTCCCCGGGCTCTGGTTTTGTTCCCGGGGCTCTGGTTTTGTTTCCGGGGCTCTGGTTTTGTTCCCCGGGCTCTGGTTTTGTTCCCCGGGCTCTGGTTTTGTTCCCCGGGCTCTGGTTTTGTTCCCCGGGCTCTGGTTTTGTTCCCGGGGCTCTGGTTTTGTTCCCCGGGCTCTGGTTTTCTCCCCGGGGCTCTGGTTTTGTTCCCGGGGCCCTGGTTTTGTTCCCGGGGCTCTGGTTTTTTTCCCGGGGCTCTGGTTTTGTTCCCCGGGCTCTGGTTTTGTTCCCGGGGCTCTGGTTTTCTCCCCGGGGCTCTGGTTTTCTCCCCGGGGCTCTGGTTTTGTTCCCGGGGCTCTGGTTTTGTTCCCGGGGCTCTGGTTTTGTTCCCTGGGCTCTGGTTTTCTCCCCGGGGCTCTGGTTTTGTTCCCGGGGCTCTGGTTTTGTTCCCGGGGCTCTGGTTTTGTTCCCCGGGCTCTGGTTTTGTTCCCCGGGCTCTGGTTTTGTTCCCCGGGCTCTGGTTTTGTTCCCGGGGCTCTGGTTTTGTTTCCGGGGCTCTGGTTTTCTCCTGCGGGCCTCGGTTTTGTTCCCGGGGCTCTGGTTTTGTTCCCCGGGCTCTGGTTTTGTTCCCCGGGCCCTGGTTTTGTTCCCCGGGCCCTGGTTTTGTTCCCCGGGCCCTGGTTTTGTTCCCCGGGCCCTGGTTTTGTTCCCCGGGCCCTGGTTTTGTTCCCGGGGCTCTGGTTTTGTTCCCGGGGCTGTGGTTTTGTTCCCCGGTCTCTGGTTTTGTTCCCGGGGCTGTGGTTTTGTTCCCCAGGCCCTGGTTTTCTCCTGCGGGCCTCGGTTTTGTTCCCGGGGCTCTGGTTTTGTTCCCGGGGCTCTGGTTTTGTTCCCGGGGCGCTGGTTTTCTCCCACGGGCTCTGGTTTTGTTCCCGAGGCTCTGGTTTTGATGCCGGGGCTCTGGGTTTGTTCCCCAGGCCCTGGTTTTCTCCCGCGGGCCTCGGTTTTGTTCCTGGGGCTCTGGTTTTGTTCCCGGTGCTCTGGTTTTGTTCCCCGGGCTCTGGTTTTGTTCCCCGGGCTCTGGTTTTGTACCGCGGGACGCGGTTTTGTTCCCCGGGCTCTGGTTTTGTTCCCGGGGCTCTGGTTTTGTTCCCCGGGGCTCTGGTTTTGTTCCCCGGGCTCTGGTTTTGTTCCCCGGGCTCTGGTTTTGTTCCCGGGGCTCTGGTTTTCTCCTGCGGGCCGCGGTTATATTCCCCGGGCCCTGGTTTTGTTCCCCGGGCCTTGGTTTTGTTCCCGGTGCTCTGGTTTTGTTCCCCGGGCTCTGGTTTTGTTCCCCGGGCTCTGGTTTTCTACTGCGGGACGCGGTTTTGTTCCCCGGGCTCTGGTTTTGTTCCCCGGGCTCTGGTTTTGTTCCCCGGGCTCTGGTTTTGTTCCCCGGGCTCTGGTTTTGTTCCCCGGGCTCTGGTTTTGTTCCCGGGGCTTGGTTTTGTTCCCCGGGCTCTGGTTTTGTTCCCGGGGCTCTGGTTTTGTTCCCGGGGCTCTGGTTTTCTCCCCGGGGCTCTGGTTTTCTCCCCGGGGCTCTGGTTTTCTCCCCGGGGCTCTGGTTTTCTCCCCGGGGCTCTGGTTTTGTTCCCGGGGCTCTGGTTTTGTTCCCGGGGCTCTGGTTTTGTTCCCGGGGCTCTGGTTTTTTTCCCGGGGCTCTGGTTTTTTTCCCGGGGCTCTGGTTTTGTTCCCCGGGCTCTGGTTTTGTTCCCCGGGCTCTGGTTTTGTTCCCGGGGCTCTGGTTTTCTCCTGCGGGTCGCGGTTATATTCCCCGGGCCTGGTTTTGTTCCCCGGGCCCTGGTTTTGTTCCCGGTGCTCTGGTTTTGTTCCCCGGGCTCTGGTTTTGTTCCCCGGGCTCTGGTTTTCTACCGCGGGACGCGGTTTTGTTCCCCGTGCTCTGGTTTTGTTCCCGGGGCTCTGGTTTTGTTCCCCGGGCTCTGGTTTTGTTCCCCGGGCTCTGGTTTTGTTCCCCGGGCTCTGGTTTTGTTCCCCGGGCTCTGGTTTTGTTCCCGGGGCTCTGGTTTTCTCCCCAGGGCTCTGGTTTTCTCCCCGGGGCTCTGGTTTTCTCCCCGGGGCTCTGGTTTTGTTCCCGGGGCTCTGGTTTTGTTCCCCGGGCTCTGGTTTTCTCCCCGGGGCTCTGGTTTTGTTCCCGGGGCTCTGGTTTTGTTCCCCAGGCCCTAGTTTTCTCCCGCGGGCCTCGGTTTTGTTCCCGGGGCCCTGGTTTTGTTCCCCAGGCCCTAGTTTTCTCCCGCAGGCCTCGGTTTTGTTCCCGGGCCTCTGGTTTTCTCCCGTGGCCCTCGGTTTTGTTCCCCGGGCCTCGGTTTTGTTTCCCGGGCTCTGGTTTTGTTCCCCGGGCGCTGGGTTTTTTCCCCGGGCGCTGGGTTTGTTCCCGGGGCCCTGGTTTTGTTCCCGGGGCCCTGGTTTTGTTCCCGGGGCGCTGGTTTTGTTCCCCAGGCGCTGGGTTTGTTCCCGGGGCTCTGGTTTTGTTCCCGGGGCGCTGGTTTTGTTCCCGGGGCGCTGGTTTTGTTCCCGGGGCGCTGGTTTTGTTCCCGGGGCCCTGGTTTTGTCCCCCGGGCTCTGGTTTTGTTCCCGGGGCTCTGGTTTTCTCCCATGGGCTCTGGTTTTGTTCCCCGGGCTCTGGTTTTGTTCCCGGGGCTCTGGTTTTGTTCCCGGGGCTCTGGTTTTGTTCCCCGGGCTCTGGTTTTGTTCCCCGGGCTCTGGTTTTGTTCCCCGGGCTCTGGTTTTCTCCCGTGGGCCGCGGTTTTGTTCCCGGGGCTTTGGTTTTGTTCCCCGGGCGCTGGGTTTGTTCCCCGGGCGCTGGGTTTGTTCCCCGGGCGCTGGGTTTGTTCCCGGGGCTCTGGTTTTGTTCCCGGGGCCCTGGTTTTGTTCCCGGGGCGCTGGTTTTGTTCCCGGGGCGCTGGTTTTGTTCCCGGGGCGCTGGTTTTGTTCCCGGGGCCCTGGTTTTGTCCCCCGGGCTCTCGTTTTGTTCCCGGGGCTCTGGTTTTCTCCCATGGGCCGCGGTTTTGTTCCCCGGGCTCTGGTTTTGTTCCCCGGGCTCTGGTTTTGTTCCCCGGGCTCTGGTTTTGTTCCCCGGGCTCTAGTTTTGTTCACCGGGCTCTGGTTTTGTTCCCCGGGCTCTTGTTTTGTTCCCCGGGCTCTGGTTTTCTCCCGTGGGCCGCGGTTTTGTTCCCGGGGCTTTGGTTTTGTTCCCGGGGCTTTGGTTTTGTTCCCCGGGCTCTGGTTTTGTTCCCCGGGCCCTGGTTTTGTTCCCCGGGCTCTGGTTTTGTTCCCCGGGGCTCTGGTTTTTTTCCCGGGGCCCTGGTTTTCTTCCGCAGGCTCTGGTTTTGTTCCCGGGGCTCTGGTTTTGTTCCCGGGGCTCTGGCTTTGTTCCCGGGGCCCTGGTTTTGTTCTCCGGGCCCTGGTTTTGTTCCCCGGGCGCTGGGTTTGTTCCCCGGGCCCTGGTTTTGTTCCCGGGGCGCTGGTTTTGTTCCCGGGGCGCTGGTTTTGTTCCCGGGGCGCTGGTTTTGTTCCCGGGGCGCTGGTTTTGTCCCCCGCGCTCTGGTTTTGTTCCCCGGGCCCTGGTTTTCTCCCGCGGGCCGCGGTTTTGTTCCCGGGGCTCTGGTTTTGTTCCCCGGGCTCTGGTTTTGTTCCCGGGGTTCTGGTTTTTTTCCCGGGGCTCTGGTTTTTTTCCCCGGGCTCTGGTTTTTTTCCCCGGGCCCTGGTTTTGTCCCCCGGGCCCTGGTTTTGTCCCCTGGGCCCTGGTTTTGTCCCCTGTGCCCTGGTTTTGTCCCCCGGGCCCTCGTCTTGTTCCCCGGGCACTGGTTTTGTCCTCCGGGCCCTGGTTTTCTCCCGCGGGCCTCGGTTTTGTTCCCGGGGCCCTGGTTTTGTTCCCCAGGCCCTAGTTTTCTCCCGCGGGCCTCGGTTTTGTTCCCGGGGCTCTGGTTTTTTTCCCGGGGCGATGGTTTTGTTCCCGGGGCGATGGTTTTGTTCCCGGGGCGATGGTTTTGTTCCCGGGGCCCTGGTTTTGTTCCCGGGGCTCTGGTTTTGTTCCCGGGGCACTGGTTTTGTTCCCCGGGCCCTGGTTTTGTTCCCCGGGCCCTGGTTTTCTCCCGCGGGCCTCGGTTTTGTCCCCCGGTCTCTGGTTTTGTCCCCCGGGCCCTGGTTTTGTCCCCCGGGCCCTGGTTTTGTCCCCCGGGCCCTGGTTTTGTTCCCGGGGCCCTGGTTTTGTTCCCGGGGCCCTGGTTTTGTTCCCGGGGCCCTGGTTTTGTTCCCGGGGCCCTGGTTTTGTTCCCGGGGCTCTGGTTCTCTCCAGCTGGCTCTGGTTCTCTCCCGCTGGCTCTGGTTCTCCCCCGAGGGCCGCGGTTTTGTTCCCGGGACTCTGGTTTTGTTCCCCGGGCCCTGGTTTTGTCCCCCGGGCCCTGGTTTTGTCCCCCGGGCCCTGGTTTTGTCCCCCGGGCCCTGGTTTTGTTCCCGGGGCCCTGGTTTTGTTCCCGGGGCCCTGGTTTTGTTCCCGGGGCCCTGGTTTTGTTCCCGGGGCCCTGGTTTTGTTCCCGGGGCCCTGGTTTTCTTCCCGGGGCTCTGGTTTTGTTCCCCGTGCTTCTGGTCGTTCGCTCCTCCCCTTTGCCAGGGGATTGTGGGAAGGGTGGTGGGCGGGGCCCGGAGCATATGAGCTACAGCCTCTCCTCAGGCAGCTCATTCTGCTGTTGGGCTTCTCTGGAGGTGGTGGTCTGCTGTTCCTGCAGCTGACTGCAGCTTTTGAGCTGCCTAAGCTCTTTGCGTAGTCTTGTTTTGATATTTAGAGAAGCAGAGGTGTCTGTTTAAGGTAAGGGCTTCCGGACCAGTCAAGGTTCAGCTGCATGTGTAGAAGAAAGCACACTTGTATGCAGCTTTTTTTTTTTTCCCCCCAGGTCAGTAAATTTGTATTGGGTGTTCAGAGGTGGCAAGATGTATGGTTTTGGTTAATAATATGGTTTTGGTTTTTATTTTATTCCAGGTGCATTGTATTGTTTTGGAATTCCTGACTTTATTGAAGATGGAACCGTGTTGTGTTTTTTTTTTCCACCAGACGCTGTATATTGCAGAAGCTGTTGACATCGTCTCTGGATAGGAGCAATGGTGAGAGTATTTAGCAGGGGTTGAGGTGAGCATCTTGTATGCATCTGTAGACGGAGTTCTAGCATTGTTCAAGAAAGTAGCAGGGACATCTAAGGCACAGTACCTTTCAGCGTATGGAACGGCTCATGGCCTTTCCCGTTCGCCCACAGAGTATCATGTTGTCCCTAGAACGGATGCAGCTTGCGGCCAGCCCCTCGTAGATGACAAGCGTCAGGACTTTGCTTATTTTGTGGGGCTGTAGCAGAGGTGAGAGTGTGTGGGAAGGTGGAAGATAGGAGGTGCTCGCGGAAGCCTGGGCATAGCTGGGAAGAGCAGCTCCCGGGGAGCGGGCGACACAGGGGGTTCAGGGGTGCAAATCCAGGGCAGGAGCTGTCAGGAAGGAGCGGGGTTCCTTCCCTGACGGTTGAGGAGAAGAGAAGGGGTTTCTAAACTTTTGGGACCAGGGCACCTTTTGGTTGGGAAAGGGAGGTGTGTTCACGAGCCTTACTGAGGTGGGTTTTGCAGTTGGATTTGGGTGTCGATGAGGTCTGTTCTGTTTTAGTCTGTCCGCAGCTGACGGGAGATACACATGCATACGGAAGGGTTAAAAGATGGGCTTTTGGTCCGTGGCTGGACGCTGGGTGAGAAATAGATAGCTAAGAAAACGGCAGTCAGCATAGAAAACAGACGGTTCATGGTCTATTGTGTGAAAATGCTGAATACAGAAGGAGAAGGAAGGTTGAGAAAATGTTAGGGGAGGACGTGAAGGACGTGGAAGACGTGCCGTAACGAAGAAATATAAAGTACAAGGTATAATTTTGCTTGCTTTGTTACCTTTTGCTGTTGGCTTGAGTGTAGGTTAATACGTAAATGCTGGACTATGGTAATATGTTGCGTGAACAAGGCCTAGGAACCAATAGACGGGGTGGCTGTGGCTCGTGCAGCGCGCTCGATCGGCGAGCGTATGCGCCGTAGGCTCCCTATGTTGAGAGTTGCCAATTGAGGCGTGTTTCGGCACCCGCTGGCCACGTGTGTCGAAACCCGTTTCCTTTGCAAATGTATAAATACCGGGATTTTCCCGAAGAACAGTGGGCCGGTGTACAGCGAGGTCACCGTTGCCTCCGTGGGGACGCCCACGTAAAGCTGGCACCTACCGACTGCTGGGGCTGAGTTTGCGGCGCAAGACGATCCGAGAATGTAGGGATGGTTCGTCTTTCTGCTGGTCGTCGGGTTGGTAAGACACTGGCTTTGCAAAATACCCTTAGCGTAAGGCATGATTGTAGTGACTGAAGTGCTTGCTTTTCCCCTTGCTTATAGTCTGTGTAGCCTATGTGTGCTCCCCTTGTAAAGGAATCCTCGAAAGCCAGTCTAAAGGAACGCCAAAGTGACGGGAGACGCCGAGTAAACGGCCCGGGCCTGCGCATCACAAGATAGAGGGCTGAAGGTGAGAGAAGTCTCCTGTGGGAAAGGATGAGGTCTGTTAAGGTCGATCCAAATAGATGGTGCAGAACTCTGAGGTCTGTACCGGCTGCCTTTGGGGTGCTGCCGGGGGTTCTTGGGGTGGTCCCGTGGGTGTCTGGGTGCCCAGAGGATGGTCCTGAGGGTCTTGGGGTGCTTCTGGGGGTTCTTGTTGTGCTCCGGGGGGGTCTCTGGATGCCCACGGGGTGCTCGTGGGGGTCTTGGGGTGCTTGTGGGGGTTCTGGATGCTCTGGGAGTCCCTGTGTGCCCACGGGGTGCTCCTGGGGTTGTCGGGGTGGCCAGAGGATGCTTCTGGGCATCTTGGGGTGCTTCTGGGCCTTCTTGCGGTGCTGCTGGGGGTCCCGGTGTGCCCACAGCACCCTCCTGGGTTTCTAGGTGCCGGTTCTAGGTGCCGGTTCTAGGTGCCGGTTCTAGGTGCCGGTTCTAGGTGCCGGTTCTAGGTGCCGGTTCTGTTGCTCATGGGGCGCCACTTCCGCTGTTCGGAGCTCAGGTGACGCGCCTCGGGCCCAGCTTGTGATGCCGGGGCTCTGGTTTTGTTCCCCGGGCTCTGGTTTTGTTCCCGGGACTCTGGTTTTCTCCCGGTGGCTCTGCTTTTCTCCCCGGGGCTCTGCTTTTCTCCCCGGGGCTCTGGTTTTGTTCCCCAGGGCCCTGGTTTTGTTCCCCGGGGCCCTGGTTTTGTTCCCCGGGGCCCTGGTTTTGTTCCCCGGGGCCCTGGTTTTGTTCCCGGGGCCCTGGTTTTGTTCCCGGGGCCCTGGTTTTGTTCCCGGGGCCCTGGTTTTGTTCCCGGGGCCCTGGTTTTGTTCCCGGGGCCCTGGTTTTGTTCCCGGGGCCCTGGTTTTGTTCCCGGGGCCCTGGTTTTGTTCCCGGGGCCCTGGTTTTGTTCCCGGGGCCCTGGTTTTGTTCCCGGGGCCCTGGTTTTGTTCCCGGGGCCCTGGTTTTGTTCCCGGGGCCCTGGTTTTGTTCCCGGGGCCCTGGTTTTGTTCCCGGGGCCCTGGTTTTGTTCCCGGGGCCCTGGTTTTGTTCCCGGGGCCCTGGTTTTGTTCCCGGGGCCCTGGTTTTGTTCCCGGGGCCCTGGTTTTGTTCCCCGGGCCCTGGTTTTGTTCCCGGGGTTCTGGTTTTCTCCCCGGGGTTCTGGTTTTGTTCCCGGGGCCCTGGTTTTGTTCCCGGGGCCCTGGTTTTGTTCCCGGGGCCCTGGTTTTGTTCCCGGGACCCTGGTTTTGTCCCCCGGGGCCCTGGTTTTGTCCCCCGGGGCCCTGGTTTTGTTCCCGGGGCCCTGGTTTTGTTCCCGGGGCTCTGGTTTTCTCCCCGGGGTTCTGGTTTTGTCCCCCGGGCCCTGGTTTTGTCCCCCGGGCCCTGGTTTGGTTCCCCGGGGCCCTGGTTTGGTTCCCCGGGGCCCTGGTTTGGTTCCCCGGGGCCCAGGTTTGGTTCCCCGGGGCCCAGGTTTGGTTCCCCGGGGCCCTGGTTTTGTCCCCCGGGCCCTGGTTTTGTCCCCCGGGCCCTGGTTTTGTCCCCCGGTGCTCTGGTTTTGTCCCCCGGGCCCTGGTTTTGTCCCCCGGGGCTCTGGTTTTGTCCCCCGGGCCCTGGTTTTGTCCCCCGGGCCCTGGTTTTGTCCCCCGGGCCCTGGTTTTGTCTCCCGGGGCTCTGGTTTTGTTCCCGGGGCTCTGGTTTTGTTCCCGCGGCTCTGGTTTTGTTCCCGGGGCTCTGGTTTTCTCCTCGGGGCTCTGGTTTTCTCTCCGGGGCTTTGGTTTTCTCCCCGGGCCCTGGTTTTGTGCCCCGGGCCCTGGTTTTGTTCCCGGGGTTCTGGTTTTCTCCCCGGGGTTCTGGTTTTGTCCCCCGGGCCCTGGTTTTGTCCCCCCGGGCCCTGGTTTTGTCCCCCCGGGCCCTGGTTTTGTCCCCCGGGCCCTGGTTTTGTCCCCCGGGCCCTGGTTTTGTCCCCCGGGCCCTGGTTTTGTCCCCCGGGCCCTGGTTTTGTCCCCCGGGCCCTGGTTTTGTTCCCGGGGCCCTGGTTTTGTTCCCCGGGGCGCTGGTTTTGTTCCCCGGGGCGCTGGTTTTGTTCCCCGGGGCCCTGGTTTTGTTCCCCGGGCCTTGGTTTTGTTCCCGGGGCCCTGGTATTGTTCCCCGCCCCCTGGTTTTGTCCCCCGCGCCCTGGTTTTGTTCCCGGGGCCCTGGTTTTGTCCCCCGGGCCCTGGTTTTGTCCCCGGGGTTCTGGTTTTGTTCCCCGGGCCCTGGTTTTGTTCCCGGGGCTCTGGTTTTGTTCCCGGGGCTCTGGTTTTGTTCCCGGGGCCCTGGTTTTGTTCCCGGGGCCCTGGTTTTGTTCCCGGGGCCCTGGTTTTGTTCCCGGGGCCCTGGTTTTGTTCCCGGGGCCCTGGTTTTGTTCCCGGGGCCCTGGTTTTCTCCTCGGGGCTCTGGTTTTCTCCTCGGGGCTCTGGTTTTCTCCCCGGGGCTCTGGTTTTCTCTCCGGGGCTCTGTTTTGTTCCCGGGGCTCTGTTTTGTTCCCGGGGCTCTGTTTTGTTCCCGGGGCCCTGGTTTTGTTCCCGGGGCCCTGGTTTTGTTCCCGGGGCCCTGGTTTTGTTCCCGGGGCCCTGGTTTTGTTCCCGGGGCCCTGGTTTTGTTCCCGGGGCCCTGGTTTTGTTCCCGGGGCCCTGGTTTTGTTCCCGGGGCCCTGGTTTTGTTCCCGGGGCCCTGGTTTTGTTCCCGGGGCCCTGGTTTTGTTCCCGGGGCCCTGGTTTTGTTCCCGGGGCCCTGGTTTTGTTCCCGGGGCCCTGGTTTTGTTCCCGGGGCCCTGGTTTTGTCCTCCGGGCCCTGGTTTTGTCCTCCGGGCCCTGGTTTTGTCCTCCGGGCCCTGGTTTTGTCCTCCGGGCCCTGGTTTTGTCCTCCGGGCCCTGGTTTTGTCTACTGGGGCCCTGGTTTTCTCCTCGGGGCTCTGGTTTTCTCCTCGGGGCTCTGGTTTTCTCCTCGGGGCTCTGGTTTTCTCCTCGGGGCTCTGCTTTTCTCCCCGGGGCTCTGCTTTTCTCCCCGGGGCTCTGCTTTTCTCCCCGGGGCTCTGCTTTTCTCCCCGGGGCTCTGCTTTTCTCCCCGGGGCTCTGCTTTTCTCCCCGGGCTCTGGTTTTGTCCCCCGGGGTTCTGGTTTTGTCCCCCGGGCCCTGGTTTTGTCCCCCGGGCCCTGGTTTTGTCCCCCGGGGCCCTGGTTTTTTCCCCCGGGGCCCTGGTTTTTTCCCCCGGGGCCCTGGTTTTTTCCCCCGGGGCCCTGGTTTTTTCCCCCGGGGCCCTGGTTTTTTCCCCCGGGGCCCTGGTTTTTTCCCCCGGGGCCCTGGTTTTTTCCCCCGGGGCCCTGGTTTTTTCCCCCGGGGCCCTGGTTTTTTCCCCCGGGGCCCTGGTTTTTTCCCCCGGGGCCCTGGTTTTTTCCCCCGGGGCCCTGGTTTTTTCCCCCGGGGCCCTGGTTTTTTCCCCCGGGGCCCTGGTTTTTTCCCCCGGGGCCCTGGTTTTTTCCCCCGGGGCCCTGGTTTTTTCCCCCGGGGCCCTGGTTTTTTCCCCCGGGGCCCTGGTTTTTTCCCCCGGGGCCCTGGTTTTTTCCCCCGGGGCCCTGGTTTTTTCCCCCGGGGCCCTGGTTTTTTCCCCCGGGGCCCTGGTTTTTTCCCCCGGGGCCCTGGTTTTGCTCCCGGGGCCCTGGTTTTGTCCCCCGGGGCCCTGGTTTTGTCCCCCGGGCCCTGGTTTTGTCCCCCGGGCCCTGGTTTTGTTCCCGGGGCCCTGGTTTTGTTCCCCGGGCCCTGGTTTTGTTCCCCGGGCCCTGGTTTTGTTCCCGGGGCTCTGGTTTTCTCCTCGGGGCTCTGGTTTTCTCCCCGGGGCCCTGGTTTTGTTCCCCGGGCCCTGGTTTTGTTCCCCGGGCCCTGGTTTTGTTCCCCGGGCCCTGGTTTTGTTCCCCGGGCCCTGGTTTTGTTCCCCGGGCCCTGGTTTTGTTCCCCGGGCCCTGGTTTTGTTCCCCGGGCCCTGGTTTTGTTCCCCGGGCCCTGGTTTTTTCCCCCGGGCCCTGGTTTTTTCCCCCGGGCCCTGGTTTTTTCCCCCGGGCCCTGGTTTTTTCCCCCGGGCCCTGGTTTTTTCCCCCGGGGCCCTTGTTTTCTTCCCGAGGCCCTTGTTTTCTTCCCGGGGCTCTGGTTTTCTTCCCGGGGCCCTGGTTTTGTCCCCCGGGCCCTGGTTTTGTCCCCCGGGCCCTGGTTTTGTCCCCCGGGCCCTGGTTTTGTCCCCCGGGGCCCTGGTTTTGTTCCCGGGGCTCTGGTATTTGTTCCCGGGGCTCTGGTATTTGTTCCCGGGGCCCTGGTTTTGTTCCCGGGGTTCTGGTTTTGTTCCCGGGGTTCTGGTTTTGTCCCCCGGGCCCTGGTTTTGTTCCCGGGGCCCTGGTTTTGTTCCCGGGGCCCTGGTTTTGTTCCCGGGGCTCTGGTTTTCTCCCCGGGGCCCTGGTTTTGTCCCCCGGGGCCCTGGTTTTGTCCCCCGGGGCCCTGGTTTTGTCCCCCGGGGCCCTGGTTTTGTCCCCCGGGGCCCTGGTTTTGTTCCCGGGGCCCTGGTTTTGTCCCCCGGGCTCTGGTTTTGTCCCCCGGGCCCTGGTTTTGTCCCCCGGGGTTCTGGTTTTGTCCCCCGGGCCCTGGTTTTGTTCCCGGGGCTCTGGTTTTGTTCCCCGGGCCCTGGTTTTGTTCCCGCAGCCCTGGTTTTGTTCCCTGTGCCCTGATTTTTTTTCCCCCGGGCCCTGGCTTTGTCCCCCGGGCCCGTGGTTTTGTCCCCCGGGCCCTGGTTTTGTCCCCCGGGCCCTGGTTTTGTCCCCCGGGCCCTGGTTTTGTCCCCCGGGCCCTGGTTTTGTTCCCGAGGCCCTGGTTTTGTTCCCGCGGCCCTGGTTTTGTCCTCCGGGCCCTGGTTTTGTCTACCGGGGCCCTGGTTTTGTCCCCGGGGCCCTGGTTTTGTCCCCCGGGCCCTGGTTTTGTCCCCCGGGCCCTGGTTTTGTCCCCCGGGGCCCTGGTTTTGTTCCCCGGGCCCTGGTTTTGTCCCCCGGGGCCCTGGTTTTGTTCCCCGGGCCCTGGTTTTGTTCCCCGGGCCCTGGTTTTGTTCCCCGGGCCCTGGTTTTCTTCCCGGGGCCCTTGTTTTCTTCCCGGGGCCCTTGTTTTCTTCCCGGGGCCCTTGTTTTCTTCCCGGGGCCCTTGTTTTCTTCCCGGGGCTCTGGTTTTGTTCCCGGGACTCTGGTTTTGTTCCCGGGACTCTGGTTTTGTTCCCCGTGCTTCTGGTCGTTCGCTCCTCCCCTTTGCCAGGGGATTGTGGGAAGGGTGGTGGGCGGGGCCCGGAGCATATGAGCTACAGCCTCTCCTCAGGCAGCTCATTCTGCTGCTGGGCTTCTCTGGAGGTGGTGGTCTGCTGTTCCTGCAGCTGACTGCAGCTTTTGAGCTGCCTAAGCTCTTTGCGTAGTCTTGTTTTGATATTTAGAGAAGCAGAGGTGTCTGTTTAAGGTAAGGGCTTCCGGACCAGTCAAGGTTCAGCTGCATGTGTAGAAGAAAGCACACTTGTATGCAGCTTTTTTTTTTTTTCCCAGGTCAGTAAATTTGTATTGGGTGTTCAGAGGTGGCAAGATGTATGGTTTTGGTTAATAATATGGTTTTGGTTTTTATTTTATTCCAGGTGCATTGTATTGTTTTGGAATTCCTGACTTTATTGAAGATGGAACCTTGTTGTGTCTTTTTTTTTCCACCAGACGCTGTATATTGCAGAAGCTGTTGACATCGTCTCTGGATAGGAGCAATGGTGAGAGTATTTAGCAGGGGTTGAGGTGAGCATCTTGTATGCATCTGTAGACGGAGTTCTAGCATTGTTCAAGAAAGTAGCAGGGACATCTAAGGCACAGTACCTTTCAGCGTATGGAACGGCTCATGGCCTTTCCCGTTCGCCCACAGAGTATCATGTTGTCCCTAGAACGGATGCAGCTTGCGGCCAGCCCCTCGTAGATGACAAGCGTCAGGACTTTGCTTATTTTGTGGGGCTGTAGCAGAGGTGAGAGTGTGTGGGAAGGTGGAAGATAGGAGGTGCTCGCGGAAGCCTGGGCATAGCTGGGAAGAGCAGCTCCCGGGGAGCGGGCGACACAGGGGGTTCAGGGGTGCAAATCCAGGGCAGGAGCTGTCAGGAAGGAGCGGGGTTCCTTCCCTGACGGTTGAGGAGAAGAGAAGGGGTTTCTAAACTTTTGGGACCAGGGCACCTTTTGGTTGGGAAAGGGAGGTGTGTTCACGAGCCTTACTGAGGTGGGTTTTGCAGTTGGATTTGGGTGTCGATGAGGTCTGTTCTGTTTTAGTCTGTCCGCAGCTGACGGGAGATACACACGCATACGGAAGGGTTAAAAGATGGGCTTTTGGTCCGTGGCTGGACGCTGGGTGAGAAATAGATAGCTAAGAAAACGGCAGTCAGCATAGAAAACAGACGGTTCATGGTCTATTGTGTGAAAATGCTGAATACAGAAGGAGAAGGAAGGTTGAGAAAATGTTAGGGGAGGACGTGAAGGACGTGGAAGACGTGCCGTAACGAAGAAATATAAAGTACAAGGTATAATTTTGCTTGCTTTGTTACCTTTTGCTGTTGGCTTGAGTGTAGGTTAATACGTAAATGCTGGACTATGGTAATATGTTGCGTGAACAAGGCCTAGGAACCAATAGACGGGGTGGCTGTGGCTCGTGCAGCGCGCTCGATCGGCGAGCGTATGCGCCGTAGGCTCCCTACGTTGAGAGTTGCCAATTGAGGCGTGTTTCGGCACCCGCTGGCCACGTGTGTCGAAACCCGTTTCCTTTGCAAATGTATAAATACCGGGATTTTCCCGAAGAACAGTGGGCCGGTGTACAGCGAGGTCACCGTTGCCTCCGTGGGGACGCCCACGTAAAGCTGGCACCTACCGACTGCTGGGGCTGAGTTTGCGGCGCAAGACGATCCGAGAATGTAGGGATGGTTCGTCTTTCTGCTGGTCGTCGGGTTGGTAAGACACTGGCTTTGCAAAATACCCTTAGCGTAAGGCATGATTGTAGTGACTGAAGTGCTTGCTTTTCCCCTTGCTTATAGTCTGTGTAGCCTATGTGTGCTCCCCTTGTAAAGGAATCCTCGAAAGCCAGTCTAAAGGAACCCCAAAGTGACGGGAGACGCCGAGTAAACGGCCCGGGCCTGCGCATCACAAGATAGAGGGCTGAAGGTGAGAGAAGTCTCCTGTGGGAAAGGATGAGGTCTGTTAAGGTCGATCCAAATAGATGGTGCAGAACTCTGAGGTCTGTACCGGCTGCCTTTGGGGTGCTGCCGGGGGTTCTTGGGGTGGTCCCGTGGGTGTCTGGGTGCCCAGAGGATGGTCCTGAGGGTCTTGGGGTGCTTCTGGGGGTTCTTGTTGTGCTCCGGGGGGGTCTCTGGATGCCCACGGGGTGCTCGTGGGGGTCTTGGGGTGCTTGTGGGGGTTCTGGATGCTCTGGGAGTCCCTGTGTGCCCACGGGGTGCTCCTGGGGTTGTCGGGGTGGCCAGAGGATGCTTCTGGGCGTCTTGGGGTGCTTCTGGGCCTTCTTGCGGTGCTGCTGGGGGTCCCGGTGTGCCCACAGCACCCTCCTGGGTTTCTAGGTGCCGGTTCTAGGTGCCGGTTCTAGGTGCCGGTTCTAGGTGCCGGTTCTAGGTGCCGGTTCTGCTGCTCATGGGGCGCCACTTCCGCTGTTCGGAGCTCAGGTGACGCGCCTCGGGCCCAGCTTGTGATGCCGGGGCTCTGGTTTTGTTCCCCGGGGCCCTGGTTTTGTTCCCGGGGCCCTGGTTTTGTTCCCGGGCCCCTGGTTTTGTTCCCGGGGCTCTGGTTTTGTTCCCGGGGCCCTGGTTTTGTCCCCCGGGGCTCTGGTTTTGTTCCCGGGGCCCTGGTTTTGTTCCCAGGGCTCTGGTTTTCTCCTCGGGGCTCTGGTTTTCTCCCCGGGGCTCTGGTTTTCTCCCCGGTGCTGTGGTTTTCTCCCCGGGCTCTGGTTTTGTTCCCGGGGCCCTGGTTTTGTTCCCGAGGCCCTGGTTTTGTTCCCGGGGCTCTGGTTTTGTTCCCGGGGCCCTGGTTTTGTCCCCCGGGCCCTGGTTTTGTTTCCGGGGTTCTGGTTTTGTCCCCCGGGCCCTGGTTTGTCCCCCGGGCCCTGGTTTTGTCCCCCGGGCCCTGGTTTTGTCCCCCGGGCCCTGGTTTTGTCCCCCGGGCCCTGGTTTTGTCCCCCGGGCCCTGGTTTTGTTCCCGAGGCCCTGGTTTTGTTCCCGCGGCCCTGGTTTTGTCTACTGGGGCCCTGGTTTTGTCCCCCGGGGCCCTGGTTTTGTCCCCCGGGCCCTGGTTTTGTTCCCCGTGCTTCTGGTTGTTCGCTCCTCCCCTTTGCCAGGGGATTGTGGGAAGGGTGGTGGGCGGGGCCCGGACCATATGAGCTACAGCCTCTCCTCAGGCAGCTCATTCTGCTGCTGGGCTTCTCTGGAGGTGGTGGTCTGCTGTTCCTGCAGCTGACTGCAGCTTTTGAGCTGCCTAAGCTCTTTGCGTAGTCTTGTTTTGATATTTAGAGAAGCAGAGGTGTCTGTTTAAGGTAAGGGCTTCCGGACCAGTCAAGGTTCAGCTGCATGTGTAGAAGAAAGCACACTTGTATGCAGCTTTTTTTTTTTTCCCCAGGTCAGTAAATTTGTATTGGGTGTTCAGAGGTGGCAAGATGTATGGTTTTGGTTAATAATATGGTTTTGGTTTTTATTTTATTCCAGGTGCATTGTATTGTTTTGGAATTCCTGACTTTATTGAAGATGGAACCTTGTTGTGTCTTTTTTTTTCCACCAGACGCTGTATATTGCAGAAGCTGTTGACATCGTCTCTGGATAGGAGCAATGGTGAGAGTATTTAGCAGGGGTTGAGGTGAGCATCTTGTATGCATCTGTAGACGGAGTTCTAGCATTGTTCAAGAAAGTAGCAGGGACATCTAAGGCACAGTACCTTTCAGCGTATGGAACGGCTCATGGCCTTTCCCGTTCGCCCACAGAGTATCATGTTGTCCCTAGAACGGATGCAGCTTGCGGCCAGCCCCTCGTAGATGACAAGCGTCAGGACTTTGCTTATTTTGTGGGGCTGTAGCAGAGGTGAGAGTGTGTGGGAAGGTGGAAGATAGGAGGTGCTCGCGGAAGCCTGGGCATAGCTGGGAAGAGCAGCTCCCGGGGAGCGGGCGACACAGGGGGTTCAGGGGTGCAAATCCAGGGCAGGAGCTGTCAGGAAGGAGCGGGGTTCCTTCCCTGACGGTTGAGGAGAAGAGAAGGGGTTTCTAAACTTTTGGGACCAGGGGACCTTTTGGTTGGGAAAGGGAGGTGTGTTCACGAGCCTTACTGAGGTGGGTTTTGCAGTTGGATTTGGGTGTCGATGAGGTCTGTTCTGTTTTAGTCTGTCCGCAGCTGACGGGAGATACACACGCATACGGAAGGGTTAAAAGATGGGCTTTTGGTCCGTGGCTGGACGCTGGGTGAGAAATAGATAGCTAAGAAAACGGCAGTCAGCATAGAAAACAGACGGTTCATGGTCTATTGTGTGAAAATGCTGAATACAGAAGGAGAAGGAAGGTTGAGAAAATGTTAGGGGAGGACGTGAAGGACGTGGAAGACGTGCCGTAACGAAGAAATATAAAGTACAAGGTATAATTTTGCTTGCTTTGTTACCTTTTGCTGTTGGCTTGAGTGTAGGTTAATACGTAAATGCTGGACTATGGTAATATGTTGCGTGAACAAGGCCTAGGAACCAATAGACGGGGTGGCTGTGGCTCGTGCAGCGCGCTCGATCGGCGAGCGTATGCGCCGTAGGCTCCCTACGTTGAGAGTTGCCAATTGAGGCGTGTTTCGGCACCCGCTGGCCACGTGTGTCGAAACCCGTTTCCTTTGCAAATGTATAAATACCGGGATTTTCCCGAAGAACAGTGGGCCGGTGTACAGCGAGGTCACCGTTGCCTCCGTGGGGACGCCCACGTAAAGCTGGCACCTACCGACTGCTGGGGCTGAGTTTGCGGCGCAAGACGATCCGAGAATGTAGGGATGGTTCGTCTTTCTGCTGGTCGTCGGGTTGGTAAGACACTGGCTTTGCAAAATACCCTTAGCGTAAGGCATGATTGTAGTGACTGAAGTGCTTGCTTTTCCCCTTGCTTATAGTCTGTGTAGCCTATGTGTGCTCCCCTTGTAAAGGAATCCTCGAAAGCCAGTCTAAAGGAACCCCAAAGTGACGGGAGACGCCGAGTAAACGGCCCGGGCCTGCGCATCACAAGATAGAGGGCTGAAGGTGAGAGAAGTCTCCTGTGGGAAAGGATGAGGTCTGTTAAGGTCGATCCAAATAGATGGTGCAGAACTCTGAGGTCTGTACCGGCTGCCTTTGGGGTGCTGCCGGGGGTTCTTGGGGTGGTCCCGTGGGTGTCTGGGTGCCCAGAGGATGGTCCTGAGGGTCTTGGGGTGCTTCTGGGGGTTCTTGTTGTGCTCCGGGGGGGTCTCTGGATGCCCACGGGGTGCTCGTGGGGGTCTTGGGGTGCTTGTGGGGGTTCTGGATGCTCTGGGAGTCCCTGTGTGCCCACGGGGTGCTCCTGGGGTTGTCGGGGTGGCCAGAGGATGCTTCTGGGCGTCTTGGGGTGCTTCTGGGCCTTCTTGCGGTGCTGCTGGGGGTCCCGGTGTGCCCACAGCAGGCTCCTGGGTTTCTAGGTGCGGGTTCTAGGTGCGGGTTCTAGGTGCGGGTTCTAGGTGCGGGTTCTAGGTGCGGGTTCTAGGTGCGGGTTCTAGGTGCCGGTTCTAGGTGCCGGTTCTAGGTGCCGGTTCTAGGTGCCGGTTCTAGGTGCCGGTTCTAGGTGCCGGTTCTGCTGCTCATGGGGCGCCACTTCCGCTGTTCGGAGCTCAGGTGACGCGCCTCGGGCCCAGCTTGTGATGCCGGGGCTCTGGTTTTGTTCCAGGGGCTCTGGTTTTCTCCCCGGGGTTCTGGTTTTGTCCCCCTGGCCCTGGTTTTGTCCCCCTGGCCCTGGTTTTGTCCCCCGGGCTCTGGTTTTGTTCCCGGGGCCCTGGTTTTGTCCCCCGGGCCCTGGTTTTGTCCCCCGGGCCCTGGTTTTGTCCCCCGGGCCCTGTTTTTGTTCCCGGGGCCCTGGCTTTGTCCCCCGGGACCCTGGCTTTGTTCCCGGGGCCCTGGTTTTGTTCCCGGGGGCCTGGTTTTGTTCCCGGGGGCCTGGTTTTGTTCCCGGGGGCCTGGTTTTCTCCCCGGGGTTCTGGTTTTGTTCCCGGGGCCCTGGTTTTGTCCCCCGGGGCCCTGGTTTTGTCCCCCGGGGCCCTGGTTTTGTCCCCCGGGCCCTGGTTTTGTCCCCCGGGCCCTGGTTTTGTCCCCCGGGCCCTGGTTTTGTCCCCGGGACTCTGGTTTTGTCCCCGGGGCCCTGGTTTTGTTCCCCCGGCCCTGGTTTTGTTCCCGGGGCTCTGGTTTTCTCCCCGGGGTTCTGGTTTTGTCCCCCGGGCCCTGGTTTTGTTCCCGGGGCCCTGGTTTTGTCCCCCGGTGCCCTGGTTTTGTCCCCCGGGCCCTGGTTTTGTCTACCGGGGCTCTGGTTTTGTTCCCGGGGCTCTGGTTTTGTTCCCGGGGCTCTGGTTTTGTTGCCGGGGTGCTGGTTTTGTTCCCGGGGCCCTGGTTTTGTCCCCCGGGCCCTGGTTTTGTTCCCGGGGCTCTGGTTTTGTTCCCGGGGCCCTGGCTGTGTTTCTGCGGCCCTGGTTTTGTTCCTGGGACCCTGGTTTTGTCCCCCGGGGCCCTGGTTTTGTTCCCGGGGCCCTGGTTTTGTTCCCGGGGCCCTGGTTTTGTTCCCGGGGCCCTGGTTTTGTTCCCGGGGCCCTGGTTTTGTTCCCGGGGCCCTGGTTTTGTTCCCGGGGCCCTGGTTTTGTTCCCGGGGCCCTGGTTTTGTTCCCGGGGCCCTGGTTTTCTTCCCGGGGCCCTGGTTTTCTTCCCGGGGCCCTGGTTTTCTTCCCGGGGCCCTGGTTTTCTTCCCGGGGCCCTTGTTTTCTTCCCGGGGCCCTTGTTTTCTTCCCGGGGCCCTTGTTTTCTTCCCGGGGCCCTTGTTTTCTTCCCGGGGCCCTTGTTTTCTTCCCGGGGCCCTTGTTTTCTTCCCGGGGCCCTTGTTTTCTTCCCGGGGCCCTTGTTTTGTTCCCGGGGCTCTGGTTTTGTTCCCGGGGCCCTGGTTTTGTTCCCCGTGCTTCTGGTCGTTCGCTCCTCCCCTTTGCCAGGGGATTGTGGGAAGGGTGGTGGGCGGGGCCCGGAGCATATGAGCTACAGCCTCTCCTCAGGCAGCTCATTCTGCTGCTGGGCTTCTCTGGAGGTGGTGGTCTGCTGTTCCTGCAGCTGACTGCAGCTTTTGAGCTGCCTAAGCTCTTTGCGTAGTCTTGTTTTGATATTTAGAGAAGCAGAGGTGTCTGTTTAAGGTAAGGGCTTCCGGACCAGTCAAGGTTCAGCTGCATGTGTAGAAGAAAGCACACTTGTATGCAGCTTTTTTTTTTTTTCCCAGGTCAGTAAATTTGTATTGGGTGTTCAGAGGTGGCAAGATGTATGGTTTTGGTTAATAATATGGTTTTGGTTTTTATTTTATTCCAGGTGCATTGTATTGTTTTGGAATTCCTGACTTTATTGAAGATGGAACCTTGTTGTGTTTTTTTTTTCCACCAGACGCTGTATATTGCAGAAGCTGTTGACATCGTCTCTGGATAGGAGCAATGGTGAGAGTATTTAGCAGGGGTTGAGGTGAGCATCTTGTATGCATCTGTAGACGGAGTTCTAGCATTGTTCAAGAAAGTAGCAGGGACATCTAAGGCACAGTACCTTTCAGCGTATGGAACGGCTCATGGCCTTTCCCGTTCGCCCACAGAGTATCATGTTGTCCCTAGAACGGATGCAGCTTGCGGCCAGCCCCTCGTAGATGACAAGCGTCAGGACTTTGCTTCTTTTGTGGGGCTGTAGCAGAGGTGAGAGTGTGTGGGAAGGTGGAAGATAGGAGGTGCTCGCGGAAGCCTGGGCATAGCTGGGAAGAGCAGCTCCCGGGGAGCGGGCGACACAGGGGGTTCAGGGGTGCAAATCCAGGGCAGGAGCTGTCAGGAAGGAGCGGGGTTCCTTCCCTGACGGTTGAGGAGAAGAGAAGGGGTTTCTAAACTTTTGGGACCAGGGCACCTTTTGGTTGGGAAAGGGAGGTGTGTTCACGAGCCTTACTGAGGTGGGTTTTGCAGTTGGATTTGGGTGTCGATGAGGTCTGTTCTGTTTTAGTCTGTCCGCAGCTGACGGGAGATACACACGCATACGGAAGGGTTAAAAGATGGGCTTTTGGTCCGTGGCTGGACGCTGGGTGAGAAATAGATAGCTAAGAAAACGGCAGTCAGCATAGAAAACAGACGGTTCATGGTCTATTGTGTGAAAATGCTGAATACAGAAGGAGAAGGAAGGTTGAGAAAATGTTAGGGGAGGACGTGAAGGACGTGGAAGACGTGCCGTAACGAAGAAATATAAAGTACAAGGTATAATTTTGCTTGCTTTGTTACCTTTTGCTGTTGGCTTGAGTGTAGGTTAATACGTAAATGCTGGACTATGGTAATATGTTGCGTGAACAAGGCCTAGGAACCAATAGACGGGGTGGCTGTGGCTCGTGCAGCGCGCTCGATCGGCGAGCGTATGCGCCGTAGGCTCCCTACGTTGAGAGTTGCCAATTGAGGCGTGTTTCGGCACCCGCTGGCCACGTGTGTCGAAACCCGTTTCCTTTGCAAATGTATAAATACCGGGATTTTCCCGAAGAACAGTGGGCCGGTGTACAGCGAGGTCACCGTTGCCTCCGTGGGGACGCCCACGTAAAGCTGGCACCTACCGACTGCTGGGGCTGAGTTTGCGGCGCAAGACGATCCGAGAATGTAGGGATGGTTCGTCTTTCTGCTGGTCGTCGGGTTGGTAAGACACTGGCTTTGCAAAATACCCTTAGCGTAAGGCATGATTGTAGTGACTGAAGTGCTTGCTTTTCCCCTTGCTTATAGTCTGTGTAGCCTATGTGTGCTCCCCTTGTAAAGGAATCCTCGAAAGCCAGTCTAAAGGAACGCCAAAGTGACGGGAGACGCCGAGTAAACGGCCCGGGCCTGCGCATCACAAGATAGAGGGCTGAAGGTGAGAGAAGTCTCCTGTGGGAAAGGATGAGGTCTGTTAAGGTCGATCCAAATAGATGGTGCAGAACTCTGAGGTCTGTACCGGCTGCCTTTGGGGTGCTGCCGGGGGTTCTTGGGGTGGTCCCGTGGGTGTCTGGGTGCCCAGAGGATGGTCCTGAGGGTCTTGGGGTGCTTCTGGGGGTTCTTGTTGTGCTCCGGGGGGGTCTCTGGATGCCCACGGGGTGCTCGTGGGGGTCTTGGGGTGCTTGTGGGGGTTCTGGATGCTCTGGGAGTCCCTGTGTGCCCACGGGGTGCTCCTGGGGTTGTCGGGGTGGCCAGAGGATGCTTCTGGGCGTCTTGGGGTGCTTCTGGGCCTTCTTGCGGTGCTGCTGGGGGTCCCGGTGTGCCCACAGCACCCTCCTGGGTTTCTAGGTGCCGGTTCTAGGTGCCGGTTCTAGGTGCGGGTTCTAGGTGCGGGTTCTAGGTGCGGGTTCTAGGTGCCGGTTCTAGGTGCCGGTTCTAGGTGCCGGTTCTAGGTGCCGGTTCTGCTGCTCATGGGGCGCCACTTCCGCTGTTCGGAGCTCAGGTGACGCGCCTCGGTTCCAGCTTGTGATGCCGGGGCTCTGGTTTTGTTCCCCGGGCCCTGGTTTTGTTCCAGGGGCTCTGGTTTTCTCCCCGGGGTTCTGGTTTTGTCCCCCGGGCTCTGGTTTTGTCCCCCGGGCCCTGGTTTTGTTCCCGGGGCCCTGGTTTTGTCCCCCGGGCCCTGGTTTTGTCCCCCGGGCCCTGGTTTTGTCCCCCGGGGCCCTGGCTTTGTCCCCCGGGGCCCTGGCTTTGTCCCCCGGGGCCCTGGCTTTGTTCCCGGGGCCCTGGCTTTGTTCCCGGAGCCCTGGTTTTGTTCCCGGGGCCCTGGTTTTGTCCCCCGGGCCCTGGTTTTGTCCCCCGGGCGCTGGTTTTGTCCCCCGGGCGCTGGTTTTGTCCCCCGGGCGCTGGTTTTGTCCCCCGGGCGCTGGTTTTGTCCCCCAGACCCTGGTTTTGTTCCCCGGGCCCTGGTTTTGTCCCCCGGGCCCTGGTTTTGTCCCCCGGGCCCTGGTTTTGTCCCCCGGGCCCTGGTTTTGTTCCCGAGGCCCTTGTTTTGTTCCCGGGGCTCTGGTTTTGTCCCCCGGGGCCCTGGTTTTGTCCCCCGGGCCCTGGTTTTGTTCCCCGGGGCCTTGGTTTTGTTCCCCGGGGCCCTGGTTTTGTCCCCCGGGCCCTGGTTTTGTCCCCCGGGCCCTGGTTTTGTTCCCGGGGCCCTGGTTTTGTTCCCGGGGCCCTGGTTTTGTTCCCGGGGCCCTGGTTTTGTCCCCCGGGCCCTGGTTTTGTCCCCCGGGCCCTGGTTTTGTCCCCCGGGCCCTGGTTTTGTCCCCCGGGCCCTGGTTTTGTTCCTGGGGCTCTGGTTTTGTTCCCGGGGCTCCGGTTTTGTTGCCGGGGTGCTGGTTTTCTCCCGCTGGCTCTGGTTTTCTCCCGCGGGCCGCGGTTTTGTTCCCGGGGCTCCGGTTTTGTTCCCGGGGCCCTGGTTTTGTTCCCGGGGCCCTGGTTTTGTTCCCGGGGCCCTGGTTTTGTTCCCGGGGCCCTGGTTTTGTTCCCGGGGCCCTGGTTTTCTCTCCGGGGCTCTGGTTTTCTCCCCGGGCCCTGGTTTTGTTCCCGTGGCCCTGGTTTTGTCCCCCGGGCCCTGGTTTTGTTCCCGGGGCCCTGATTTTGTTCCCGGGGCTCTGGTTTTGTTGCCGGGGCTCTGGTTTTGTTGCCGGGGCTCTGGTTTTGTTCCCGGGGCCCTGGTTTTGTCCCCCGGGCCGTGGTTTTGTTCCCGGGGCTCTGGTTTTGTTCCCGGGGCCCTGGCTGTGTTTCTGCGGCCCTGGTTTTGTTCCCGGGACCCTGGTTTTGTCCCCCGGGGCCCTGGTTTTGTTCCCGGGGCCCTGGTTTTGTTCTCGGGGCCCTGGTTTTGTTCCCGGGGCCCTGGTTTTCTCCCCGGGGCCCTGGTTTTCTCCCCGGGGCCCTGGTTTTCTCCCCGGGGCCCTGGTTTTCTCCCCGGGGCTCTGGTTTTCTCCCCGGGGTTCTGGTTTTGTCCCCCGGGTGCTGGTTTTGTGCCCCGGGTTCTGGTTTTGTCCCCCGGGCCCTGGTTTTGTTCCCGAGACCCTTGTTTTGTTTCCCGGGCCCTGGTTTTGTTTCCCGGGCCCTGCTTTTTTTTCCGGGGCCCTGGTTTTGTTCCCGGGGCCCTGGTTTTGTTCCCAGGGCCCTGGTTTTCTCCCCGGGGCTCTGGTTTTGTCTCCGGGGCTCTGGTTTTCTCCCCGGGCCCTGGTTATGTTCCCGGGGCTCTGGTTTTGTTCCAGGGGCTCTGGTTTTGTTCCCGGGGCCCTGGTTTTGTCCCCCGGGCGCTGGTTTTGTCCCCCAGACCCTGGTTTTGTCCCCCGGGCCCTGGTTTTGTCCCCCGGGCCCTGGTTTTGTCACCCGGGCCCTTGTTTTGTCCCCTGGGCCCTGGTTTTGTCCCCCGGGCCCTGGTTTTGTCCCCCGGGCCCTGGTTTTGTTCCCGAGGCCCTTGTTTTGTCCCCCAGGGCTCTGGTTTTGTCCCCCGGGGCTCTGGTTTTGTCCCCCGGGGCTCTGGTTTTGTCCCCCGGGCCCTGGTTTTGTTCCCGGGGCCCTGGTTTTGTTCCCTGGGCCCTGGTTTTGTCCCCCGGGCCCTGGTTTTGTTCCCGGGGCCCTGGTTTTGTTCCCGGGGCCCTGGTTTTGTCCCCCGGGCCCTGGTTTTGTCCCCCGGGCCCTGGTTTTGTTCCCGGGGCTCTGGTTTTGTTCCCGGGGCTCCGGTTTTGTTGCCGGGGTGCTGGTTTTCTCCCGCTGGCTCTGGTTTTGTTCCCGGGGCCGCGGTTTTGTTCCCGGGGCCGCGGTTTTGTTCCCGGGGCCGCGGTTTTGTCCCCGGGGCCCTGGTTTTGTCCCCGGGGCCCTGGTTTTGTCCCCGGGGCCCTGGTTTTGTCCACTGGGCCCTGGTTTTGTTCCCGGGGCCCTGGTTTTGTTCCCGGGGCCCTGGTTTTGTTCCCGGGGCCCTGGTTTTGTCCCCCGGGCCCTGGTTTTGTCCCCCGGGCCCTGGTTTTGTCCCCCGGGCCCTGGTTTTGTTCCCGGGGCTCTGGTTTTGTCCCCCGGGCCCTGGTTTTGTCCCCCGGGCCCTGGTTTTGTCCCCCGGGGCCCTGGCTTTGTCCCCCGGGGCCCTGGCTTTGTTCCCGGGGCCCTGGCTTTGTTCCCGGAGCCCTGGTTTTGTTCCCGGGGCCCTGGTTTTGTTCCCGGGGCCCTGGTTTTGTTCCCGGGGCTCTGGTTTTCTCCCCGGGCCCTGGTTTTGTTCCCGGGGCTCTGGTTTTGTTCCCGGGGCCCTGGTTTTGTTCCCGGGGCCCTGGTTTTGTTCCCGGGGCTCTGGTTTTGTTCCCGGGGCCCTGGTTTTGTTCCCGGGGCCCTGGTTTTGTTCCCGGGGCCCTGGTTTTGTTCCCGGGGCCCTGGTTTTGTCCCCCGGGCGCTGGTTTTGTCCCCCGGGCCCTGGTTTTGTCCCCCGGGCGCTGGTTTTGTCCCCCGGGCGCTGGTTTTGTCCCCCGGGCGCTGGTTTTGTCCCCCGGGCGCTGGTTTTGTCCCCCGGGCGCTGGTTTTGTCCCCCGGGCGCTGGTTTTGTCCCCCAGACCCTGGTTTTGTTCCCCGGGCCCTGGTTTTGTCCCCCGGGCCCTGGTTTTGTCCCCCGGGCCCTGGTTTTGTCCCCCGGGCCCTGGTTTTGTCCCCCGGGCCCTGGTTTTGTTCCCGAGGCCCTTGTTTTGTTCCCGGGGCTCTGGTTTTGTCCCCCGGGGCCCTGGTTTTGTCCCCCGGGCCCTGGTTTTGTCCCCGGGGCCTTGGTTTTGTTCCCCGGGGCCCTGGTTTTGTTCCCCGGGCCCTGGTTTTGTTCCCCGGGCCCTGGTTTTGTCCCCCGGGCCCTGGTTTTGTTCCCGGGGCCCTGGTTTTGTTCCCGGGGCCCTGGTTTTGTCCCCCGGGCCCTGGTTTTGTCCCCCGGGCCCTGGTTTTGTCCCCCGGGCCCTGGTTTTGTCCCCCGGGCCCTGGTTTTGTCCCCCGGGCCCTGGTTTTGTTCCTGGGGCTCTGGTTTTGTTCCCGGGGCTCCGGTTTTGTTGCCGGGGTGCTGGTTTTCTCCCGCTGGCTCTGGTTTTCTCCCGCGGGCCGCGGTTTTGTTCCCGGGGCTCCGGTTTTGTTCCCGGGGCCCTGGTTTTGTTCCCGGGGCCCTGGTTTTGTTCCCGGGGCCCTGGTTTTGTTCCCGGGGCCCTGGTTTTGTTCCCGGGGCCCTGGTTTTCTCTCCGGGGCTCTGGTTTTCTCCCCGGGCCCTGGTTTTGTTCCCGTGGCCCTGGTTTTGTCCCCCGGGCCCTGGTTTTGTTCCCGGGGCCCTGATTTTGTTCCCGGGGCTCTGGTTTTGTTGCCGGGGCTCTGGTTTTGTTGCCGGGGCTCTGGTTTTGTTCCCGGGGCCCTGGTTTTGTCCCCCGGGCCGTGGTTTTGTTCCCGGGGCTCTGGTTTTGTTCCCGGGGCCCTGGCTGTGTTTCTGCGGCCCTGGTTTTGTTCCCGGGACCCTGGTTTTGTCCCCCGGGGCCCTGGTTTTGTTCCCGGGGCCCTGGTTTTGTTCTCGGGGCCCTGGTTTTGTTCCCGGGGCCCTGGTTTTCTCCCCGGGGCCCTGGTTTTCTCCCCGGGGCCCTGGTTTTCTCCCCGGGGCCCTGGTTTTCTCCCCGGGGCTCTGGTTTTCTCCCCGGGGTTCTGGTTTTGTCCCCCGGGTGCTGGTTTTGTGCCCCGGGTTCTGGTTTTGTCCCCCGGGCCCTGGTTTTGTTCCCGAGACCCTTGTTTTGTTTCCCGGGCCCTGGTTTTTTTTCCGGG
This sequence comes from Calonectris borealis, assembly GCF_964195595.1. Classification (NCBI taxonomy): domain Eukaryota; kingdom Metazoa; phylum Chordata; class Aves; order Procellariiformes; family Procellariidae; genus Calonectris; species Calonectris borealis. Next base: position 306,573 of record NW_027441479.1, on the reverse strand, counting down.
GCCCTGCTTTTTTTTCCGGGGCCCTGGTTTTGTTCCCGGGGCCCTGGTTTTGTTCCCAGGGCCCTGGTTTTCTCCCCGGGGCTCTGGTTTTCTCTCCGGGGCTCTGGTTTTCTCCCCGGGCCCTGGTTATGTTCCCGGGGCTCTGGTTTTGTTCCAGGGGCTCTGGTTTTGTTCCCGGGGCCCTGGTTTTGTCCCCCGGGCGCTGGTTTTGTCCCCCAGACCCTGGTTTTGTCCCCCGGGCCCTGGTTTTGTCCCCCGGGCCCTGGTTTTGTCACCCGGGCCCTGGTTTTGTTCCCGAGGCCCTTGTTTTGTCCCCTGGGCCCTGGTTTTGTCCCCCGGGCCCTGGTTTTGTTCCCGAGGCCCTTGTTTTGTCCCCCAGGGCTCTGGTTTTGTCCCCCGGGGCTCTGGTTTTGTCCCCCGGGGCTCTGGTTTTGTCCCCCGGGCCCTGGTTTTGTTCCCGGGGCCCTGGTTTTGTTCCCTGGGCCCTGGTTTTGTCCCCCGGGCCCTGGTTTTGTTCCCGGGGCCCTGGTTTTGTTCCCGGGGCCCTGGTTTTGTCCCCCGGGCCCTGGTTTTGTCCCCCGGGCCCTGGTTTTGTTCCCGGGGCTCTGGTTTTGTTCCCGGGGCTCCGGTTTTGTTGCCGGGGTGCTGGTTTTCTCCCGCTGGCTCTGGTTTTGTTCCCGGGGCCGCGGTTTTGTTCCCGGGGCCGCGGTTTTGTTCCCGGGGCCGCGGTTTTGTTCCCGGGGCCCTGGTTTTGTCCCCGGGGCCCTGGTTTTGTCCCCGGGGCCCTGGTTTTGTCCACTGGGCCCTGGTTTTGTTCCCGGGGCCCTGGTTTTGTTCCCGGGGCCCTGGTTTTGTCCCCCGGGCCCTGGTTTTGTCCCCCGGGCCCTGGTTTTGTCCCCCGGGCCCTGGTTTTGTTCCCGGGGCTCTGGTTTTGTCCCCCGGGCCCTGGTTTTGTCCCCCGGGCCCTGGTTTTGTCCCCCGGGCCCTGGTTTTGTCCCCCGGGCCCTGGTTTTGTTCCCGGGGCCCTGGTTTTGTTCCCGGGCCCCTGGTTTTGTTCCCGGGGCTCTGGTTTTGTCCCCCGGGGCTCTGGTTTTCTCCCCGGGGCTCTGGTTTTCTCCCCGGGGCTCTGGTTTTCTCCCCGGGGCTCTGGTTTTCTCCCCGGGGCTCTGGTTTTCTCCCCGGGGCTCTGGTTTTCTCCCCGGGGCCCTGGTTTTCTCCCCGGGCCCTGGTTTTGTTCCCGGGGCCCTGGTTTTGTTCCCGAGGCCCTGGTTGTGTTCCCGGGGCTCTGGTTTTGTTCCCCGGGGCCCTGGTTTTGTTCCCCGGGCCCTGGTTTTGTTCCCCGGGCCCTGGTTTTGTCCCCCGGGCCCTGGTTTTGTCCCCCGGGCCCTGGTTTTGTCCCCCGGGCCCTGGTTTTGTTCCCGAGGCCCTGGTTTTGTTCCCGCGGCCCTGGTTTTGTCTAACCGGGCCCTGGTTTTGTCCCCCGGTGCCCTGGTTTTGTCCCCCGGGCCCTGGTTTTGTCCCCCGGGCCCTGGTTTTGTTCCCGGGGCCCTGGTTTTGTCCCCCGCGCCCTGGT
>NW_027441476.1:677500-688939 GCF_964195595.1 Calonectris borealis | reverse complement strand
GTTCCTCGGGTTCTCGTTTTGTTCCTTGAGCTCTGGTTTTCTTCCTCGGGCTCTGGTTTTCTTCCTTGGGCTCTGGTTTTCTTCCTCAGGCTCTGGTTTTGTTGCTCGGCCTCTGGATTTCTTCCTCGAGCTCTCCTTTTCTTCTTCGGGCCCTAGTTTTGTTCCTCGGGCTCTGTTTTTGTTCCTCGGGCTCTGGTTGTGTTCCTCGGGCTCTGGTTGTGTTCCTCAGGCTCCGGGTTTGTTCCTCGAGCTCTAGTTTTGTTCCTCAGGCCCTGGTCTTCTTCCTCGGGGTTTCCTTTTGTTCCTTGGGCTCTGATATTGTTCTTCGGGCTTTGGTTTTGTTCCTCGGGCTCTGTTTTTGTTCCTCGGGCTCTCGTTTTCTTCCTCGGCATCTGGTTTTGTTCCAAGAGCTCTAGTTTTCTTCCTCGGGCTCTGGTTTTCTTCCTCGGGCTCTGGTTTTCTTCCTTTGGCACTGGTTTTGTTCATCGGGCTCTCGTTTTCTTCCTCGGGTTTTGGTTTTGTTCCTTGAGCTCTGGTTTTATTCCTCGGGCTCTGGTTTTGTTCATCGAGGTCTGGTTTTCTTCCTCGGGCTCTGGTTATTTTCCTCGGGCTCCGGTTCTGTTCCTCGGGGTCTGGTTTTTTTCATCGAGGGCTTGTTTTCTTCCTCGGGCTCTGGTTTTGTTCCTCAGGCTCTGGTTTTGTTCCTCGGGCTCTGGTTTTCTTCCTCGGACCCTGTTTCTTTACCTCGAGGGGTGGTTTTTTTCCTCGAGTTCTGGTTTTGTTCCTTAAGCTCTGGTTTTCTTCCTCGGGCTCTGGTTTTCTTCCTTGGGCTCTGGTTTTCTTCCTCAGGCTCTGGTTTTGTTGCTCGGGCTCTGGATTTCTTCCTCGAGCTCTCCTTTTCTTCTTCGGGCCCTAGTTCTGTTCCTCGGGCTCTGTTTTTGTTCCTCGGGCTCTGGTTATGTTCCCCGGGCTCTGGTTGTGTTCCTCGGGCTCCGGGTTTGTTCCTCGAGCTCTAGTTTTGTTCCTCAGGCCCTGGTTTTCTTCCTCGGGGTTTCCTTTTGTTCCTTGGGCTCTGATATTGTTCTTCGGGCTTTGGTTTTGTTCCTCGGGCTCTGTTTTTGTTCCTCGGGCTCTCCTTTTCTTCCTCGGCACCTGGTTTTGTTCCAAGAGCTCTAGTTTTCTTCCTCGGGCTCTGGTTTTCTTCCTCGGGCTCTGGTTTTCTTCCTTTGGCACTGGTTTTGTTCCTCGGGCTCTCGTTTTCTTCCTCGAACTCTCGTTTTCTTCCTCGGGTTCTGGTTTTGTTCCTTGAGCTCTGGTTTTGTTCCTCGGGCTCTGGTTATGTTCCTCGGGCTCTGGTTCTGTTCCTCGGGCTCTGGTTTTGTTCATCGAGGGCTTGTTTTCTTCCTCGAGGGGTGGTTTTATTCCTCAGGCTCTGGTTTTGTTCCTCGGGCTCTGGTTTTGTTCCTCGGACCCTGTTTCTTTACCTCGAGGGGTGGTTTTGTTCCTCGGGCTCTGGCTTGGTTCCTCAGGCCCTGGTTGTTTTCCTCGTGCTCTGGTTCTGTTCCTCGGGCTCTGGTTTTGTTCATCGAGGGCTTGTTTTCTTCCTCGAGGGGTGGTTTTATTCCTCAGGCTCTGGTTTTGTTCCTCGGGCTCTCGTTTTCTTCCTCGGACCCTGTTTCTTTACCTCGAGGGGTGGTTTTCTTCCTCGGACTCTGGCTTGGTTCCTCAGGCCCTGGTTGTTTTCCTCGGGCTCTGGTTTTGTTCCTCGGACCCTGTTTCTTTACCTCGAGGGGTGGTTTTGTTCCTCGGGCTCTGGCTTGGTTCCTCAGGCCCTGGTTGTTTTCCTCGGGCTCTGGTTCTGTTCCTCGGGCTCTGGTTTTGTTCATCGAGGGCTTGTTTTCTTCCTCGAGGGGTGGTTTTGTTCCTCAGGCTCTGGTTTTGTTCCTCGGGCTCTGGTTTTCTTCCTCGGACCCTGTTTCTTTACCTCGAGGGGTGGTTTTTTTCCTCGAGTTCTGGTTTTGTTCCTTAAGCTCTGCTTTTCTTCCTCGGGCTCTGGTTTTCTTCCTTGGGCTCTGGTTTTCTTCCTCAGGCTCTGGTTTTGTTGCTCGGCCTCTGGATTTCTTCCTCGAGCTCTCCTTTTCTTCTTCGGGCCCTAGTTCTGTTCCTCGGGCTCTGTTTTTGTTCCTCGGGCTCTGGTTATGTTCCCCGGGCTCTGGTTGTGTTCCTCGGGCTCCGGGTTTGTTCCTCGAGCTCTAGTTTTGTTCCTCAGGCCCTGGTTTTCTTCCTCGGGGTTTCCTTTTGTTCCTTGGGCTCTGATATTGTTCTTCGGGCTTTGGTTTTGTTCCTCGGGCTCTGTTTTTGTTCCTCGGGCTCTCCTTTTCTTCCTCGGCATCTGGTTTTGTTCCAAGAGCTCTAGTTTTCTTCCTCGGGCTCTGGTTTTCTTCCTCGGGCTCTGGTTTTCTTCCTTTGGCACTGGTTTTGTTCCTCGGGCTCTCGTTTTCTTCCTCGAACTCTCGTTTTGTTCCTCGGGTTCTGGTTTTGTTCCTTGAGCTCTGGTTTACTTCCTCGGGCTCTGGTTATATTCCTCGGGCTCTGGTTCTGTTCCTCGGGCTCTGGTTTTGTTCATCGAGGGCTTGTTTTCTTCCTCGAGGGGTGGTTTTATTCCTCAGGCTCTGGTTTTGTTCCTCGGGCTCTGGTTTTGTTCCTCGGACCCTGTTTCTTTACCTCGAGGGGTGGTTTTGTTCCTCGGGCTCTGGCTTGGTTCCTCAGGCCCTGGTTGTTTTCCTCGTGCTCTGGTTCTGTTCCTCGGGCTCTGGTTTTGTTCATCGAGGGCTTGTTTTCTTCCTCGAGGGGTGGTTTTATTCCTCAGGCTCTGGTTTTGTTCCTCGGGCTCTGGTTTTCTTCCTCGGACCCTGTTTCTTTACCTCGAGGGGTGGTTTTCTTCCTCGGACTCTGGCTTGGTTCCTCAGGCCCTGGTTGTTTTCCTCGGGCTCTGGTTTTGTTCCTCGGACCCTGTTTCTTTACCTCGAGGGGTGGTTTTGTTCCTCGGGCTCTGGCTTGGTTCCTCAGGCCCTGGTTGTTTTCCTCGGGCTCTGGTTCTGTTCCTCGGGCTCTGGTTTTGTTCATCGAGGGCTTGTTTTCTTCCTCGAGGTGTGGTTTTATTCCTCAGGCTCTGGTTTTGTTCCTCGGGCTCTGGTTTTCTTCCTCGGACCCTGTTTCTTTACCTCGAGGGGTGGTTTTGTTCCTCGGGCTCTGGCTTGGTTCCTCAGGCCCTGGTTGTTTTCCTCGGGCTCTGGTTTTGTTCCTCGGGCTCTGGTTTTGTTCCTCGAGGGCTAGTTTTGTTCCTCGGGCTCTGGATTTGTTCCTCCGTTTCTGGTTCGGTTCCTCGGGGCCTGGTTTTATTCCATGGGCTCTGGTTTTCTTCCTATGGCCCTCGTTTTGTTCTTCAGGCCTTCCTTTTTCTCCTTGGGCTCTGGTTTTGTTCCTCGAGCTCTGGTTTTATTCCTTGGGCACTGGTTATGTTCCTCGGGCTCTCGTTTTCTTCCTCGGACTCTCGTTTTGTTCCTCGGGTTCTGGTTTTGTTCCTTGAGCTCTGGTTTTCTTCCTCGGGCTCTGGTTTTCTTCCTCGGGCTCTGGTTTTCTTCCTCAGGCTCTGGTTTTGTTGCTCGGCCTCTGGATTTCTTCCTCGAGCTCTCCTTTTCTTCTTCGGGCCCTAGTTTTGTTGCTCGGGCTCTGTTTTTGTTCCTCGGGCTCTGGTTGTGTTCCTCGGGCTCTGGTTTTGTTCCTCAAGGGCTGGTTTTGTTCCCCGGGCTCTGGTTTTGTTCCTCGGGCTCTGGCTTGGTTCCTCGGGCCCCGCTTTTGTTCCTCAGGGTCTGGTTTTGTTCCTCGGGCCCTGGTTGTGTTCCTCACGCTCTGGTTTTCTTCCTCGGGCTTTGGTTTTGTTACACGTGCTCTGGTTTTGTTCCTCAAGCTCTGGTTTTCTTTGTTGGGCTCCGGTTTTGATCCTCGGGCGCTGGTGGTGTTCCTCAGTCTGTGGTTTTTTTCCTCGGGCTTTGGTTTCTTACCTCGGAATCTGGTTTTCTTCCTTAGGTTCTGCTTTTATTCATCGAATCCTGTTTTGTTGCTCGAGGGCTCGTTTTGTCCCTTGGGCTCTGGTTTTCTTCCTCGGGCTCTGGTTTGTTTCTTTGGGCCCTGGTTTGGTTCCTCGGGATCTGGTTTTTTTCCTCGGGCGCTGGTTTTTTCCTCCGGCTCTGGTTTTGTTCCATGGGCTCTGTTTTTTTACCTCGGGCTCTCGTTTTGTTCCTGAGGCTCTGGTTTTGTTCCTTGGGCCCTGGTTTTCTTCCTCGGGCTCTGGTTTTGTTCCTCAGGCTCTGGTTTTTTTCCTTGGGCTCTCTTTTTTTCTTCGGGCTCTGGTTTTGTTCCTCGGTTCTCATGTCTCATCATGTCTGTGTCATGTCTGTGACATGTCACAGACATGTCTCATCATGTCTGTATCAGAGCCACCAGGCAGGTGACCCCGTCCCCCCTGCGAAGACCCCTTGGGGTAGCTATACCCAGCACCAGCTGGCTGGGTACGGCATTTGCTCTCTGGGGAGGTGCTCCCTGGGAGCAGGGTCTCTCACGGGGGAACTCACAGCTCACCTGGGCTGCTCTGCGGCCACCGGACGCCTTTGCTGTCAGGTGGCTCTCAGCACCTCTCTGCCAACGGCTGTCACCTCCCTGCGGGACGCTCTCCAGCGCACGGTCCGTCTCCACTGGGTCTCCCTGGGGACAAAGATCGGAAGGGAGGGATGGGGTTTGCTTTGTCCCCATTCCCAGGGTGCTTCAGGAGAGACCTGCCACCCCCAAATGAGCTGTCTGACGTGGACACCACAGACCAGCTGCAGACGTGGGTCAGCACGGTGGCGGGGAGTGGGCAAGATGTCCTGCGGAGCCCCCCGCGCTGGCAGAAAGCAGAGCTGGAGACAACGGGGAGAAGCCCCAGGCAGCCGGCAGCTGGCGCTGGGGCCTGGCAGGGAGCAGTGCCCGCAGAAATGCCCGGCTCCTGGAGCCTCGGCCCCAGGGCTGCAGCCTCGGCACCTCCTGGGGCTTCGCTGGGAAAAACCAGGCAGGGGTGACCCTGACAGCCCGCACACGTACCTGGCCCCGGGATCTGGCAGCCTGTCCCTGTGCCCATCGCTGCCACGGCATCCAGGAAGCAGCGCCCCAGCCCTGGCGTGGCCCTGAGCCGCCTCTCAGGCCAGGCAGCAGGAAGCCACGCCCCATGGCATGCTGGGAGCTGTAGGCCCGGGGCACAGGCTGCCGGGCAGCCATGTTGGTTCCCGGGGCATGCCGGGAGCTGTAGGCCTGGGACACGGGGCTGCTGGGCGGCCATGTTGGTCTTGGGAGGTGCGGGCTCTGCTCCAGCTGCGGCCCAGCTGAGGTGAGGACAGGCACGCAGGTGGAGCTACCGAAGAGGAAGGGAGGAAAGGACAGACGGACAGAGAAAGAAGTGCTTGAACTGTAACATTTGCCTGGCAGTGCCGAGAGCGGGAGCTGCAGTGAGTCCCAGCCCCTCGGGGCCGTGTCACCCCTCTTCTGCATCGCAGTCCCTCCCAGCCCCCCCTCCCATTTCCCTCTGTGTCATTTTTTTCACTTCCCCATACCTCTCTTCTTCTATTGCTGTGTTCTGCTCCCCGTCCTCTCTTCTCCAAGTCCCTCTTTCCCTGTCGCTCTACCCGCCCCTGTCTTTTTCTTGCTGCCCCTCCCTCCTGCTCCCTGTCCCTCTTTTTGCCTTCCTCTGTCTCTGCCCTGCAGCACATTGCTGTTGTTTCTTCTCTGTCTCTTTGTCCTGGTCTGCATCCCGCTCTGCTTTTCAGTGTCTCTCTGGCCTGTTCCCTGTCGTGATTTGTCTCTCTCTGCCTGTATGTCCCGCTCCCTGTCCTTGTCTTCCCTTCTCCCTCCTTCTGCTTCCCTCTCTCTCTGCCTCCAGCCCCCTGCCCTGCTCACTGTCACTGCGGTTTTCCATTCTGTATCCCACTGTCCCTGTCCTTCTTCCTGTTCATCTCTCTTCTGTCTCTCTCTGCTGCTCCCTCACCCTTCCTCTCCCCGCTTCCTCCATCTCTCTGCAGGGCTCCTGAGACCTCTCTTTCTTTCCCCATCCCTCTGTGCTGCTCACTGTCCCTGTTTCTCTCTTTCTCTTCGTTGTTATTCTTGTCTGTCACTCTGTCCTTCTCCCTGCCCCTATTCCTTTTTACTCCCTCTCCTTTCTTCTGCCCGCCGCATTTTTTCTTGCGATCTCTATCCTGCCCCTAGCCTTTAGCTCTCTCTCTCTTCCTGCCTCCGTCTCCCTCTTTCTGCCTCTCTTCCTCTTTTCCTGCTGCTTCTTTCTCCATCTTTGTCCAGATCCCTGTCCTTTTTTTTTCTCTTGCTGTCCTTCGGTCCTTTTTCTCTTTTCTCTCTTTCTCTCTGTCCCATTCATAGAATCATAGAATCATAGAATCATAGAATCATACAGGTTGGAAAAGACCTCTAAGATCATCGTGTCCAACCGTCAACCCAACACACCATGCCCACTAAACCATGTCCCTAAGGGCCTCATCTACACGTCTTTTAAATACCTCCAGGGATGGTGACTCCACCACTTCCCTGGGCAGCCTGTTCCAAGGCCTGACCACTCTTTCAGTAAAGAAATTTCTCCTAATGTCCAATCTGAACCTCCCTTGGCGCAACTTGAGGCCATTTCCTCTTGTCCTATCGCTAGTTACTTGGCAGAAGAGACCAACACCCACCTCGCTACAACCTCCTTTCAGGTAGCTGTAGAGCGCGATGAGGTCTCCCCTCAGCCTCCTCTTCTCCAGGCTAAACAACCCCAGTTCCCTCAGCCGCTCCTCATAAGGCTTGTGCTCCAGGCCCTTCACCAGCTTCGTTGCCCTCCTCTGGACACGCTCCAGCACCTCCATGTCCTTCTTGTAGTGAGGGGCCCAAAACTGAACACAGGATTCGAGGTGCGGCCTCACCCTTCCCTCACTCCCTGCCCCACCCTTTCTCACTAACCCCCCTGTCCAGCTGGCTGTGCCTTCTTTCCTCTCTCTCTCGCTCTCTAGTTTTCCTTTCTTCGTCTCTCTGTCCCACTGCCCATCACAGCTGGTTTTGTCCTGCAGTGGTGTCCTGCCCCCTCTTCCTTTTTTCTCTCGCTGTCATTCTAGACTCTTCTTTTAAATTCCTCCATCTCGGTCCTGCACCCATCACTGTTTTTTTCCTCTCCTGTCCCTTTGTCTTGCTCCCTGTTCCCCGTTCTTGTCTCTCCTTCCCTTTGTTCTGCCGCCCATCTCTGATCCCCTTCTTGCTCCATCTCTCTGCCCTGCTCCCTGGCCCTCTAAGTCTCTCTCTGTTTCTCTGTCCCGCTCCCTGTCTCTCCCCCACCCTATTTTTCTGTCCTACTCCCTTTTCAGGTTCCCCCCCCGCTCTCACTTTGTCCTGCTCCCTGCTGCGGCTATTTCTCACTCCATCTCTGTCCTGCAGCCCAGTGCTGTTTTTTCCTTCCATCTCTCTGTCCTGCTGCCCGGCCCAGGCTCTTTTACTCTTTTACCTCCTTCTGTGTCCTGCTCCCCGTCCCTTAGTTTTGCCTGTCTTTCCCTTTGTCCTGCCTCCCTGTGCCTTTCTTCTCTCTCTGTATCGCCCTGTCCTGCTCCCTGTCCTTGTCTTTCCCTGACAATCTGTGTCCTACTCCCTTTCCTTGTCTTTCCCTCTCTGCCCCCCATCCTTCTTCCTACCTTTCTTTTTCTTCTCTCTCCCCCTCTGTTCCTGCTGCTTCTTTTTCCACCTCTGTCCTGCTCCCTGCCCCTTTTTTCCTCTCGCTGTCCCTCTGCCCTGCTTCCTGTCCCCATCTTTTCTGTCTTTATTTCTCTGTCCCGCTGCCTGTCCCATCGTTTCTTGTTGTACTCCCCTGCCCCGTCCAGCTGGCTCTCCCTTTTATTTGTTCTCTCTTCCTCTTTTCTGCTTCTCAGTCCTCTTTTCCTCTTCCCCTGTCTCTGTCCTCCAGCCCGTTGCTGGCTTTTCCCCCCCTTCTTGGTCTCCATCAGGATCTGACCCTCTCTTTATTTCTCAGTCCCTTTGTCCTGCTCCCTGTCCTTCCTTCTCTTTCTCCATCTGGACGTCCTGCTCCCTGTCCCTGTCTTTCCCTAGCCCCCCCTTCCTTCTTCCTCTCCTTCCCCACGCCCATCTCTGCCTCTCTGTCCTGCTCCTTGACCCTACTTTTTCTTCCTCCATCTCTCTGCAGGGCTCCTCATCCCTATTTCTCTTGATTTCTCCAGCTCTCTAGCCTTTTCCCCATACCTTTCTTTCTCTCTCAGCTCCTCTATCCTTTCTCTCATCATATTTTTCTCTTTCTAGTCCACTGTCCTTCTCCCCGTCAACTTAAGCTCAATGACCAGGTGTCCCTGGGCTCTGGTATTTCCTTAGCATTGCCCTAGGGAAGATCTGTGGTTTTAGGGCTAGGGATCATTTAGGAGCTGGTCTCCTTACGTAGGCAGCGGAGCTAGGCATAGTTAAAGCAGAGGTTGTTCTCAGCTGGTGCTCTGTGCGTCCTGTTGAAAGAGCAGGCTGTGGGCCTTATTTTGAAGGAAGGTTTCTTGTTCTGCGCTTATTGCTCCTCGGGACGCTGCACAGAAGTGGTGGTGGGGTCTGGAGAGACAGATGGGACCTGCTGTGATTCCTAGTAAATGTGAACTTGAACGAGACCAGACTGACTGCATACGGTTTTCTTCTCGGCTCCAATTCCAACCTGCGTGCTCGGCGCTAATGAAAAAAGAGAGCCTGAGCTGCAAATGAGCAGACAACGTCACTCACTTAGGTCACCGTGCAGTTGGTCTGTGATAAGGGATGTGTACTTCCATGACGGTGCTTTCGTGAACGTTCTCTGGTCTTGCCACTTCAAAGCCCTCCCTTTTTCCAGACATTTTAAGATGGCATTTCTTATTCTGGGGTTCAGGCTGGAGTTGGACTTAATGTTGAACAGCTGATATCATGGGCTCCGTAAAATGTGAGAGAGAACCCTGCTTTTTTTGTTGTTGTTGTTTTCTAACACGCCCTAAACTTTGCTAAGCAAAGGGAGGAGTGGTTGCAAGAGTCTGTTCTTTGAGAGTGACGTATTCCTGTAGCGTGCCTGTCTTTGTATGGTGAAGGTTTCCTACCTGCAGTATGATTTTGCTGAGCTGTGAGGCTGTATTGGCGTAGCAAAGGTAAGAAGTGGCGTCTTTAAAGGTCATGAAACTGTAGCAAAACTAGCGGGAGAAGCTAGTTCCTTCCCTGCCAAAACTAGTAGCAAGTAAAAGCATTTGCAATTGGCTTTTTTATGCAATGTTCATACAGAGCTTTTGGTATTGATTGATTTTTGGGAAGCAAGACAGCAGTGAGGAAAGAAAACTGGGGCTTCTTCACCGTAGGCAGGGTTCAAGCCTTTGCGCTAGAACAGGTCTTCACTACAGTTTACAAAAAGAGAAGATGAGCTGTCTGTAAGGAAAGTTTCAGTAGAAGTAAGGCTAGATTTGCAGAATTTGGTCCTCCGTATCTGTTGCAAAAAAGAGATGACTTGGCAGTGTTTACATCTGAAGTGCATGCCGGTGTGTTGATGCAGGCCGTCGAGGTCTTTTCAGGGGTACTTCTGGACTGCAGGTTGCGTGCGTGGGTGGCACCATGTCCCAGGATGAGCCAGTTTTAGCTCAGAGGATGTGACAGAATGGCAACCATCTTTGTGGTGGACCCCTGTCATGGTTTAACCCCAGTCGGCAACTAAGCACCACACAGCCGCTCACTCGCCCTCCCCCCAGCAATGGGATGGGGGAGAGAATCAGAAGAGCAAAAGCAAGAAAACTCACGGGTAGAGATAAGAAGAGTTTAATACTTGAAATAAAATAATAATAGCAATAATACTAATACTAATAACAGTAATAATAGTAATACCAATAATACCATAATAATACCAATAATAACACCAATAATAACACCAATAATAATAATAATAATAATAATAATAATAGTAATAACAATAATAATAATAACAATAATAATAACAATAATAATAATAATAATTTGTAATTAAAACAACGAGAGAGAGAAAGAGAGGGAGAGAGGATCAAGAATAACCCCAATCCTGACATTAACACCAAACCCTCACCCTAACTCGAACCCGTAACGCTACCCGTAAACCCTATGCATAACACTAAGACCTCACCCTTACCCTAACCCCGAAACCTAACCCTAAACCTGAACCCCAACCCTAACCCGAACCCTAACCCAAATGCTAACCCTAACCGTAAACCTAACCCTAACTCTAACCCTAACCCTACCCTAACCCTAAACCCGAACCATCCTAAACCCAACCGTAAAACTTATGCTAACCCTAAGCCTAACCCTAACCTTAACCCTAAACCTAACCCCTAACCATAACCCTAACCTTAACCCCTAACCCTAACGTTAACCCCTAACCCTAATGCTAACCCTAACCCCGAACTCTAACCCTAACCCCTAACTCTAGCCCTAATCCCGAACCCTAAACCTAACCCTGAACACCAACCTAAGCCTAACCCCTAAACCTAACCCTAATGCTACCCGTAAACCCTACGCATAACACTACGACCTCACCCTAATACTAACTCTAACCCCAATACCGAACCCTAACTCTAACCCTGAACCCCAATCCTAACTGTAAACCCTAACCCTAAACTTAACCCTAACACTAACCCTAAACCTAACCCTAATGCTACCCGTAAACCCTAAGCGTAACATTAAGACCTCACCCTAACCCTAACACTGAATCCTAACTCTAAGCCTTAACTCTAATCCTAACCCTAACTCTAACCTTAACCCTAACCCTACCCCTAAACCTAACACTTAACCCTAACCCTAACCCTAACACTTAACCCTAAATCGAACACTTAACCCTAACCCTAACCTAACCTTAAGCCTAACCTGAATCATAAAGCTAACCCTAGCCCTAACCCTAACCCTAAGGCGAAACCTCACCCTAAAACAAAATCCTAACGCTAACCCTAAACCCAAACCGTAACCCTAAACCTAACATCAAACCATAACACTAACACTTTGGCAGAACCCTAACGTTAAACCTAAACGGAACCATAAAACTAACCCTTACATAACACCGAACCCCTAATTCTAACCGTAACCCTACTGCTAACTCAACCTCAAACCGTAATCTTAAGACATCATCATAACCCTACCCCTACCCCTACCCCTAACCGTAACCCTAAAACTAAACCCTAACTCTAACCCCTAACCCAAACCCTAACCCTAACGCTAAGCCTATCCCTAACTGTAACCCTACGCCCTAACCCTAACGCTAACCCTAAAACGAAACCATAACCCTATCCCTAACACTAAACCTGAACCATAATCCTAACCCCAACGATAACCTTAGGCCTAACCCTAACCTAAACCATA